>NC_081416.1:8916483-9219665 GCF_949786415.1 Peromyscus eremicus
TAGTATTCCTCCCCTCAAACACCACACTTTATCTGCCAGTGTGCTGTGCTGTCTTCTCTCCAATCTGACACCATGTCCATCCTTGCCTCTGCATTTCTGCTAAGGAATCTCAGCACTACTAGGCATCCCTGCATGACAACTGTCTGGCAGCTGGTCCTGAACTTTCCCGTACTCCAATCTGTGTCCTCACAGTAGCTGGCATACCCATTTATAACGGAGCAGCACAGACATGCTTAAAACTGTGAATGTTTTCTGACTATACTTGGAAGAGAAAAACTTTCCTGAGAGACTTTTTGCTTATGTACCTCTATCCCCTCATCACCCTGACCCTCATTAGGCAGCTGGAAACTGTAAAGGGTCTTCAGGACAAAAAGAGATGAAGCTGTGGGGAGTGGTGCTTGGCACTGGGGAGACTTGTATAGAGGAGCCTGACCTTGTGTAGAGAAATGGAGGTCAAGCTGAGCTGTTGATTAGGTGTACATCCACAGAAGAGGGTTAGTTCTCAGTATGAAAGCTGGTGCAAAGTCCTGGGACCAGAGGTGATGATGGTGTGTTTGAGGAGCCAGATGACTGCTACAAGCAGTAGGACATAAGCCAGAGGTATGAACAGAGGCCACCTCCCTTAGGGGTTTAAATGCCATACTAAGGGTGATTTCATTGGGCCTACTCATTAGATTGGCTGTCAACTGTAATAATTTTTAACAATTCTTTTGTTTAGATTTAGGGCTTGATCGCAATCAAAATGAGGAAACAGAGAATGGAGGAAATTCTTCTGATACTTTGGAGTAATGACGCCTCTGAGAACAGGTGCATGGGGATGGGGTGGGGATGGGGTGAGGATGAGGATGCTTCTTCTTAGGAGAGTTCTTGGTGAAAGAAAGAAAAATACCAGGGACTTCTATCTTGGGCCCATTAGGCCAATGCTTCCACAGGAGTATGAAAACCAAGCATCTCCTAGTAGGCCCTATTGGTCCAAGCCTTCCTCTGTAGCTAGAGTTTTCCTGCCTGGCCCACAGTCAGGACAAATCTCTCTCACCTGCCAGTCCTACAGCTGCTCAGGCCCAACTAAGTAAACACAGAGACTTATATTTCTTATAAACTGTAAGACCATGGCAGGCTTCTTGCTAACTGTTCTAATATCTTAAATTAACCCATTTCTATTAATTTATAAGTTGCCATGTGGCTCGTGGCTTACCGGTACCTTTCATCTCGCTTTTCATGGTAGCAGCTGGCAGCGTCTCCTGACTCAGCTTTCCTGTTCCCAGAATTCTCTTCTCTGCTTGTTCAATTCCCCACATCCATATCAGACAGCTCAGAACAGCACGTAACTCTAGCTCTGCCTATACTTCCTGCCTGGCTACTGGTCAATCAGCATTTTATTTAAACAGAGCGATATCCACAGCATTCCTCCTGTCTGGAGGGTCAGAAATTCACGGAGAGCCCTTCAGTTTAGGAAGTGATGACCGCAAAGTTGCCTCTGTCAGAAGAGTCAGGGGAGCTCAGAGTAGTACAGCATGGAAGGTATGAGGTTTTCTATCTCCATCTATTGTGGTTTGAAGTAGAATGCTCACCCATATCCAAAATGGCAGAGAGAGGCTTTCTCAGGGGTCCTTACCTAGAACCTCCAGTTTAGCAGAACGGAATGAAAAGGATTCAGTTTGGTAGGCAGATGTATTTTCTAGTCATTGAGCATTCATCATTCATAAATGATGGGCATGTGTTTCTGCTGAGGCCAGTGAGTTGTGTAGAAGTCATTAAACAGCAAAGCTCCCCCAGCCCTAGTCTCTGTATGGTGCTGATACTGTTCAAGTCCCAGAGAAATACCAGGATGCTCTTTGCAGAGACGATATGTTCCTTGGAAGCAGATTTTCACTAGCTGAAGTCTCATCACGGGAGGCTTTGAGGAGGACCTGCCACGATGTCAGTCTGAACAGCCTTGCTTTCCTCTGCACTCAGCAGACGCCTGGCTGGGGTTGAGAGCAGCTTGCGTGGAATGAACTGCACAAACCAAAGTGGGAAGGAAAGCCCTCATCCACTCCCTCCCTTCCATTCCTTTGATTCTGGTCACTGGAGGGAGAGATAAGGGAGACAGTGAGGCAGCCATTGTGATGAGGACTCTGTGAGGATGCAGGCTCAAAGCCTTCCACTTGGGACCCAGGAGAGCAAAAGCTGGGTTCACTGAGAATGTACCATTTCTCATGTTTCTGTAGGGAACCTCTTTAGCAGCTCCAGCACTGGAACTTTAAGGCATAGTATCTCAGGTGTAGACTGTGGAACCAAAATAAGACCAAAATGCTTTCACCCTAAAACTAAGGCCCAAGATTTCTCCTTTTAGGTACAGGCCATGAGTTACTGGAATAGGCCATGAGTTACCAAAACCAGTCAGTCCAGATTCTAGAAAACAGGAAGTGTAAAAGTACAGAGTCACAAGGTAGTCATGAGGTAATGACTGCCAGACTATGGAATGTCCTCTCCCTGGTTCCATAGGTAAATGTTTGACCAAAGAATGTTCCAACCCTGGTTTCCAGGGTAACTGACCATAGAAATGTCCCCACCTGAGGGCAGCCAATGAGAAATGGTGGCGGGCAACCACCCCCTTAGAAGTAAGATTAAGCCATGATTTCTAGAAAGTCCCTAGAAATGAGACAATCAGAATTGTACCCGTACTAGCACCCCTAAATGGTGTAACCTTGTGGTTTTTGTCTTTAAAAACTGAGCTTCCAGAGAGGTGGGCACTTCCTTCAGCCTCCACTGTGTTGGATCTGTTGGACGAAGTCCCTGCCTAGGCTTGTATTGCTTTTGGATATCCCAAATTAAACCTTACTTTTGCATTCTGGCATGCTCGTTTTCAGTGGTCTCTCTGGGGGTCGCAATCTGGGCACAACATAGACCTTGGGATTTTCATAAGCACAGGGCATGAAAAGAGAAAGACCAGCACAAACGTCCTACAAAAGAGCCTATTTGTATTTGCTCTCATTTTCTGATAACCAAAGCAATATGGAGGACTTGAGCAGCAGTAGGCAACTGTGAAAACCTACAGGCCAAGAGATGGAGGTCCAATATGTGGGCCTGGCACATTTTTTTAACCTTATCATGGATTTGGGAAACTCCTCTTTTCTGTGTTTCTAATTTCTCATCTCTGAAATGAGGAACCTGGGGCTAAGAGACCTGTTTGATCCCTCCTAGCTCTAATATTTCATGCCATTCTTGTTTGCCACAGGGATTACTTACAATGCTGAGATCACGATTTTAGATTAGATTAGCCCCTAGCCTCAAACTTCTGCTTCCCACTCCACACTTGAATGCTATGCCCCTAAGCTGTGCAATCCTTACAGTCTTGCCATTGCCCAGCCTTTGACCTCCCAGTCATCTATCTATTCATGAAATCTCTATGCTTCATTTCCTTTTGTGTTCATTCTCACCTCAAGGCTCTTGCTTATGTTGGTCCCTTAAGACGGAAGAAATCTTGCAACATCTTTACAAAGATGGATTTTACTGCACAGCCACAGCTTCGAGGCTTCCTTCTCAGATAGGTCTTCCCACGCCACAGCATGCACAACACTATCCCCACCTGAACATTCTGTTCCTCTTACTCACTTTATCATCCTCATAGCCTTTGTGACAATCTAAAAACAGATCAATATTTATTTTATATGGGGTAAACTCCAGGACAGTAGGACTCTCGTTTGTTTCATTTACCACTATACTCATGGTGTCTGTCTTACATCAGATACATGTAAACCTTTACTGATGGAAAAATAACACAAATGCTTCTTCAGCAATAGAATGTACACAGTTCAGAGTCTTAGAATAGACATGGCAAAGGGAGTCTTTGGAGTCAGCTGTAGGGACTTTATTTGCTTTTTCTTAGTCTGAATTCTGAGATTAGAAAGAGGTTTTCTCCATGTCAATTCCAGCTAAACAAGAGTAAGAAACGACATAATACCCAGTAAAATCAACAGAAGGAAGTGCCAGGCATCAAGTACTTATTTTGTGCCAGACACCAGCTAGGCCTTGTGGCACGTAAAATCTTTTTCTTCATATAACTTTATGGTAGGCAAAATGACCCTCAGTTTTGAAACTAGAGAACTGGATTGCAGTGGAATTCAGTTACTTGTCTGTGGTCACACTTCTATAACTTGTTGGGTCGAGATGTCAGTACTAAGTCCATGTTAACTGTCTCTACCTCATTGTGTCTGTGATGGGCGTCTCCAAGGCAACCCTCAAGAATTGATTCCATTCTTGAATGGCGAAAAGAAGCTGTTCTTCTCATGGTTAGGTTTTATTACAGTGAAGATATCCAATTTAAAATTAGCAAAGGTAAAGAAAGCATAGCTGAGTCTAGGAAAGATGAGATGACACACTTCTTGTTCTTTTACCAGTGTGTCGAATGAGTGGCACGTTATCCTCTTTGAGTGACTCAGGTATTTTTTTTGCATATTTTACAATAGGTGTTAAAATTTCTCTAGCCAGAGATGCTCATTAGGGCAGGCTTTTTACTGGAGAATAGCTAGACAGGAATGCCAAGCCTTGCCACTGTCCTGCACTACTCTCTCCAGCCAGAAATTGACACAGCATTGGAATAAAGATGCCTGGAAACTGGAGGTCCATACATGGGATAGACCAGGCCTAGTTCTGAAGACTCTGAGAACCCAAGGATCTGAGACTCAGTGGGAAAGGGCTTGATGAGGTTTCCATGAGCTGTGGCATGAAGGTAGGAGGCTACAAAAGAGGAAGCTGAGGTTGGCCTTGTCCTTTCACATCATTTTTTCCCCCTGCCACCCAAGAGCAAGGGAGACAGCACACCGGGAAGAACACGTTTCATGGAGAATCACACCTCTAGTTGTCATAATTATATTTATTTGCCTTTGTAACAACCAAAACTTGGTTTTTACTGTGAATGGAATCTAAGTACAACAGCCTTAGCAGGGATGGCACAGCCCAACACCGAGTCTGGTCATTAACCATTGTCAGGCCATTGACTGTAGCATTGTTAGTATAGTGGTTCCTTTTGGTGGCAGGATACTCAGGTGTACTGTATTATAACATAGTTTCTGTCACCACTTTTGTTAGTAGAAGCTTAGTACAAGGTTTAAGGTGAAATATGACCCCAAGCCTACTTGTATGAATATAAATTGAAATAAACTAAAATCCAAATTATATATTTTGTAAAATTTTACTGAGCCAGGAAAAGGCAATCGCTTTAATGATAGGAAGTCTGGTTTGCTTTGTTGAATGGGAATTGAGCTTCATTTTTTTTTCAGGGGGATCTTCAAGTTTCAAATGGCAAATTATTTAGTGGTTTAATATACACAGCCATCCAGATGGGTGCTCAAATGTTTGGATGAGATAAGTGTGTATGGATTGCCTATTTTGAGATTATAGATGCAGGGAAGACAAGCAGGTTTTTCTATTTCAGCATAAGATTTAGGATACATTTCTCAAACACATTAAAATGATTATTTTTCTGGGCCAGTGAGGTAGCCCAGTGGGTAAAGGTATTTGTCACCAAGTTTGAGGACCTGAGAATGGGCTAATATAAAGTGTGAATATTCAGATTGTAGAGGTTAAAAAAGCATGAACTTAGCTGGGCGGTGGTGGCGCACGCCTTTAATTCCAGCACTCGGGAGGCAGAGCCAGGCGGATCTCTGTGAGTTCGAGGCCAGCCTGGTCTCCAAAGCGAGTTCCAGGAAAGGCGCAAAGCTACACAAGAGAAACCCTGTCTCGAAAAACCAAAAAAAAAAAAAAAAGCATGAACTTGAAAGGATTATTTCCTATTTCCTGCTCAACCATTCTGAGATGACGAAGAAGTCCCTCCACTTCAACTCTTCCCTCTTCCTCTCTGGGCTCACAGAACTGAGGCTTGGTCCAAGCAGAATGAAATAATCTCTAGAATCTATTTCTAAAGAAGCTTTATTGTCTACTCAATAGACATAAGAGAACCACTTCAAGAGCTATCAAAATCCAGTAACTGTGTAGACACGTCTAGAAGAAGTTGCTACACAGGGCAGGTCCTCTAACACTTGCCTTATTGATTGATCTCCCTGTTCTGTGTTTGTCTTGTAGATGATGTTGGTTGCAAATAGTTGAAATGTGTATATTTATTTTAAAAATTGGTATATTGTGACTGCATGCAGTTTTATCCATGCAAGAAAATACTTGTCTGTTATATCAGAAAAAAAGAAAATGAAGAATGGCCAAAAAGAATTTTAAAGCCCCCATCAGATCCTGAGAGCTCACTATTTTAAGGGTGTTGGGTTAGATGCTAGGGATGCAAACCGTGATTCCATGTTTCTACAATGGCTCTATTATAGCTAGCAAAATAGGATACAGTAGGAAAGAGAGATGATAAAAGGGCTCAGAAGATCAGGGCAGGCACCAGGGTGATGTTCTGAGTCAGCCAACTTGGGCTCTGTATGCTTGACTTCTTCCCACAGACTAGACCACCCAATCATTCATGCTTTCTCACCTTCACACCTTTCACCTCGTTCTTCTTCATCTGGCCAAATTCTTCCCATCTTTTATAGTTCACCTCTGCACCCCAGCTGAAACCTTCTTCAATTTTTCTTCACAATGCTAGCAAGTGCTCAGTACTCCACATACACACTCAAACATTTATGATAAGCTTCCTGATGATCAAGTATGCATAATAATTTTTTAATTTATTTTGGACATGCCCTAGTTAAACACAGAATAATGATAAACTTGGTGCTGATTGATCAAAAACGCAGAGCACAGAACAATTATCAGGGCTACTAGTGTTAAGTCTCAGCACAGAAAGAGAAGGACCATTGAAGAGGATGACCACAAAGGTTCTTATACCATCTTCCTTAAATATTTGTAGGGCTAGCCCCTTTCATTTACCTTGTCATGTCGACCTCTCTCTTTTGTGCCACTTTGGGTTTCAGATAGAAGATATTCAGAGAGCTAACCCTAGTAGTTGTGCTAAGACCTCTCAGGAATAGCTGGTGGGATTTCACACATAGTCCATGCTTTTCCAGGTCAATCTCCTTGAGGCCCCTCAGTTTGGCTCCACACTCCAATTCCCATCTTCCAGCAAAGCCGCCATCTCTGTGTTCCACTATTGACCTTTCACTATATATATATATATATATATATATATATATATATATATATATATATATATATATATATATATATATATATATATATTTTTTTTGAGACAGGGTTTCTCTGTGTAGCTTTGCGCCTCTCCTGGAACCTACTCTGTAGCCCAGGCTGGCCTCAAACTCATAGAGAACCACCTGCCTCTGCCTCCTGAGTGCTGGGATTAAAGGTGTGCGCCACCACCGCCTGGCTCCATTTTACCCTTTTTATGACTTGTGCCTCATCTTCACTCAGGTGCACAAACTACAGAAGTGGATGTGTTTCTATGTACTCTACTTTCCCCACCTAATTTTTCTGCATTTCTCTACTTACATCTGTTTTTCTTCTGTAAGCTGATAAATAACAAAAGGGCTTAAACAGACCCACTCCAAATAAGGAAACAGAACTAAAAAGGAAGATAATTATCACTGCAGGCTTCATATGAATCCAAGTCTTTGCTGTGGAAGCGTTTGGAATCTTGTAGGACGTGTTCCCAGAATTTACAATAAAAGCAAATGGATCTCCCCACCTCAGGACTTGTGATGGATGCTGTGATGCAAACTCCAGCCCGGCCCCACTCTTTTAGGTCTGAGACACTCATTTTGTCACTTGCTCAGATTGTTGCAGCAGCTGGTCTCAGCTGACTCATTCTTTAGGACTTTCCCACAGATGAAGAGAGCTGCCCAAGTGAAATTCCTCTTCCTGTGGTAATCAGCAGAATATGTATACATTTAAAAATAATTCTTTGAGAATTTTGTACACTACAGTCTGAACATGTATCATTCCCCTTCCTCCAAACTCTGCCATATACCCTTTCTTGCTCTCTTTCAAATTTATGACCTCTTTTTGGTCAACCCTAGAAACACTCATGCAAGTAACATTTTACAGACTGAGAAGGTCACGTATTTAGGACTATGTATACATATTGTACACGTATGCAACAACAATTAATGAAGAAAGAGACCACAAGTTCCTTTTCTTTTCTTCCTTTCCATCAAGTGCAGCTTGTGTTTCACAACTACTCTCGGACTGGACACTGCTCTGGTGTAGGAACAGCCCAGTAGGGGCCACATCATTAAAGAGAAGTGACGCCCCTGTAGCTATCAAATGCCAACAGCTCCTCAGCTAGTGGTGGTATTACGTGTGTATCTTCCCCCTCTGGCTGGAGCTTGTGAATGCCTTGTGAACGCTGTCCTAACGGCTGCGAATTATTAAGTGCAACTGTACTTGAAGTTATTCACCACTTCTGGCTCTTGCAATCTTTTCACCATCTCTTCCACCAGGATCCCTGAGGCTTTGGGGAGGGGTGTGGTATGAATGCCCAATTTAGGTATGAACACTCTGAAATCTCTTAGTTGGGAGTGGGGTTCGGAGCCATGGTAATTGACATCTAACTTTTGTTGTGGTCATGTTACAGTTCAGTTCTTCCTTTCCGCAACTCCTGTTTTCCCTCCACAGATGTTGATCATTCTCAGCTAATTTCCTGCATTCCAATCTCCATCTCAGAATCCAAAGGAAGTAGATTCAACCTTTGACATATTATATCTATGACGGCATCCAAGAGTTTCCACAATGCTGGATGGTCACTCGTAAGTACTCTGTTCTTTTGAGCTAGGTTTTTATGATTGCATGTTCCACCTGACAGCTATCACTCTACTGTTGTTGATAACACTGTGGATGGGTGTCTGTGAAGGATGCACACCAGGATGCCTCTCTATCTTACTGGAACTAAATGGTCAAAAACGTGTTTAGTGAGTTTATTGCCACGGAATATCTAAAGCAGAGGAAGATAAAAAAGAGGAAGGAAGAGAGAGAGAGAGAGAGAGAGAGAGAGAGAGAGAGAGAGAGAGAGAGAGAGAAAACAAATCTTTATTGGTTATATATAATGTGCTCACTAGCTAGGATTTGTGTTCTTTCATTTTGTCTCTCAAACAACTTTGTTTCCAAGTGTGATTTGGCTCATTTTATGAAGAACAGGGAGTTTAAAAGTTAAAAGACTTAACTGTCTCGCTTATGCAGAGGGCCTAGTCCAGTCCCATGCAGGCTCCACAGCTGTTGGTCTAAAGTTCATGAGTTCCCACTAGGTTGGTTTGGTTGTGTCTGTAGGTTTCCCCATCATGAGCTTGGTGCCCCTTGCTCATAGAATCCCTCTTCTCTCTCTTTGACTTGACTCCTGGAGCTCAGCTTGGTGTTTGGCTGTGGATCTCTGCATCTGCTTCCATCAGTTACTGGAGAAAGGCTCTATGATGACAGCCTTACATTCTTGTAGGAGGGAATTGGGGGTGGGTTGGAGAGGGGGAGGCTGGAGGGGCAGGAGGAGGGAAGAGGGGGATCTGTGACTAGTATGTAAAATGAACAAAAAACTTCTTAAAAAAACCCCAAAAGTTCTTAGACATAATACTGTGGAAACAGAGGATTTAAAACCAACCAAAAGTTCTCTGACTCTTGACTTTTCTCTTCAAATGTTTTTTTACACAGAAGAGGTGCATACGTGTGTGTGTGTGTGTGTGTGTGTGTGTGTGTGTGTATGTGTGTGTGTGTGTGTGTGTGTGTGTGCACAATAAGAAGTTCAGGCTTCAATGGGTGAGACAGTTGTGTGGCTATATGGATTCATGAGTAAGAGCAGAGATTATTGGTTGTGTAAGTTTTCTATCTCCACAGGTGGAGTAACGGCAGTATCAAAATCATAGGATTATTGTGAGAAAGCCATGAGATAATGTACCTGGCATATTGCTACTGTTTAATAAATGTGAGGCTGCATCAAAAGTGATAAACAAAGATCAGATTTTAAAAGTGCTTTAACATACACACTTAAATCAGCTGACACCAAATAAATTACAAAGGCCTCAGATACAGAACATCTGACATAGGACCCCTTGGGTACAGCTTCAACATCTGTATCTTTAAAAAAAAAAAGTCCTAAATCAAGTTATGGTGTATCAGTGGGAAAAGCCAACATAACTGGGAAGTTCCTCGAGTTTCCAAGACTCTCTGATTCCAAAGAGTCACTGCTGCTTAGATACAATGTTTCAGTCCATTCATTCTTAGTGGGGAGATAGTACTTTCAATGGGCAGAATTGGCTCTTTAATGGGCGGTGATAAGGTGTAATATATACATATGTACATAAACAGATGAACAGGGTATCTGAAATGTTGCAGTCACTGGAGGATGGCAGCTGGGGAAACATCTAAAGGGCTAGTGAAGGGGGTGGTATGGTAGGACAAGTTGAGAGACATGATCATTAAAGTGGGGTGTGAGCTTATCCTTAAAGGTGCAGATGCCTTTCTGCTTCCTAACTTCTGAGCTACAAGTAGGAAAAATGGTAGTTGATTGGTAGTTCTGGGGTCTAAGAAAATACCCGCCCCCCATTTTTTGTTTGTTTGAGCATAGTGAAGGGCTATAATTTAAAGCAGAGAACTCACATTTGAGAGCTATTTGTTTTTCTTTGTCATGTTTACTTAAAACTGATATTTTTCTCTTTTGGTTTACCTGGCTGCAGTCTCTGTGACCCCAGAAAATATCACCGGATATAGGAAATAACCAGATTTTGAAACCAGAGAAAGTGGCATTTCTTCTGGGACCATGTGTGAGTGTTTTTGGAGGAGAGGTTGGGCATAAATGATGTAGTGAATTCTCATTAATCAAGGCTCGGTTGCCTATTTCTCAAACTGCATAGTAACTGTCGAGTTGGAATTTTGTATTTCCAACAAAGTCTTCCACACTAATATTTGGAGGAGACTTGGTGGGCATTGTTCCTGTCGACTTACTGTATCAGCTACAAGGACATCCATCTCCTTGAGTGCTGCACAGAGGGAATGAAAGCTGTAAAAGCAGGTGTGCCTGCCTGTCAGGGACCAAAATGATGGAAAACAGTGGGATGCCAGATGTGCTGTTCCCTGGAAATCTTTTCCAAGACACTGTGCTTCATGTCAGCATTTGAGCTCTAAAGCTTCACAATGTGAATATTTGCTCTAGGAAGAATGACTCCATCTCTTTCTCTCCTCCCCCAATAAATTTTACACATTGAAGGCACAATTTCCTTTTTGTTAATTTAAATTTATTTTTTGTTTTTACATCCCAACCAAATTCCCCTCTATCCACCTCTTCCCAGTTCCTCCCTGCCCCGCCCCATCCACTCCTCCTCCACTGTTTCTCTTCAGATACAGGTAGGCCTCCCATGGATATCAGCCAGCCATGGTATATCAAGTTGCATGATATGAGATTAGGTACCTCCTCTTCTATTGAGTCTGGATGAGGCAATCTGGTAGGAGGAAAGGGTCCCAGAAGCAGGCAACAGAGTCAGAGATGCTGCTCTCATTGTTGGGAGTCCCACATGAAGACCAAGCTACACAACTGTCACATATATGCAGAGGGCTTAGGTCAGTCCCATGCAGGCTCCCTGGTTGTTGGTTCAGTATCTGTGGGCACCTATGAGCCCAGGTTAGTTGGTTCTGTGGGTTTTCTTGTGGTGTCCTTGACACTATTGGGTCCTACAATCTTAAGGCACAATTTCTAACTAAAGTATTGTTTTATTTTTAAAAGTAGACAATCTAATGTTTCTAAAATTGGTTCAGTAAATAATGGTGCATATCTTTTATGGTATATTATGCAGTAATTAATGTTATTTATATATCTATTAAAAGATAATAATAGGAAAAAGTTTCCAAGACATAAATTAGTAAAAAAATAGTTTACATACATTATGAAATTATAATGAACTCTACATTTCTTGCTACAAATTAGATCACTAGTTAGAAAAATCTTATATATTATAATATATTATTGTCTATTGTTATATATATAAGAGTCTAGAAGGACTGATAAGAAAATATGCTTATTCTTTTCTGTCAAGAGTATGGCTCTATTGGACCTTCTTAATTTGAGACCTTAAAATTGCCAAATAAGCACATATGTCTAAATTAAGCATTCCTATGTCTATTCATGTTAATTATGAAAGGCCACTTTCCTTCAGTACAGTTGCAGAACCTTCAAACCTTATTAGGAAACATGTCTACTGGGTCTTTCTGCTGGGTGTGTTGGTGCATACCTTTAATCCCAGCACTTAGGAGGCAGAGGCAGGCAGATCTTTGTGAGTTCGAGGCCAGCCTGGTTTACAAAGTGAGTTCCAGGACAGCTAGGGCTGTTACACAGAGAAACCCTGTCTCAAAAACCAAAAAAGTTGGGTCTTTTGAAAAACTTATTGTTAGACATTTAAGTAAAAATAAAAAATAGCCTTTCCCTTTTGTCCTTGGGTGGGAACAGAGAGGACCTGAAATAAGTTGTTTACTGGAGCTAACAATTGAAGATTAAATTTGCACTTTATGAAAAGAAAAAAAAGAGTATGGCTCATTTGAATTTTCATCCCAATGCTTCTTTTTCTCATTTAACTTCAATGAATTTTGCTGTAAACATGAATTATTTTGTTAATTATAATTAACTAGTAAAATATATTAAAATAAAAGGCTGTTCTAGGCCAATTTCCCTTCCCTATGTTTCCCCATCTTAGTTACTTAAAGGTAGCCAGTAACATAAGATGATTTTTTGTTCTGCTTAAACTTTAAAAATAAAATCCACTCTGATTTTATTTTCTAGAGAGCTTAATTATAGATATTATGATTTATATCTTCTAAATTATGTTATGCATGCATGCATACATATACACTCTTTTTGCTTGAAAGAGAAATAATTTCCTGTCCTCTGCTGTGGAATCACTGTATTTCTTTTAAAGGTAAATGATTTAAATATCCTGAAATGAGGTAAGTAAAAAATGGTATATTTCTGTATTGGGATGCCAATTCACCATTGAAATGATTTACATGAATATTTAAAAATGCAGGAAAGAAGCTGAAGAGATGATTCGGTGGGTAAAGTGATTGCAGTGTGAGCATGAGGTTCTGAGCTTGGATCCCTTTCATGCATGTGAAAATCTGGGCGTGGCAATGTGCATCTGCAACCCCAGTGCTGGCACTGGAGGTTGATTCTGGGGTTTGCTGGCCAAACAGTCGGCTGAAATTCAGAGCTCCAGCTCTGTGAGAGACCCTGCTTTGCTTTTAGAGCTAGAGAGTAACAGAGGAAG
Organism: Peromyscus eremicus; assembly: GCF_949786415.1. Taxonomy (NCBI): domain Eukaryota; kingdom Metazoa; phylum Chordata; class Mammalia; order Rodentia; family Cricetidae; genus Peromyscus; species Peromyscus eremicus. Next base: position 8,929,668 of record NC_081416.1, read on the forward strand.
ACATCAGCACACATGTGTGTACATGTACATAGACAGGCAATTTCTTGATATTTTACTTAATTTAAACTCTACATGGGAATTTTGTTTAAATCACATTTTTTAAAGATATTTATGGGCTCTGAGTAGGGAAGCAGGTGGCCTAACTACAGGTCTTCATCTCTCTTTCCTCTCCTCCATAGTCAACCCCCAGTCTCATCCTGAGCTCAATACCAGACAACCTGTTGCAGTCTCTCACTCTCTGCCCCCATTCACAAGGAACTAAGGAGATCCTGGTGGAATACACTGCTCTCCTACCACCTGTGGACCCCCTCGGTGTTCCTCACCTCATTTCCATTTCTTAGTGTCAGCCTCTAATATTTAGAAACACATTTTACCAGGAATCCCCAGTGGCCATACCTAGCAGAATCTCAGAATTCCCCACCAGGCAAAACAAAACCACCACATCCCCCTAAGAACCACAGAGGGCAACAGAACAAAGGAACAAAACACTGATCCAACAAAGACAAGATCAGATATCAGCACCTAGAATTACAATCTTTCCAAACCCAGGCGCCCAGACGCCAGTGTAAAAACGCAGTCAGTAATAGCTAGGACAGCATGTTGCCACCAGAGCCCAGCAACCCCACCGTGGCAGGCTCTGAGAACTGCAACGTAACTGAAGCACAAGGTAAAGACCTGAAAACAACCTTAACGGATCTGATAGAGGTTCTGAAAGAGGAAATGAATGAGGAAAAAACAGACAGTGGAAGGAAATGAATGAAACACTTCAAGGTCTGAAAGAGGAAATATAATCAATAAAGAAAATTCAAACTTAGGGAAACTAGAAATGAAAAATTTAGAAACTTGAACATGAGCCTCAGTGGCAAGCTTCACCAACAGAATAAAAGAAATGGCAGAAAGAATCACAGGCCTTGAAGACATGATAGAAGAAATGGAAACTTCAGTCAAAGTTAATGTTAAATTAAAAAAAATCCAAACAAAAGCAACAACAACAACAACAACAACAAAAACCAACTCCAGGCAAAAACTATCCAGGAAACCTGGAACACTATGAAAAGACCAAATCTAAGAAAAAAATAACAGGAATAGAGGGAAGAGAAGAAATCAGGTCAAAGACACAGAAAATACTTTCAATAAAACACTAAACATCCAGAACAAAGAAAGAATATTAAAAGCTGCAAGGGAAAAACACCAAGTAACATATAAAGGCATACCTATTATAATGATACCTGACTTCTTTTTTTTAATTTATTTTTATTTTGCAATACAATTCAGTTCTACATATCAACCACAGATTCCGTTGTTCTCCCCCCTCCCACCCCCCTCACATTCCCCCCAGCCCACCCCCCATTCCCACCTCCTCCAGGGCAAAGCCTTCTCCGCGGACTGAGATCAACCTGGTAGACTCAGTCCAGGTAGGTCCAGTCCCCTCCTCCCAGGCCGAGCCAAGCGATCCTGCATAGGCCCCAGGATACCTGACTTCTTAATGGAGATTCTAAAAGTCAGAAGGTCCTGAACAGATGTTCTATATATTCAAATAGGCCACATATGCCAGCCCAGACTACCATATATAGCAAAATTTTCAATCACAATTGATGGAAGAAATAAGATACTCCATGATAAAACCAAACTTAAGAAATATCTTTCTACAAGTCCAGCCCTACAGAAAGCACTTGAAGGAAAATTCCAACCTTGTAGATGTAACCAACCATCTTTTTAAATAAGAAACACAGAGCCGATTCAGAGAAGAAAGCCAAGAGGTCAGAACTAAGAGCCTTACCCTTCCTGCTTCAGCTAAGAGAACTCTCCGAAAGGGAACCTACTTCCTGTGTGTTTGTCTTTCTGTTCTGCCTTCTCATTGGTTGTAAACCCAAACACATGACTGCCTCATCATTGCCTGTCTGTAGAGACTTCCAGGTCTTCTATGGTTGGTATTGAGATTAAAGGCATGTGTCTCCAATGCTGGCTGTATCCTTGAACACACAGAGATCTACCTAGCTCTGTCTGCCAAGTGCTGGGATTAAAGGCATGCGGCCACCACCGCCACGCTCTTGCTATGGCTCTAATAGCTCTGACCCCCAGGCAACTTTATTTATTAACATACAATTAAAATCACATTTCAGTACAAATAAAATACCACCATACAACCTAAAGAGTTTAACCACACCCCAGAAAACACAAGGGATAAATAATCTCAGACCAGCAAATCAAAAGAGTGAAAACACATACACACCACCACCATCACCACCACCTCTGCCGCCACCACAACCACTACCACCACCACCACCACCAACAACAACAACAAAGGAACAAGAATCAACAAACATTGCTCATTGATATCTCTTAACACCGATGGTCTCAATTCCATAATAAAAAGCCATAGACTGTCAGAATTGGTCTATCCTACTGCTGCATCCAGGAAACACACCTTAACACTGAGGATAAACATCACCTTAGGGTAAAAGGATGGGAAAAGATATTCCTGGGAGTTTCCATTGCATTAGGTTTCTACCTCATCTTGAAATGCTCCCCCCAATTCCAAATGTCTCTCCAAGTAATCTCTGCCCCATACCTAACCTCTCTGTGTAATCTATTCTATTTCCCCTTCCCAGAGAGATTCATGCAGTTCTCCCCACCCCATTTTGAGTCTTCCTTGTTACTTAACCTCCCTGGGCCTGTGGATTATAGCATGGTTATCCTTTACTTTACATCTAATATCCACTTATAAGTGAATACATACATACCATGTTTCTCTTTCTGGGTCTGGGTTACCTCACTCAGGATTCTTTTTCTAGTTCCATCCATTTGCCTACAAATTTTATGATGTTATTATTTTTTTAACAGCTGAGTAATACTCAATTATGGTGATATTTATTTGTGCTGAAATGTGATTTTATTTGTATGTTAATAAATAAAGTTGCCTGGAGATCAGAAGTCATAGCCATTAAGCAGAAGTCTGGCCATGGTAGCACACGCCCTTAATCCGATCACATGGCAGGCAGAAGCTCTGTGTGTTCAAGGACACAGCCAAGCATGGTGACACATGCCTTTAATCCTAGTACTAACCATAGAGACCTGGAGGTCTGTATAGACAGGCAGTGATGAGGAAGTCATGTGGTTGGGTTTAGAGCCAATGAGAAGGCAGAACAGAAAGGCAATAAAAGACAGGACACAGGAAAAGGTCTCTTTCTCAGGGGAAGCGACGGCAGCAAGTGGTAAGCTAAAGGAGTCATGGCTCTTGCTCTGATCTCTTAGGCTTTAACTCTGTATTTGGCTCTGTGTTTCTTATTTACTAAGACAATTTAGAATTTCACCTATGATCCATTGTGTAAATGTACCACATTTTCTTTTCCATTCTTTAGTTGAGGGATATCTAGGTTGTTTCCAGTTTCTGACTATTATGACTAGAACAGCAATGAACATGGTTGAGCAAGTGTCCTTGTGATAGGATGGAGTATCCTTTGGGTATATGCACAGGAGGGTATAGCTGGGTCTGGAGGTAGATTGATTCCCAGTTTTCTGAGAACCTATCACTAAGATCAACAATTAATAAATGGGACCTCATGAAACTGAGAAGCTTCTGTAAGGCAAAGGACACTATCAGTAGGACAAAACAGCAGCCTACAGAATGGGAAAAGATTTTCACCAACCCTACATCTGATAGAGAGACTAATATCCAAAATATATAAAGAACTCAAGAAACTAGACATTAAAAAATCAAATAATCCAATTAAAAATAGGTTGCTGATCTAAACAGAGAATTCTCAACAGAGGAATCTCAAATGGCCAAGAAGTACTTAAAGAAATGTTCAACATTCTTAGCCTTCAGAGAAATGCAAACCAAAAGAACTCTGAGATTCCATCTCAGAATGGCTAAGATTAAAAACACAAGGGACAACACATGCTGGAGAGGATGTGAATAAGGGGACCACTGAGTGCAAACTTGTACAGCCACTCTGGAAATCAACATAGCACTTAGTTGCTGTATAACAAAATTGGAGCGATCTCACACTAGTAACTTAAGAGCATACTTGGAAGCTCTAGGCCAAAAGGATGAAATCACACCCAAAAGTAGTAGATGGCAAGAAGTAACCAAATGCAGCACTGAAATCAGCAAAATAGAAAAAAATTGCAAAGATTCAATGAAACAAGGAGTTGTTTCTTTGAGAAAATTGGTAAGATAGACAATTTTGTTTTCTTTTTTTCTTTTTTGGTTTTTCAAGACAGGGTTTCTCTGTGTAGCTTTGGAGCCTGTCCTGGAACTCACTCTGTAGCCCAGGCTGGCCTCGAACTCACAGAGATCTGCCTGCCTCTGCCTCTTGAGTTCTGGGATTAAAGGTGTGTGCCACCACAGCCCAAAGATAGACAAATTTTTATACAAACTAAATAAAATACAAAGAGAAAACATCCAAATTAACAAAATCAGAAACAAAAAGGAGAACATAACAACAGATACTAAGGAAATCCAGAGAATCATAAGGACAGACTTTAAAAAACTTTTTCTTCACCAAATTGAAAAGATCTACAAGAAATGGATAATTTTCTTGGTATATACAACTTACTGAAGTTAAATCAAGATCAGATAAACAATCCAAACAGATATATAACCCCTAGTGAAATAAAAGCAGTCATTAAAAATCTTGCAACCAGAAAAAGCCCTTGGCCAGCTGGTTTTAGTACAGAATTCTACCAGACTTTCAAAGAATGGCTAGTGCCAATACTCCTCTAATTATTCCATCAAATAGAAACAGAAGGTACATTTTCCAGTTCATTTTATGAGGCCACACAGAGGCCTCTGATATCCAAACCACATAAAAAACAAAGAGAATTACAGATCAATTTTCCTGATGAGCATAGATGCAAAAATTCTAAATAAAATACTCACAAACCTAATCTAAGAATACACCAAAAAGATTTATCTTGATCAAGTAGGCACCACCCAAAGATACAGGGATGGTTCAACATAATAAATCAATAAATGTAATCTTTCAAATAAGCATACTGAAAGGCAAAAACCACATAATCATCTCATTAGATGCAGAAAAGGCCATTGACAAAATCTAACACCCCTTCATGATGAAAATCCTGGAGAGACTAGGGCTACAAGGGACATACTTCAATATAATAAAGGCAATTTATAGCAAGCCCATAGCCAACATCAATCTAAATGGAGAGAAACTTACTGCATTTCCACTAAAATCAGGAACAAGTCAAGGTTGTTCACCCTCTCCATGCCTATTCAATATAGTGCTTGAAGTTTTAGCTAGAGCAATAAGACATTGGAAAGGAATAAATCAAAGTATTATTATTATTTTTTAGATGATACGATAGTATGCATAAGTGACCCTAGTAATTCCACCAGGAAACTGCCATAGCTGATAAATGCTTTCAGCAAAGTATCTAGATGCAAAATTAACTCACAAAAATCAATAGCTTTCCTATATATAAATGACAAACTGATTGAGAAAGAAATCAGGGAAACAATACCTTTCACAATAGCCTCAAATAATGTAAACTATCTTGGGATAACTATAACCTAGCAAAAGAAAGATTTCTGAAGAGAAACAGAGGAGGAGTGAATGGGGGGAGAAGGGGAGTTGGGGAGGGACTGGGAGGAGAGGGGGTAGGGGGAACTGGTCGGGATGTGAAATAAATAAATAAATATTAAAAACCTTTAAGACATTGAAATAGGAAATTGAAGAAGATATCAGAAGATGGAAAGATCTCTTATGCTCATGAATAGATTGTATTAATATAGTAAAAATGGCCATCACACCAAAATCAATCTACATATTCAATTTAACTCCCCTCAAAACTAGAACACAATTCTTCACAAATCTTAAGGGGACAATTTGCAGCTTTATATTGAAATACAGAAAACACAGGACAGCTAAAAACACTTCTGAATGATGAGAGAACTGCTGGAGGTATCACCACCTCCAAATTATACTACAGAGCCAAAGTAATGAAAACAGCATGGCATTGGCACAAAAACAGACATGTTGATCAATGGACTAGAATTGAAGATGAACACATAAGTCCGCATAGCTGTGGATACCTCCTTTTTGATAAAGAGGCCAGAAATACACACTGGAAAGAAGACACAGCAAATGGTGATGGTCAAACTGGGTGGCTGCATGTTGAAGACTAAATAGATCCACACTTAATAGTTGTTACAAAACAACTCCATATGGATCAAAGACATCAACTGAAAACCAGACAAATGGAAAGATATACCAAGAGTGGTACAGCTGGATCTTGAGGTTGATTAATTATCATCCCCCTTCTCTTATTGATTTCCATAGTGGCTGAACAAGTTTACACTACTGGCAACAATGGATGAGTATTCCCCTTGCTCCACATCCTTGACAGCATGAGCTGTCATTTGTGCTGTTGATCTTAGCTATTCTGACAGGTGTAAGATCAGTGTTGTTTTGATTTGCATTTCCTTGATGGTTAAGGATAGTGTACATTTCCTTAAATGTTTCTCAGCTGAGTTTCCTTTATTGAGAATTCTCTGTTTATAGCTGCACCCATTTTTAAACAGGATTATTTGACTTTTTGAAATCTACTTTCTTGAGTTCTTTATATATTTTGGATATTAATACTTTATCGGGTGTGGAGTTGGTAAAAATCTTTCTCCATTCTGTAGGCTGCCACTTTGTCAAATGATGGCATCCTTTGCCTTACAGAAGCTTTTCAGTTTCATGATGCCCTATTTATTTATTTATTTATTTATTTATTTATTTATTTATTTATTTTCGGTTTTTCGAGACAGGGTCTCTCTGTGTAGTTTTGGTGCCTGTCCTGGATCTCATTCTATAGACCAGGCTGGCCTCGAACTCACAGAGATCTGCCTGGCTCTGCTTCCCTAGTGCTGGGATTAAAGGTGTGTGCTACCACCACCTGGCCTATGTTCCATTTATCAATTGTTGACTTATTGCCTGTGGTATTGGTGTTCTGTTCAGAAAGTCATCTCTGTGGCAATGAATTCAAGGTTATTCCACAATTCTTTTCTATACAGTTCAGTGTTTATCTTTATGTTGAAGTCTTTGATTTACTTGAACTTAAGTTTTGTGCATTGTGGACCTGTTTTCATTCTTCTACATGTAGACATTAAGTTTGACCAGCATCATTTATTGAAGATTCTGTCTCTTTTTCCAGTGTGTATTTCCGGCTTCTTTGTTAAAAAAAAAAAAAAAACCCAGATGTTCACAGGTGTGTGATTTACAGTCTTCAGTTCAATTCCATTGATCAACACATGTCTGTTTTTATGCAAATACCATGCCTTTCTTTTTTTAAACTATAGCTCTGTAGTACATTTTGAAATCATGGATAGTGATACCTCCAGCAGTTTTTTTTTTTTTATTGTTCAGGATTGTTTTAGCTATCTTGGAATTTTTGTTTTTTCATATGAAGTTGATAATTGTCCTTTTGAGGTCTGTAAAGAATTATGTTGGAATATTGATGGAGATTCCACTGAATTTGCAGATTGCTTTTGGTAGGATGGTCGTTTTTACTATATTAATCCTACCGATCCATGAGCATGGGAGATCTTTCCATCTTCTGATAGCTTGTTCAATTTCTTTCTTCAACAACTTGAAGTTTTTTTTTTCCACACCAGGCTTTCACTTGCTTCATTAGAGTTACCGCCAGACATTTTATGTTATTTGAGGTGTTGTGAAAGGTGTTGTTTCCCAGATTTCTTTCTCAGTCAGTTTGTCATTTGTATATGGGGGGGTGTGTTACTGATTTTGTGAGTTAATCTTGTATCTAGTCACTTTGCTGAATGTGTCTATCAGTTGTAGGAGTTCCCCGGTGGAATTTTTAGAGTCACTTATGTATACTATCATATTATCTGCAAATAAGGATACTTTGTTTTCTTCCTTTCCCATTTGTATCCCCTTGATCTCCTTCAGTTGTCTTATTGCTCTAGTTAAGACCACATCCTCTATTGAACTGATATATAGAGAGTGGACAACCATGTTTTGATTTTGATTTTTAGTGGAATTGCTTTGAGTTTCTTTTCATTTAATTTGATATTGGCTATAAGTTTTCTGTAAATTGTCTTCATTTTATGTTTATGTATGTCCCTGGTATCTATAATCTCTCCAAGAATTTTACCGTGAAGGGTGGTTGGACTTTGTCAAAGATCTTTTCTCCACATAGTGAGATGATTATGTATTTTTTTCTTTCAGTTTGTTTATATGGTGGATTACATTTATTGATAAATTAGGCTTTTGAAAATACTTGTTATCCTTCATTTGTACACTATCTTTAGTTTAAAGCACTAATCATTTGAAAAAAAAATCTAACAATGCAATAACTCATAATGTGCTTCATGTAAGCTAGGCACTACCAGGTATGTCTAATCTGTGGCCCCTGGGCCACATGTGGACGAAGAAAGCTTTTAATTCCACCTGATACAAAATCCACAAACTTACTTTAAACATTATGAGTTTTTTTCCAGTATAGTTTTTGTAACTATACTGTAGGATTCTCAACCTGAGCTTTGCAGGTGACAGTGTTGTCTCTCAGTGTTGAAGGTTGTTCATGCCTGCTGGGCTAGCACTTGGCGCCCATTACCTCACTAGCTCTCAGCATTCCATTAGCTATGTTTTCATATCATTGGACTTATACATGAAGGAGTTGAGACTAGTTGAATGATTTACTCAAAGGCACAGGTTTGTTAACCTGACAAATCCGGGAGAGAATGCCCAGCTCCCTCTGTCACATGGAGATCAGAGAAAGCCATGGAACAGATGTCACGATTCCCTGAGAACCAATGTAATTGAGTTCCTCTCTGCAACTGTCAATATGTGCAAGCCATAAACATCAAGGTCCCCACAGCGCCTGACAAACGCACATGCCAGTTCTGACTGGTTTTGCTCTGCCTGCCTTCGATTTTCCACCTTTGCTGCTTTGTGGAGATAGTTCTGACTACATTCCATTCCTGAGGCAGATTTGAATGGCTCCGTGCATGCTTGGTGGCAAGAAATACATATAATGAAAACAAAAGCTAAGCTTCTGAAGGCTTGGGATATAGTTGCAAAGCATGACTGAAACCCAGGTTTCAATCCCCAGTACTGAAAAAAGGAGGAGTAAAAAGAAGGAAGGGAAAGATAACACTTCTGAAGACGCATTTCCCCTGACCTTTCTAGATGGTAAAATCATTAAAGTCATGGCTAGGGTTGAAAATAAGACAGTAGCATCATCAAATTGGGCAAAGGTGTGACTGGCATATCTGCCTCTCAATTCATGGCCAAGGAAGCCATCAGAAGCTAGATGCTGACTACCCTCAAGTGGTCAAATCTAGTTCCCAAATCTAGAATGAAATCTGAGGCTCTTATTGCCCAATGCAAAATTTATAGGATAAGTAAATAATGAAGTTTTAGAACCTCTCTCTTTTCTGCACAGGTTCAATGGAGGCATAATTTATCATCATAATAATCTTACAGTGTTTTTTTGTTTTCATTGAAGAGTTCTGTAGCCCTAAAAGTATCTTTGCATTTTCTGGACTTCTTTCCATCTGTGCATTCCCATGTAGTTGCTGTGGGGAGTGCCAGGTAGGGGCTCAGATGTTAGTCCTGAAGACGACTGGTGTTTTAAGGTCCAATTTGCAGCTCTGTGTTTCTCTGACATAAATCGTGCCATCTCAGTGAGGGAATCAGTTATACACCCTTTTCAAAGATGTTTTCCCAGCTAATGATCCTATGTGGCTTAAAATTATTACTGACAGAAAAACAACTGCAGTGACTTTTAAACTAATGATAAAATCCCATGGATAATTACCTCTCAATAGCCTGGAGATGTGAATGAATGAATCACATATCGTTGCAGGAAGCAATTCTCTGAATGGATTCTACCTGATGGAATCTTAGTGCATAGCAGATTGAGTACAAGCTTTCAGTTGAAATAAGACTCTGAAGTTTCTCTGGAGCAAAACCCATACCCTGAAGGAGGTTGGCTTTGGTCACACTGTCCAGGAATCCTGTGATCCAAATGGCTCTCTTCTGTACATGGAAATATTTTGTAAAGAAATAATAGCATAAGTGTCTTTCTTTTTAATCATTAATTAATTAATTAATTTTTTTCATTTTTCTTTATTAAGAAATTTTCTACTCACTCTACATATCACCCCACAGATCCCATCTCCTTCCTCCTCCCAACCTCCCCAGCCCTCCCTCCCAAGCCACCCCACATCCTCACATCCCCCAAACCAAGGTCTCCCATGGGGAGTCAGCAGAGGCCGGTGAGCCTAGGCAGGTCCAAGCCCCTCCCCACTGCACTAAGGCTGTGCAAGGCGTCACACCACCGGCACTGGGCTCCTAAAAGCCTGCACCAGGGATGGATTCTGATCTCCTGCCTGGGTGCCCCCCAAACAGTTCGAGCCAAACAACTGTCTTCTGTATCCAGAGGGCCCAGTCCAGTCCCATGGGGGCTCCCTAGCCACTAGTCTACAGTTCATGGGCTTCCACCAGTGTGGCCGGTCATCTCTGCATGTCTTCCCATCATGATCTCTGCCTGCAGAATCCCTCTTCTCTCTCATTGATTGGATTCCTGGAGCTCAGCCTGGCATCTGGCTGTGGATCTCTGCATCTGCCTCCATCAGTCAGTCACTGGATAAAGGCTCTATGATGGCAGTTAGGGTATTCCCTAGACCGGTCACCAGAGTAGACCAGTCCAGGCACCCTCTGGACCACTGCCAGCAGTCCCAGGTGGGGTCATCCTTGTGGATTCCTGAGAGCCTCCCCAGCACCCTGCCTCTTCCTATACTATCCTCCCCAAGTTTCTTTCCCCCAACCCACCTTTATAAAACAGGAACTTATTCTAGTCCAGGATTTCCTAGAATTCATTCTATAGCCCAAGCTGGCCTCAAACTCACAACAGTCCACTTACTTCAGCCTCCCACATGCTAAAATTTCAAGTGTGAACTGCTATGCTGGCTCATTCTCCTTTGTTTGAATTGGCTTCCTCTAATGATCTGACATTGTATCATATTTCTTTCTCCAGAGATTTCTTTCTTTCTCATAGACATGAAGTATATAATGAATTTTAGTTTTTTTTTCAACTCTCCCACTCTCTTCTCCGATCCTCTTTTTTTTTCCATTGACATCATCCTTCTTCCCAAGTCCTCCTATTCCATGCCATCATTTTGAGTGTGATGCACTGAGTTTAACTAGAGTATCTTGCCTGAGCACAGATGAGAGGTTGCTTACTGGAGCAAGGGCAGCTTGTTAGTGGCTGCACCACTGACAAAATGACACTTTTCTCCCAACAATATTATATAAGGAAGCAACGGGGCCTCATGGGCCTCCCTTGATCCATGATGAAATCTTGTGTAGACAACAGCTGCAGTGAGTCCTTGAGTGCAATGGATATGTTATGTTCAGACGACATCTTTTTGTAGAACATCTTTCCCTGTTCTTACATTCTTTCCACCACCTCTCCTGTGATGCTCCCGGAGCTTTGGAATGAGTGATGCAGCTATCCTAGCTAGGATTGAGCATCCTATGGCTACTTGTTCTCAGCACTTTGACTAGTTAAAAGTTCATTCACTAAGTACCATCTATGTCAGAAAGAAGCTTCCATGATGAAGGCAGTGCACAACACCAATCTTTTGTTCTTTTAGTTTTTTTAAAATTTATTTAATTTTTTAATTCATTTTACATACCAACCACAGTTCCCCCTCCCTCCTCTCTTTTCACTACCCCTACCTTCCCCATCCACTCCCCAGAAACGGTAAGGCCTCCCATGGGGAGTCAGTGAAACCTGGCGCATCAAGTTGAGGTAGGACCAAGCCCCTCCCCTCTGCATCAAGGCTGAGCAAGGCATCCCACGACAGGGAATGGGCTCCAAAAAGCTGTTTCATGCACCAGGGATAGATACTGGTCCTGCTGCCAGAGGCCCCACAAACAGACCAAGCTACACAACTGTCTCCCACATGCAGAGGGTCTAATTCAGTCCCATGCAAGCTCCCCAGCCATTAGTCCAGGGTCTGTGAGGTCCCATGAGCTCGGGTCAGCTGTCTCTGTGGGTTTCCCCATCATGATCTTGATTCCCCTTGCTCATATAATCCCTCTTCCCTCTCTTCAACTGAACTCTTGGAGCTTGGCCCAGTGCTGGGCTGTGGATCTCTGCATCTGCTTCCACCAGTTACTGGATGGAGGTTCTATGATGATAGTTAGGGTAGTCACCAATCTGATTATAGGAAAAGGCCAGTTCAGGCACCCTCTCCACTATTGCTAAGAGTCTTAGCTGGGGTCATCCTTGTGGATTCCTAGGAATTTCCCTTGCACCAGGTTTCTTCCTTTATCAAGATATCTCTTTCATTGCTCTCCCTCTTCCTCCCTCCCCAGCTCGCTCATCTTGTTTCTCATGTTCTCACCCCTCAATCCCCCATCTATTTTTCCCACCCATGCCCCCAGTTCACCCAGGAGATCTCATCTATTTCCCTTTCCTAGGGGAATCCATGCATCTCTCTTAAGGTCCTCCTTGCTACCTAGCTTCTCTGGGGCTGAGGATTATAGCCTGGTTATCCTTTGCTTTTCATCTAATATCTACTTTTGAGTGAGTACATACCTTGTTTTTCTTTCTGGGTCTGGATTACCTCACTCAGGATGATTATTTTCTAGGTCCATCCATTTGCCTGCAAATTTCATGATGTCATTATTTTTTACAGCTGAGTAATATTCCATTGTATAAATGTACCACATTTTCTTAATTAATTCTTTGGTTGAGGGGCTTCTAGGTTGTTTCCAGGTTCTGGCTATTATGAATAATGCTGCTACGAACATAGTTGAGCAAGTGTCTTTGTAGTATGATTGAGCATCCTTGGGTATATGCCCAATAGTGGTATCTCTGGGTCTTGAGGTAGATTGATTCCCAGTTTTCTGAGAAACTGCCATATTGATTTTCAAAGTGGTTGTACAAGTTTGCACCCCCACCAGCAGTGTAGGAGTGTTCCCCTTACTCTATATCCTCTCCAACATAAGTTGTCATCAATGTTTTTGATCTTAGTTATTCTGACCGGCACACCATCAATCTTAAATGGTGAGCTAGGACTTTGAACCAGAGTTATCCTTTTTTGAAAGACTTTTATATACTACACCAAGCAATGTTTGGGATATGGTTATCATTGAATGGGGATATTATTATTCTTATTTTAACAGTGATGAGATCAAGACTCAAAGAAGTTGAGTAACTATACCCAGTCCACTCTGGTAAGGAGGGACAGAATGAACACATCACATGAAGGCATCATGCTAGGATCAGGCCTGGCTCTCTTTGTCCTCTGCCCTATGTTGGTTTTACATTCTTTGGGACCAGAGGTCATTGCCATAATAAGCTGATTCTTCAAAGATCTATGGATTATGATGGTGTGGCAGATAAGTGCAGGGTTAGATTCTCCAGCCAGTTTTCTGGAAGTTGTATTGCTTATGGTAGGACTAACGTGTGGTAAAACTATTGTGATCAGAAATGTTAATTATCAGTTTGACAAGATCTAGAATCTCCTAGGAGATGGATCTCTGGGTGTGTCTATAAGGGATTATCTTGATTAAACTAATTTTAATCAAGATAAAATCAATATGTGGGAAGACCCAAATTAACTGTGGGAACACCATTCCCTGGGCAGGGATCTTGGACTGTATAAAGTTTAGGAAGAAAGACAAGCACAAGCATTCATTTCTCTATGCTTCCTACTGTAGATACAATGAGGCCAGTTACTTCAAGCTACTGCTGCCTTGAATCCTTTGCCATGAAGGACTGTACCTTGAACTCTGTGCTAAAATAAACAATTCTTTCCTTAGTTGTTTTTTCCCATGGCATTTTATTACAGCAATAGGAAAAGAAACAAAGAGAGAAATTATTAAGTGCACGACAAACACCACATCTAGTATAATCCCAGGAAAACATAACTAGTGGACAGTAAGGTCCAGGGAACCCAGACCAAAAAAGGAAGATGGCACATGCCAGGGTCTGGGGATTAGTGCACTGGGAAAAAAAATGATACAAGTTGCACCCAGGAAGAACCCAAAACATCCTGAGTGGCAGATGAACCAGTGCTGTGAAATTTGTCCACCCCACAGAATGACCTGCTGGAATCAGTCAGAGCATGTAGATGACTCTGACCTCTGATTAGGACTAGGTGGGTACTCCAAATACCCTCACCTGGAGAAGAGCAAGTGACAGACATGTCTTTGTTTGAGTGGGGGCTCTCTTGGACTCCAGGGAAGTAATTCTTTAGAGCAGTTTATATCTAATGCCAGTGCTCAGGATGAAAGGAAACAATGAATGTTCTGCTTCTAACATAGGTGATGGGGTAGAGAAGCATGTGTGGTCACTCAAGGTCTGTCTATAGACATGTGGTCCAGACTTGGGTAAGTATAGGCTTACATTTCCTCCGTAGTAAAAAAAAAACAGCCAATTAACTAACCAACTGGTCAACCAACCAGCCAACAAACAAACCCTGAACTACTCTGCTTCATTTTATTGTATATTTCAAGAGAAGTTAAATTTTTGTCCTTTTATTCTTCACTTAATGTGCTTTATGTTTCTTACAGTTAATGCCATGAATCTTTATAAAATAGAAGCTACTCAAACATGAGTATTTCTATGTGGGAAAGAGACTTATAGCTGTGACTCTTGCACACAATAAGCTGCTAGTTTACTTGCCTCATTCTACCCAGGGGGAAAAGTGATCATTCTGATGTCTTTAGGTTTCAGTAAACAAAGTAATGGCCACCTGTGAATGAGGGACAAATTTATTTCAGAACCATCACTTAAATCTTCAAAGTCAAATGAGAGTCTAGGTGGATCCCACAGCTACCCCGAGTTACTGCTAGGGATCAATGTGGCTCCTCTCACTCATAGGAGAATTGCAGCATGGGGCTGGGGAATGAAGAGAGCTAGGCTCAGGTGCCAGCTCACCTACACATTGTTTTGTTGTTTAAACCAGGGTTCAGTTTATGCATCTGCACAATGTGAGGATTAGATTTAGGTTGTGGAGCCATATCATATAAATTAATGTGTGTGAATATAAATAAGGCATTTTAAATTGTGAATGTGGGCAATATTAGGTGGCTCTTGTTTTTTTTTGTTCTAAATGTGCAAAATATGTGGTTAATGTAGGAATAATATTATCTCTACTATAAGCCACTCTTTTGTGTGTGTGTGTGTGTGTGTGTGTGTGTGTGTGTGTGTGTGTGTGTCATTTAATGGATGATGGATAACTTTGGAATTATGACTCAAATAAGTATGAATGCCATTATTGGCTGGTGCTTCTAATATCATAGCAAGTATAAAAATGAAGGCTATTCTTTTTCCTCAGGCAACAGAATTCAGGAACCTCCCCTACCCCCTCTGTTTTGAACCCATTTTGATATCATGAAGTGACTAGTGGTATGTCTTGTCCTGCCCTGCACAAATGGTTGTTAGTAAGATGGATTGACACCTCCTAGAGTGTCCCTTGATTCGCTGGTATGGGTGAGCACAAGCTCTCTGTCTGGAGCAATATCCTCTTTTATTAAGCACTCTGGTGGGGGGGGGAGAACTGCAAAGTGCTCTCCAAATACAAGGCATTAGAATGACTGATGAGTATAGCCTCATCACAGTTACACCTCCATGAGAAGAATTGTGACATTTATACTGAAAGAGAAGCACAACACAGCATAAAATCCTCCTTTGTGCAGATTTCAGCCATTGTAAAAAGTGTTTGAAAGAGCCCAGGCCCAACCAGAAGCACTTGCCAAGTAAATGGATTGCACAACACACACTAGAAAGAAGAGCCAAGAAGCTATTGTCGGATTTATGTCTTCTGTTTTGTGGAGTTGGGCTTGCTTCATTCCCATAATCTCCTTCATTTTTTTTTTTTTTTTTAGTTTTTCAAGACAGGGTTTCTCTGTGTAGCTTTGCGCCTTTCCTGGGACTCACTTGGTAGCCCAGGCTGGCCTCGAACTCACAGAGATCCGCCTGGCTCTGCCTCCCGAGTGCTGGGATTAAAGGCGTGCGCCACCACCACCCGGCAATCTCCTTCATTCTTAATTGTAACACGAATTGCTAAACGGTCTTATAATAAAACCCAGGGCCTAGTATTGGGGTGAAAGCTGAAAGATCAAAGAAGCAGAGCAAGCCACAGCCACCACCTCTCACCTCACCACCTGCTCTGCCTGAAAGAGCTCCAGCCGAAGAAGCATAGCAGAAAGGCTTCTAGCCGAAAGGGATGCTTCTGCCAAAAAGCCTTAGTTCCTGTCTCCTCACTCCTTATATACCTTTCTCCACCCACCATATCACTTCCTTTTTAGTGCTGGGATTATAGATGTGTGACTTCTCAAGCAAAGGCATGAGATCTCAAGTGCTGGGATTAAAGGTGTGTGCCACCACTAAATGGCTCTGTTTTTCTCCTAGACTGAATCAATCTCAGGTAGTCCAGGGTGTCTTTGAACTCACAGAGATCCATATGGATCTTTGCCTCCCAAGTGCTAAGATTAAAGGTGTGTACCACCACTGCCTGGCCTCTGTGTTTAATTTAGTGGCTTGTTCTGTTCTCTGATCTTCAGGCAAATTTTATTAGGGTGTACAATATATCACCACATTTCCCCTTTTTATGTCTAAAATAATAAAAGAAGGTTATAACATAAAAAACTATATACAATAAGTACAGTAAGTATATACAATATATGCAGTCAAGATTTACATTAACAATGTCCAGTCCATTAACATTTGACAGATTCAAGGAAAATATTGGTGAAATTATTAAGGCCACTCCACATAGTTAAAAGGAGATTTATTTAATGGCGTAACTTACAAATTAAGGGATAGGTAGGTCGTGGGGTCTGGGGAAGGTGTATCGCAGTCCAGCAGTGTTCTTTAGAGCTCTGCTTGGCCCACCTCCACCGTCCAGGGTCCCAGAACTGCAAGAGCGTTGGCCCATTCAGATCTCGGGTCTCCAGGCGCCTCCCTTGGCCCCGCCTTGTATGCGTGACAGTTGCCGAAGTCTCAATGGGGGTTGGAACTTCCAGATCAAAGCTGGAATGGTTACCCACTACAGGAAAATATTCCATTATCTATTCTATTTTGGTAAGTTCAAAATGTTGTACCTAATTCACTTTCTATCATAACTTGTATTACCAACCCCAAACTATCTTTTGATGTCTTTTAATTGTATACACTTTACACCTTTTTAGTGAGTTTCTTTTCTAAATTTGTTAACAAGGAAAACTATATAATAATCTAGTTTTCAACTCCCTCAGAGACCTGAGAAGGAAATAATATTACCTAACTAAGCAGGAAGTGCAAACAAGCAACTTCCAAACAATGTGAGAAATGACAGAAACAGCTGGCTGTCTGGGCAATCACCCAAGGTTCCTCTGCAATGTTGGGGCATCCATCTTTGGCCCACAGGAATAGAATATTGAACAGATCCATCTGTGAAGCAAGATTTTCTAAAGGGCTTTCTTACCTTGTCTTAGCAAGGTTCAGCCTTTCTTTCTTTTGTGTCCTGCATGTTCAGTTGGACAGCATACTGTCAGCAGTTGATGCAAGGACACTTTCTTGCCCAGTGGCTAACTTTTGCCACAAAGAAAGTAAACTCAATATGGAGTTTTCTTCAATGCCCATCATCTTCTCTGAAGAAGTAGATTGTTGCTGCCAGGAGCAGACATGTCTCATAGTCATAAAAAATAAGAATCTATGTTATTAAAACATCTTAAATGCCATATTCTGTAGATCTCTGAAGAGTTTGAAGATGACCTGTCTATCTAAAATATATGTCTGTTTGAACTTGAAAACATACCTAATATGACAAGATCTATTATAATAGGTGACTAAATACTAACTTGCATTTCTTTATATCCTAATTAGTTGGTAATAACTTTCATAGACTAGCAATTTGCATTACATTGTTAATTAAACTGTATAGGTACAATACCTTGAACAAGATTAGAAATATATGTACAGAATGTTCTAACAAAATTAATCTCAAATTTTTTTTATTAATACACAAAATTTGTCCAGTGGTCTTCAGATTCCTTAGCTAGATGCCTTCATTCTCTTGAAAGACAAAAACAAAACCCTTCCCCAAACCTAAGTTTGGGGAGGTTCCCAAATCTAATCTTTATCAATTTTGATTTGTGGTTTCTCCTTAATTTTTTCTTCTTTCTTCTGTAGCTGTTCTATCATCCAGAGCAATATATATATATATTGCTCTGGGAAGGAATTTCTTCCATGATGACAGGAAAAGACTGAATGGAATTTGACATGGGTCCTGCTAGAGGCCCTTCAGGGAGTATCCGGATGGCAAAAGGAAGGGATTACCTTGTTTGTCCCTTGTTGATCTACATTCATTAGTCCAATGTCTGCCTTTACCACACCTTACCTTCTGCATAATCCAGTGGGGAGGGGCGTTCTGTTGCCATTGTTCCTTGAAAAAACATTGTTTCTAGGGGCACCCTGTTTACAGTCCCTTTTTGGGTGATCTTGTTTACCACATTTGAAACATCTGACATTACTATTTTTCTTCAAACCTCTGGAAATCACCTCTCCTATCCAAGCATCATCATGATCATGAGATTCAATATTAATTGTATCTTGGATCCATTCCTCCAGGGGTGCTGATTTTGCCTTCAATGGCCTAATTACCCTTTTGCATTGTGCACAAGCATTTCCAAAAGCCAGAGATTCAATTATTATCAGTCTAGCTTCTGAATTTAGTGTCATTCTATTTACTGCTGAAGTCAGTCGTTGTAAGAAATCAGTGACGGTTTCTTTTGGGCCCTATATAACTTTTGTAAATGACTCAGTTTTCTTTCCTAGTTCTTCAATTCTGTCCCAAGCATTCAAGGCTGTGGTCATCATGTAAAGATTGTATTCATAAATCAGCATAATCACCTTTTCCAAGAAGTTTATCTTGGGAAATTTCCATACCTCTAGTTCTCCTTCATTGTTCAATGGTCTTAGCCTCATCTTTCCACCAGATCCTCCATTGTAACTGGGGACCAACCTCTAAGACTGCTGTAACCAAATCTCTCCAGTCTTGAGGGATAATTCTATTTCAAGTTGACCATGAGTTTAACATCTGCTTCACAAAAGATGAGTAGATGCCATATGAGACTATTGCTTCTCTGAATCTCCTCAAATCAAACATTTTCACAGGAGTCCAGTCAGCTCTTACACAGCCTTAAGGATATCTGTCACTGGGTAGTTCCTGTAAGGTTACTGGATAGATTAAGGTTGACTGTTTGAAAGCCTTAGACTGTTCCTCTGTAACCTTATAATGCAATGTTGAGATTGGTTCTCCTTTAAATTCTTCTTCTGGGTCTGACAATCTCTATGTTCTGTTTTAACAAGTTTTTCTAAAACTTTTATCTTGGCACTCATATTAACCAACTTTTTAAAATGATAAAACAAAATGATCAGACAAATAATACTTATAATTGACATTACATCTATCCCATCTGTGGTGATATTTTATTTGTACTTAAATGTGGTGATATTTTATTTGTATGTTAATAAATAAAGTTTGCCTGGAGATCAGAGGAGATAGCAAGCCATGAACACAAAAGTCAGGCAGTGGTAGCACACTTCCTTAATCTGATCACTTGGCAGACAGGGTCTCTGTGTATTTAAGGTCATACTAGGGAACAGAGCCAAGCGTGGTGGCACACACTTTAATCCCAGTACTGTAGCTGGAGAGTTTCTTCTCCAGCTCCCACCAAGTCCCGCCAGTCCCGCAGCCCACTTATAAAATAAACACACAGACTCTTATATTATTTAAACTATTCGGCCTAATTGCTCAGGCTTCTAGCTATCTAGTTCTTCTATCTTAAATTAACCCATTTTTATTAATCTATAAGTTGCCACGTGGCTCGTGGCTTACTGGTACCTTACATCTTGCTTGTCATGGCGGTGGCTGGCAGGTCTCTCCCTTCCCTTCCTGTTTCCTCAATTCTCCTCTCTGTTAGTCCCACCTATACTTCCTGTCTGGCTATTGGCCAATCAGTGTTTTATTTATATAGAGCGATATCCACAGCACAGTACCAACCATAGAGACTTGGAAGTCTGTACAGACAGGTAGTGACAAGGAAGTGAAGTAGCTGGACTAAGAGCCAATGAGAGGGCAGAACAGCAAGGCAATAAAGGTGCCGGTAGACAAGTAGCTCTTTGTGATGTTACGCTATGAGTTAAGGTTAGTTGGTGGCTCTCACTATTTCTCTGACCTCTAAGGCTTTCACCCCTATATTTGGCTCCATGTTTTTTTATTTAATAAGACTGCTTAGAGATTTGACTACACTCATCAACATTAATTACCCTCTCATTTAATTATTTCATTTTCAGATTGTTTAATGTATAGTCAAACAGAGATCAAATGCCTCCCATTATACAAATGTTTTCCATTTTTTAATGCGCGGGGTGGGGTGGGGACTTTCCTTTAACTAAATCCTCCCTAAGAAATCCCAATTGACTCACCAAATTTGCTGGCTATGACGATTCAAATGATGGTGTGGCAGCAGCCTGAGCAGCAGGCCCAGAGAAAGCCAAAACCCACCAGAAGAGGAAAGAAGCGAAAGACCCCAAGTGTGCGAAAGTGGCTAACTCCTGTGGTTTTTGGGGCCCCAAAGCCTATGGAGTTTGCTGCAGAGAGGCTGCAACAAAAACTTAGCCAGTGGGTTAAGGAGTCTGGCCCAGGTGGGGTGGAGATTCTGGCCATGTGTAGCTGAGGCTTGAGCCAGGGACTGCAAGGTCACAGGCAAGCAGCTTTTTCATGAATTTGTGCCCCACATTGGGCACCAGATGTAACAAGAATTGCTAAATGGTCTTTAATAAAAAACCCAGAGTCAGAAATTGGGATAAATGCTGAAAGATCAGAGAGACAAAGGAGCAAGCCACCTCTTAACTCTAGGACTCCTCAGCCCGCTGTGGGATGTTCTGTATGGCAAATGTGTTGCTAATTAGTCAATAAATAAAACACTGATTGGCCATTGGCTAGGCAGGAAGTGTAGGCGGGACAAGGAGGAGAATAAAGCTGGGAAGTGGAAGGCTGAGTCAGAGAGACACTGCCAGCCGCCACGATGAGAAACAGCATGTGAAGATGCCGGTAAGCCACGAGCCATGTGGCAAGGTATAAATTTATAGAAATGGATTAATTTAAGCTGTAAGAACAGTTAGCAAGAAGCCTGCCACTGCCATACAGTTTGTAACCAATATAAGTCTCTGTGTTTACTTGGTTGGGTCTGAACGGTTGTGGGACTGGCAGGTGATAGAGATTTGTCCTGACTGTGGGCCAGGCAGGAAAACTCTAGCTACAAGCTTTCCTCAGCTGAAAGACTTTAGTTCCTGTCTCCTTATGCCTTATATATCTTTTTCTGCCCACCCATATCATTTCCTGTCTCAACTTTCCTAGTGCTGGGATTAAAGGCATGTGCCACCACTGCCTGGCCTCTATGTTTAATCTAGTGGCTTGTTCTATCCTCTGCTCTTTAGGCAAATTTTATTAGGGTACACAATATATCACCACACTCACCCACATGCCTGCAAGATGGTCTGCACGTGCTTTTGGCTGGAGGAGGGTCTTCCTTTTCCATTCAAATTTCTTCACTGTTACACACTTACTGTTGTCTCAATTTCCCTCTGTGTCTTGTCATTCCAAACGTTTTATAAACCTTTAATGTCACCGACTGTTTTAGTTTTTTTTGTTTCCCTCTTTCCATTTATTTATTTTTATTTTTTATTTTTTTTGTTTTGAGACAAGGCCTCAGGTAGGCTGGACTGGGCTCAAACTTATTATGTAGCCAAGAATGAACTTGAACATCTGCTCTACCTGTCTCTACTTTCCAAGTGCCAAGATGGCATATGTGTGTCACCATGCCCAGTTTCTGTAGTTCTGGGGATCTTCATGCATACCAGGCAAGCATTTCACCTACTGGATTGCATCCCCAGTCCTCATTTTCCTCTGAACTTCCAAGGGCACCCAGCATATTGTAGATACTTTAATTATTTATTGAATAAATGAACTTGTGGACAGATGAATAAACAAATGAATCACACTTTTTGGGGTTAAGAATTAAAAATTTCTGTGAAATATTAGATATTTATATACATGCATATATATGGTGCATTAGATCTATATATGGTGCATACAGCACAGGTCTGTAATTCCAACAGTTGGGAGGCAGAAGAACTGATTGTTAAGGACAGTCTGTCTGTGTTACACAGTGAGACCCTGTGTCAACAACCAGCCAGCTAACTGCTAAAGACTAACGAAGTGACTGAACAACAACCTTGCCTCACACTATAAATGCCTTATGCCTCCATCTTCAAACTGTTCTTAATCTTTCTTAGGGAATTCTCTGTATTGAACTCAGTGTTAATCATTTCTGTCCTTAGTCTTTGTATCTTCACTACATACGGATATCTAACAAAAACCTGTAGAATGTAGACAGTGTTGACTACTATGTTTTTGTTAGAGGTGTGAAAAATAGGTGGTTAATGTAGGAGTAATATTATTTCTACCATAAGCTATTTCTGGGTTTTCTGTGTATTGTTTAATGATGATAGACAATTTTAGAACTGTGACTCAAATAAGTATGAATGTCATCCTTTATTTAGTTTATTGGTTACTGTTCTTTAGTATCATACAGAATGTAAAAATTCAAGCCATTTCTTTTCCTTGGGTAACAAAATTAAGAACCTACCCTGCTCCCCTTGTTTACACCAGTTTTAATGTCATGCAATGACTAGTGGTATCCCCTGTTCTTACCTGCACAAATGATTATCATCAAGATGAATTGAAATTGCTTGGAATGCCTCTTGGTTCTCTTGCATGGGAAAGTACAGGCTTTCCATCAGAAGCCTTGCATTTTCCTGAAATGTACACTTATAATCAATAGCATATTTGTGAGATAAATACAAGCTATTATACTTCATTCTAGCTTGGAGTCTGTTCTGCATGGATATATCATAACATATCCATTCTTACAACAGTCCTAGGAATGTTCTTATTCACATCTCCTCTAGCACTGGTAGTCAGAATTCTTCAAAGTACATCCCGAGGAACTGAACTGCTGAGCTGTGGGGTCACATAGGCTTCAGAGGCTGGCTGGATAGTGAGCCAATGCTGTTGTATCAGTGTATATGCCCATGCATTGCATTTTTAAAACTTCATTTTTCTACCTACCTATTTCAGTGATGAGTCCTTCGGGAGACGGCTTGTTGCTGCTGAGCTTGCCCAGGGCCTTCTGCATTATGTTGGTGGCTGTCTGGGGGCTGGGGCTCCAGCACACAGTGGCTGCCATTTCAATAGCTGAAGCCTCCATGCTTCTGCAGGCTCTGGGGTACTAAACTTCTTTCTCCTGATCCTCATGTATCTGTAGTCTATCTACTGAAACCATTTCCACCAAAATAGAAGGTTGCCTGTAATGTCAAGGGGTTCCCTTCGTCTAAGTGTGGTCTGTGCTAGTGGAACTGACCTTGAATCTTTTCATATGTCCCTAGTCTCCTTGTTGTCTGACACCATTCAATCTCATGATATTCTGCTGTGATATCATAGCAGCATAGGGTGATAGTATTACTTCTAAGATTGTGGTTTTGGGAACAGTAGGCTTTAGTTTAATGCATTTCAACTGTAATTTATTAAAGTATATAATGCTTAAATAGAGGGTATTAAAATTAATCTGGCCATGCAGTATTAATATTACATTTCAAAAGAAAAATCCACATTTCATGATCATGGAAGCAAGTATTTGTTGCCTAAAGTGTCATGATTTACAGCAAAATATTCTTCTATTAATTACTTTCTCTCTTCAAATGCAATGAGAGTTCATACTCATAAATATCATTAAAGATATTTAAAAGCACTTTTCTACATGTTTATACTTGACCTTTTTTTCTAATTAGGTTTTGAAGTGGTTAATTCCCATTTTTTGGTCACTTGTTTCTAAAGTAAACTGGCATCTTGAAAGATAAGAGACCACAAATATCCTGCACCAAGAAGCAGCATGAAGACTGAGCTCTCACAAACATCAGTCAGAGCAAGCAGTATTTCAGATCCCTAGGTGTTATAGTTAGGTTTTTTGCTGCTGTGAAGAGACACCATGATCACACAACTCTTATTAATGAAAACATTTAATTAAGGGGGACACGCTTACAGTTTCAGAAGTTCCGTTCATTATCATCATGGCAGGGAGTATGGTGGCCTGCAGGCAGATGTGGTGCTGGTGCTGAGAGTCTTACATCTTGACTCAGAGGCAAAAGGAAGTCAACTGACTGTCACACTGAGGGAAGCTTGAGAAAAAGAGACCTTAAAGCCTGCCCCCAAAGTGACACACTTCCTCCAACAAGGCCTTCTATATACAAATGACAAATGGACCGAGAAAGAAAGAAATCAGGGAAGCATCTTTCACAAAAATAGAAAATATCTTGGGGTAACTAACCAAGCAAGTGAAAGACATGTATGATAAAAATTTTAGTGGTAGGCTGCCCACAGACCTTTTTTTCTCTCTGTTCTGCAAACCCAATTCCAAAGTCTCTTCCCTAGCTCTGCAACAGAACACCACCTGCACCGCCCCCACATCTCCTGTGGACTCCACAGACTATCCTCTCCTAACCTCTTCCCCAACTCATTGTTGTATTCCAGCTGCCAACTCCAGCTGGCACTCTTGCTAAACTATAGGTCACGCCTGCCAGGAAATCAGGTAGGCTGTCAGCAGACCACCTGCTCTCATTCTGTTCCCCCGGACCCAATCCCCCAATCTCATCCCCAGCTCTGCAGCAGAGCACCCATGGCAGACTTCCCTGCCCCCCATCTCCTGTGGATCCCACAGATCTTCCCCCTCTAACCTTCCTTCCCCCATTTGTTGCTCTTTTCCCAGATCTCAACTCCAGCAGGCACCTTTGCTAACCCAAGGGCTATTCATCCCAGGGCAACAAGTAGGCTGAAGGCAGATCCACATCTCTCCTACTGCTCCTGAGATCCAATCCCCCAGTTTCATCCCCAGCTCTGTAGCTGGAAACCTTCTGTGGTCTCTCTTTCCTTCCTGACCCCATCCACAATGGATCACAAAGACCTTCTCCCCCAATCTTCCTTCCCTCAACTCATTCCACTGTCTCAGACTCTAACACTAGCAGGTGTTCCCTGTGAGCACACCAGATGAGAAGGCCAGGAAAACAGGCAACATATAACTATGAGACTCCCCAAAAATCCAGAGAGGGAACAGAAACCAAGAAACAAAATGCCCACCCAACAAAGACAAATCTGGAAACCAGTACCTAGATTTATACTCATCCCAAGCCCCAGATGCCCAGATGCCAGTGTAAAAACACAATAAAACCAGGACAGTATGTCTCCACCAGAGCCCAGCTATCCTACCACAGCAGGCCCTGAGTATTCCAACATAGCAGAAGCAGAAGAAAAAGACCTTAAAACCAACTATATGAACATTATAGATGTTCTCAAAGAGGAAATGAATACTTTAAAGGAATCCAGGAAAACACAAACAAATAATTGGAAGAAATGAAAAAAAATCCCTTAAAGATATCCAAGAAAACACAAAAAGTTGAAGGAAACAATTAAAACTATTCAAGACCTGAAAATGGCAATAGAATCAATAAAGAAAACACAAACTTAGGGAAATTCAGGAAATAAAAAAATGTAGGAATTACAATGGCAAGCTTCACCAACAGAATACCAGAGATGGAGGAGAGAATCTCAGAAACTGAGGATGCAATAGAAGAAATAAATATATCATTCAGAGAAAATGATAAATCCAAAAAAACCCCCCAAAAAACCAAAAAACAAACTCCTGACACAAAATATCTAGGAAATCTGGGACACTATGAAAAGAAAAAAAAAAAAAACTAAGGATAATAAGAGTTGAAGAAGGATAAGAAATCCAGCTGAAAGGTCCAGAAAATGTCTTTAACAAAATTATAGAAGAAAATTTCCCTAACCTAAATCAGGACATGCCTATAAAAGTATAAGAAGATACACAACTGCCTCCCTTATGCAAAGGATCTAGTCTGGTCCCATGCAGTTTCTACAGCTGTCAATCTATAGTTTGTGAGTTCCCATAAACTTGGTTCAGTTGTCTCTGTGGGTTTCCCCATCATGATCTTGACCTCCTTTGCTCATATAATCCCTCTTCCATCCCTTCAACTGGACTCCTGGAGCTTGGCGTGGTGCTTGGCTGTGGGTCTCTGTATCTGCTTCTGTCAGTTACTGGATAAAGGCTCTATGATGACAGTTAGGGTATTCACCAACCTGATTACCAGGGTAGGCCAGTTCAGGCACCCTCTCCACTATTGCTAGTAGTCTAAGTTGGGGTTGTCCTTGTGGATTCCTAGGAATTTCCCTTGCACCAGGTTTCTTCCTTTATCAAGATATCTCCTAGTAACAGGTTTCTCCCTAACCTCATGTCTTCCTCTTTCAAGGTATCTCTTTCATTGCTCTCCCACTGTATCTCTCCCCCAGGCCCTGGCAGTGGCATCAGGATTTACCCATGGTGCATGAGCTGGCTTTTTGGAGCCCGTTACCTATGGTGGGACGCCTTGCTCAGTCTTGATGCAGGGGGGAGGGACTTGGTCCTACCTCAACTGAACGTACCAGGCTTTGCTGATTCCCCATGGGAGACCTTACCTTTTTAGGTGGAAGGAATGGTTGGGTAGGTGAAGGCTGGGGAGAGTGGAAGGAGGGATGAGAAGGGGATCTGTGGTTGGTATGTAAAATGAATAAGAAAATTTCTTAAATAAAAAAGTAAATAAATACTACACTTCCCCCTAAAGTATAAGAAGCATAAAGAACACCAACTAGATTCCACAGGAAAAACAAGTCCCTTTTCCACATAATAATAAATAACTAAACATATAGAACAAAGAAAAATATTAAAATTTGATTGATATATTGTGCACCTCAATAAACTTATCTGGGGGTCAGAGAACAGAACAGTCACTATATTAAACATAGAGGTTAGGCAGTGGTAGCACACGCCTTTAATCCTAGCATTCTAGAGGAAAAGATCCATCTGGATCTCTGTGAGTTCAAGGCTACACTGGAAACAGCCAGGCATGGTGACACACACCTTTAATCCCAGCACTTGAAATTTCATGTCTTGCTTGGAAAAGACACGTGCCTTTAATCCCAGGAAGTGATGGCAGGAAGCAGAAAAATATACAAGGCATGAGGACCAGGAACTAGAGGCTTTTAAGCTTTTAGCAGCAGTTCAGCTGAGATCCATTTGGATGAGGACTCAGAGGCTTACAGCTTGAGGAAACAGGATCGGCTGAGAAGTTGGCAAGGTAGAGACCAGCCATGGTTTGTTCTGCTTCTCTGATCATTCAGAATCTATCCCAATAGCTGACACTGAGTTTTTTTTTATTTAATAAGACCATTTAGCAATTCATCTACATTAAAAGCTATAAGGGAAAAAGATCAAGTAACATATACAGGCAGACCTGTTAGAATTACATCTGACTTCTCAGTGGAGACTCTGAAAGCCAGAAGGGCCTGAACAGATATGCTGCAGACTCTAAGAGACCACAGATATCAACCTGGATCACTATACCCAGCAAAATTTCAATTACTATAGATGGAGAAAATAAGGTATTTCATGATAAAGTCAAATTGAAACAATATATATCTACAAATTAAGCCCTACAGAAGGTGCTAGAAGGAAAACTCCAACCTAAGAAGGTTAACTACACCCATGAAAACACAGGGAATAATTAATCTCAGACCCGAAAATCAAAAGATGGGAAACATACACACACACAGAGCTACGCCCCCCCCCGCCACCAAAATAACAGGAGCTAACAATTATTCTTCATTGATAGCTCTCAATATCAATGGTCTCAATTTCCCAATAAAAAGACACAGACTAACAGGTTGGATGTGAAAACAGGATCTATCCTTCTGTTGCATCCAAGAAACATACCTCAACATCAAGGATGTACATCACCTCAGAGTAAAGGGTTGGAAAAAGAAATTCCAAGCAAATGAACCTAAGAAACAAGCTGGTGTAGCCATTCTAATGTCTATCAAAATAGACTTTAAACCAAAAGTAATTAACGGAGAGATAGAAGGACACTACATACTCATCAAAGGAAAAATTCATCAAGACCACATTTCAATTCTTAACATCTATGTTCCAAACACAAGGACACCCAAGTTTGTAAAAGAAGTACTACTGCAGCTTAAATTACATATTGACCCTCACACACTCATAGTGGGAGACTTCAATACCCAACTCTCACTAAGGGGCAAGTCATTGATAAAAAAAAAAACTTAACAGAAATGCTGGAGCTAATGGATGTTATAAACCAAATGGACCTAACACCGATTTACAGAACATTTCATCTAAACACAAAAGAACACACCTTCTTCTCAGCACCTCACGGATTTTTTTCCCTCAAAAGTCACCATATTTCTGTACACAAAGCAAGTCTCAACAGATACAAGAAAATGGAAATAACATCCTGCGCCATATCAGATAACCATGGATTTAACAACAGGAACAACAGAGAGCTTACAAATTCATAACAAATTGAACAACTCTCTACTGAATGAAATATGGGTTAAGATAGAAATAAAGAAAGAAGTAGAAAACTTCATAAAGTTGAATGAAAATGAATATACAGCATACCCAAACTCATGGTTCACAATGAAAGTGGTTCCAAGAAGCAAATTTGTAGAGAGCCGTGCACGGCCGTGCCTCAAAGATGGCGCAGCGTCTGGCTTCTGCCTTCCTGATGGTAGGTGCTCCTTATTTGGCTAAGGCTAGGATCTGGCTTGCTTCTGCACACCTGGACCTAATCTGGCTTGCTTGCATGTGTCTGACCCTAGCGGCATTGTCCACGTGGCACCACGGGGTTGATTTGCCCAGTGGCTATAAAGGGCGTGGGCTGACTTTCCCAGTAGAGTGATTGTGAGAGTGACTGGGAGGGTGACTGTGAGAGTAAGAGAGGAGAGTGAGAGAGTGAGAGTGAGAGAGAGAGAGAAGAAGAAAAAGACTATCCCCGGGGTCAGAAGATTGTTCAAGGTTCCTGAATAAACTGCTTAGAGAAGAGTCTGGCGTCGCGTCATCCTTGCTGGTCGAGGCGGACGTGGCACAAATTCATAGCACTAAGTGCCTACCTAAAGAAACTGGAGAAATCTCATACTAGTGACTTAAGTTAACACCTAAAAGCTCTGGAACAAAAAGAAGTAATCACACCCAAGGAAAGTAGACGGCAAGAAATCAAACTGAGGGCTGAAATCAACAAAATAGAAACAAAGAGAACAGTACAAAGAACCAATGAAACCGAGAGCCAACAACAAGATAGACAAACACTTATCCAAACTAACTTAAAGACGGAGAGAGAACATCCAAACTAACAAAATCATAAATGAGAAGGAGGACATTGCAATAGACACCAAGGAAAACCAGAGAATCCTAAGGTCATACTTAGAAAATGTGTACTCCATTGGAAAATCTTAAAGAGATGGATAATTTTCTCAATAGGTACCACTTACCAATGTGAAATCAAGATCAGATAAACAATTTAAAAAGACCTATAACTCCTAGTAAAATAGAAGCAGTCATTAAGTTTAACACGAATCTTAAAAGGTCTTATTAATAAAAACAAACCCAGAGCCAGGTATTGGGGTGAACACTGAAAGATCAGAGAAACAGAACAAGTCACATTTAACCTCACTTTGCCAGTTCCTCTGCTGATCTTGTTTCCTCAGACTGAAAGCCTCTGAATCCTCATCCGAATGGATCTCAGCTGAACTGCTGATAAAAACTAAAAGCTTAAAAAGGATCTAGTTCCTTATATACCTTTCTGCTTCCTGCCATCACTTCCTGGGATTAAAGGCATGTGTCACCATGCCTGGCTGTTTCCAGCGTGGCTTTGAACTCACAGAGATCCAGATGGATCTCTGCCTCCAGAATGCTAGGATTAAAGGTGTGTGCTACCACTGCCTAAACCTATGTTTAATATAGTGACTGTTCTGTTCTCTGACCCCCAGATAAGTTTATTGGGGTGTACAATGTATCAACCATAATTAAGAGCATACCAAAAAAAAAAAAACCCAACAAAAAACAAAAACAAAAAAACCAGGGCCAGACGGTTTTAGTGCAAAATTCTACCAGACTTTCAAGGAACAGTTAACTCCAATATTCCTCAAATCATTCTACAAAATAGAAACAGAAGGAACATTGCCCAATTCATTTTTATGAGGCCACAGTTACCCTAATGCCCAAACTGAATAAAGACTCAACATAGAAAGAGAATTACAGAGCAATTTCCCTTAGGAACATATGTGCAAAATTACTCAATAACTGAATCTAAGAACACATAAAAATCATCTACCATGATTAAATAGACTTCATATCAAAGATCCAGGGATGATTCAACATACAAAATTCAGTAAATATAATATGCAAAACAAATAAATTTAAAGAAAAAAATTATGATTATCTCATTAAAGGCTGAAAAAGCCTTTGACAAAATCCAACACCCCTTCATGATAAAAGTCTTGGAGAGATTAGAGATACAAGGGACATACATAAATATAATAAAGGCAATTCATAACAAGCCTATAGCCAACATCAAATTAAATTGACAAAACACAAAGTAATTCCATTAAAATCAGGAACAAGCCGGGCGGTGGTGGCGCATGCCTTTGATCCCAGCACTTTGGGATCCCAGCACTTGGGAGGCAGAGCCAGGCGGATCTCTGTGAGTTCGAGGCCAGCCTGGGCTACCAAGCGAGTCCCAGGAAAGGCGCAAAACTACACAGAGAAACCCTGTTTCGAAAAACCAAAAAAAAAAAAAAAATCAGGAACAAAACAAGACTGTCCACTGTCTTCATATCTATTTAATATAGTACTTGAAGTATTAACTGGAGCAATAAGACAACTAAAGGAGATCAAGGGGATACAAATTAGAAAGGAATAAGTCAAAGCATTGTTATTTACAGATGATATGCTATATATATATTTGACTCTAAAAATTCTACCAGGGAACTCCTATAGCTGATAAACACTTTCAGCAAAGTGTCTGCTGGATATAAGATTAACTAAAAAAGAATTGGTAAATCTCCTATGTACAAATGACAAACTGACTAAAAAAAAATCAGGGAAACAACATCTTTCAAAATAGCCTCAAATAATGTAAAAAATATTGGGGGTAACTCTAACCAAGCAAGTGAAAGACTTGTACAATAAAAACTGCAAGTCTTTGAAGGAAGAAATTGAAGATAATATCAGAAGATGGAAAGATCTATGCTTATGGATCAGTAGAATTAACATAGTAAAAGTGGCCATCCTATCAAAAGCAGTCTTCAGATTTGATGCTATCCCCACCAAAAATTCCAACACAATTCTTTACAGAACTTGAAAGGATAATTCTCAATTTCATGTGGAAACACAAAAAGCCTAGGATATCTAAAACAATATGTTGCAGAATATTTGTTTAATCTGCAAAGATGTGTTGCATTTCTTTATGTTGCAGAATATTTGTTTAACTATGTAGAGATGTGTTACATTTGTTTAATTATGTAAAGATCTGTTTCTGTTTTACCTTGCCTGCTTTAGGCACCTGATTGGTCTAATAAAAAGCTAAACAGCCAATAGCAAGGGAGGAGGTATAGGCAGGACTTTGAGGCAGGGAGAGAAATTAGGATGATGAATTTAGGGTCAAGAGAAGAAAGAAAAAGAGACACCAGGGAAATGTCAGAGGCCAGCCAGCCAGACATGGAGGAAGCAGGAAAGTAGGACACACAGAATGAAAGAAAGATAAAAAGCCTCAAGGCAAAATATAGATGAATATAAACAGGTTAAATTAAGTTAAAAGAGCTAGTGGGACAAGCCTAAGCTAAGGCTGAGATTTCATA
The DNA here is from genome assembly GCF_949786415.1 of Peromyscus eremicus. NCBI lineage: Eukaryota > Metazoa > Chordata > Mammalia > Rodentia > Cricetidae > Peromyscus > Peromyscus eremicus. The sequence continues at coordinate 8,961,535 of NC_081416.1, forward strand.
ATTGTAATAAGTCTCAGTGTCTTTATTTGGGATTTGGTTGGCAAGCCCAAAGAAAATTCTAACTATAACAATACTAAACAATAAAAGAACTGCTGGAAGTCTCATCATCCCTAATTTCAAATATTACAGAGCTCTAGTAATAAAAACCACATGGTAATGGCATAAAAATACACATTGAAATACCTATCAAAACTACTTTGAAATTCCATTTTACACCTGTCAGAATGACTAAGATTAATAACACAAGTGACATTTCATGCTGGTGATGTTGTGGAGCAAGGGAAATACTCATCCATTGCTGGTAGGAGTGTAAACTTGTACAGCCACTAAGGAAATCAATATACAAGTTTCTGAGAAAGTTGAGAACCAATCTACCTCAAGATCCAGCTGTATTACTCTTCAGCATATACTCAAAAGATGCTTTTTCCTACCACAATGAAACTTACTCAAACATGTTCGTTGCTTCTCTATTCATAATAATAGCCAGAAATTAGAAACAACTTAGATGTTTCCCAAGAGAGGAATGGATAAATAAAATATGGTACATTTATTCAATTGAGTGTTACTCAGATATTTAAAAAATGACATGAAATCTGCAGGTAAATGGATATAATTACAAAAAAATCATTCCAAGTGAGGTAACCCAGTCCCAGAGGGACAAATATAGTATGTATCTGCTCATAAGTGGTTGGTGATTGATTGATAACCAAGCTACAATCTGTAAACTCAGCAAAGTTAGGTAAAGAGGAGGGGTCTTGGGGGGAATGTATGGATCTCCCTGGGAATAAAAACTATAATAGATTTTATGGGTATGTTGGGGGCAAGTGGGTCTGGGAATGGGAGAGATCATGTGTTTGGGGGAGATAGCATGGAGGGAAAGATTGAGTGGTGAGAGAGCTGCAATTGGAGGGCATTTAGGGGGTGGTGTGGTCATCTAGTGCATTGGAAACTTTCCAGATTCGATGAAGGTGATCCTAATGAAGACTTCTAGTAATGGGGGATACAGAGTCTCAAGTGACCATCTTTTGTAGCCAGGCAGGGCTTCCAGTGGTGGGACTGGGTTGCATTCAATTCAGTTGTAGGCCAAGGAGGTCTCTTACAAATTTCTAAACAACCCAGGCTGTTGCTAAGACAGAGAGTTGCTCTCTGCAAACTGACAATGAGGCCCCATTGCCCAGAACAACATCTACCCAACTCATTGAACATGCAGCAGTTGAGCTGATGCCTACCTGTAATCTTCACCCCTACATTCTAGTCTCTTTGGTGTAGGAAGGTACTCTCTAGGCTACAGAAAGAAGAATATGGACACCAACCCAGCCACAAAAACCTTTGAACTACAATCTGTCCTACCTGCAAAATATGATAGGTCAATGATGGCACAGAACTTGTGGGAATAGCCAACCAATGTCTGATTTGATTTAAGTCCCACTCTGTGAGACAGAACCCATACCTAGCACTGCTTGAGTAACCAAGAACCAAGGTAAAATCAAACAATGTGGGGTCTAAAAAAATCAAGAAAATTATTCCTAATGATATTCTTCTATACTCATAGATCAATGCCTAATCTAGTCATCATCAGAGAGGTTTCCTCAGGCAGCATATGGGAACAGATGCATAGACCCACAGCCAAACGTTATTCGGAGAGAGTCTGAATTGGAGGTCTCCATTAAATCCCTCCCATTAGGACTCAGGGAATCCCAATGAAAGGAAGTGGGAAAATTCTAAGAGTCAGAGGGGATAGAGGACACCAGGAGAACAAGGATTTCTGAACCAACTAACCAAGGTGCATACAATCTCACAGAGACTAAAGCAGCAAGCAAGGGTCTATGGTGTCTACACCATGTCCTCTGCATATATATTTTTGCTATGAGTTTAGTATTTTCATAGGATTTCTGACTGGGAGAATGAGTGGGCCTGACTCCTGTGCCTGCTTTTGGGGCTCCTTTCATCTGTTGCTTTGCCTTGTGCAACTTCGATATGATGGTCTGTATTTTATCTTACATTTTATTTTGCCATGTTTGGCTTTTATCTCTTAGAAGCCTGTTCTAATGAGAGACAGAAAGGGTGTGGATCCAGAAGGGAGGAGAGGTGGGGAGAAAGTGGGAGGAGTAGAGGTAGGTGAAACTATAATCAGGACACACTCTATGAGAAAAGAACCTATTTTCAATAAAAGGAAAAAAAATTCTAAAAAAAATCTTTAAGACACTGAAGAAAGAAATTGAATAAGATGTCAGTAAATGGAAAGGTCTCCCATGCTCATGGGTTGGTAGGATTAATATAGTGAAAATGGCCATCCTGATGAAGAGAATGAACAAAATACTTGGGCTCCAATTAAAATGTTAGACTTACGAAGATTTAAGGAGGCAATAGCATCTTATGGCATGCACTCCCCATATGTAAAGCAAATGTTAAACAACTGGTCAACTAGTAATAGGATTATACCAAAGGACTGGCGGGAATTGGCACAGGCTGTTCTTGAACCTGGACAACATCTCCAGTGGAAAATGTGGTTCAATAATGAGGCTAAAAATATAGAAAAACAATGGAGGGATAGCGGAATATAAGTCTGTCAGGATCAGCTTATTGGAGAAGGCCAATATGCTTCAGTAGAAACACAAAGTTTATATGATGTCCAAACCCTAGTTCTATGTCGAACGGCAGCTTTGAATGCATGGGACAGAGTTGAAGAACCAGGAAAAAAAACTGAGTCATTTACAAAGGTTATACAGGGCCCAAAAGAATCTTTCACAGATTTCTTACAAAGATTGACTTCAGCAGTACAGAAAATGGTCCCGAATTCAGAGGCTAGTCAGATAATAATTGAATCTTTGGCCTTTGAGAATGCAAATGCAGCATGCAAAAGAATAATCAGGCCGTTAAAGGCAAGATCTGCACCTTTGGAAGATTGGATTAGAGATACAGTTAATGTTGAGGCTTATGACCATGATGATATGTGGGTAGGAAAAGCAATTTCAAAAGGTTTGAGCAATGTTAGATGTTTTGGATGTGGAAAGCAAGGACATTTGAAAAGGGACTGTAAACAGGTCATTCCTAGAAATAATGTTTCTTCAAGGAACACTGGCAACAGAATGCCCCTTCCTTCTGGAGTATGCAGAAGGTGTGGTAAGGGAAAACACTGGACCAACGAATGTAGATCAACAAGGGACAGACAGGGTAATCCTCTGCCTCGAGCTGCGGGAAACTCCCAGAGGGGCCTCAGGCAGGCCCCCACAGTAAATCCAGTTCAAACCTTTCCTGCAGTTGTAGAGGAAACCCCTACTCAAAGCAACTAAATAACCAAATGTCTATAGGAATAAATCATGTTAGTCGAGATGATGAAACAGAGAAAATAGGGAATTCAGAAAAAAACATAAAGAAAATTTTTTGGCAAACTTCTATTAATGAACAAAGACCAAAACTAACAATAAAAATAAATGGTGTTTTGTTGTCTGGTCTGGTAGACACAGGTGCTGACATTACCATAATTGCACCAGAATTTTGGCATCCAACTTGGCCTCTTCAGGAGGTAAACGTTCAACTGTTAGGAATTGGGACATTATCTCGAGTGAAACAAAGTGCAAGATGGCTTGAATGTATAGGTCCAGAAGGACAGAAAGGAAAATTAAAACCATATATGGCTAACATAGCTATGAACCTGTGGGGTCAAGATTTGTTACAACAATGGAATACTCAGATTAATATCCCTCCAATCTCAGAAACAAATCATAAATTAGTACATGTTTCTGAGAGAAATATTAAAAGATATTATTCTAATGAGTGCTCACCAGCCATCCACGTCATACAAGAACAGGGCACAACTGATAATTTTCCAAAAACACCAACAGCTCTACCTTTAAAATGGTCAACAGGTAAGCCTGTATGGGTTCAGCAATGGCCTTTAACAACAGAGAAACTCCAGGCTTTACAAGAGCTGGTGGAAGAACAGTTAAATGCTCATCATATTGAAGAATCAACCAGCCCTTGGAATTCTCCTGTATTTGTTGTTAAAAAGAAATCTGGTAAATGGAGAATGGTAACAGACCTTAGAGCAATTAACAAAGTAATTCAGCCAATGGGCTCTTTACAATCTGGAATTCCTTTGCCTACTCTGTTACCAAAAGGATGGCCTCTCATAGTTATTGATTTAAAAGACTGTTTCTTTTCAATACCGTTACAAGAAAAAGACAGAGAAAGATTTGCTTTCACAGTGCCTACTTATAATAATTCTCAACCGGTTAAAAGATTTCAATGGAGGGTTCTCCCACAGGGAATGTTGAATAGCCCAACTTTGTGCCAATATTTTGTAAAACAGCCATTAGAAGTGGTATGTAAAAAATTTCCTAAATCTATAATTTATCATTATATGGATGATATTTTATTAGCTGACTCAAATGCAGATACTTTAGAAAGAATGTTTGAAGAAGTAAAGAAAATTTTGCCTTGCTGGGGTTTACAAATTGCCCCTGAAAAGATACAAAGAGGAGATTCTATTAATTATTTAGGATAGAAAATAGAACTTCAAAAAATTAGACCTCAAAAGGTGCAAATTAGGAGAGATAGACTACAGACTCTTAATGACTTTCAAAGATTATTTGGAGACATTTCTCATCTAAGAACTATTGTTGGGGTAAAAAATGATGAACTGAATAATTTGTTTAAAACCTTAGAAGGTGATAAGGACTTGAACAGTCCAAGAGAATTATCACCTGAAGCTGAGAAAGAATTGGCCTTGGTAGAAAAGAAAGTACATGAAGGGCATGTAGATCATATTGATCCAAAGCTGGATTGCATTTTGGTTATTTTACCTTCTAGGCATTCTCCAACAGGAATATTAATGCAAAGGGAAGATATTATATTAGAATGGATATTTTTACCAAATAAACCAAATAAAAAATTAAAAACTTACGTAGAAAAAATCTCTGACTTGATTTGGAAAGGAAAATTGAGACTTCGTCAGTTATCAGGAATAGACCCAGCAGAAATTGTTGTACCTTTAACTAAGGAGGATATTGAAAAATTATGGATAGAAAATGAAGCTTGGCAAAAAGCTTGTAGTAATTTTTTGGGAGAAATTAACAGCAAATATCCCAAAAGCAATAGAATTGATCTTATAAAGAGAGCTGATTGGATCTTGCCTCGAATTGTGAGGAAAAAACCCATATCTGGAGTTCATACATTTTATACAGATGCCAACAAACAAGGAAAGGCAGGTTACAAATCAGAAAATTTAAGTAAAGTGGTTCAAAGTCCTTATAATTCAGTTCAAAAATCAGAATTGTATGCTATTCTGTTGGTATTAATGGATTTTTCAGAACCTCTCAATGTAGTAACTGACTCTCAGTATGCTGAAAGAGTAGTATTACATATTGAGACTGCAGAATTTATCCACGATACTTCAGAATTAACTTTATTATTTATTCAATTACAAGATACAATCAGAAAAAGGAGTCATCCTTTATATATAACTCACATCCGATCCCATACTGGTCTGCCAGGCCCTCTAGCACAAGGCAATGATGAGATTGATAAATTATTGACAGGAAATGTGCTGGAGGCCTCAGAATTTCATAAAAAACATCATGTAAATAGTAAAGGTTTAAAAAAGGATTTTTCCATAACCTGGCAACAAGCCAAAGAAATAGTAAAGAAATGTCCTACTTGTTCCTTCTACAATCAAACGCCATTACCAGCAGGATGTAACCCAAAGGGTACTCAGAGGAATGAAATCTGGCAGATGGACGTGTTTCATTTTGCAGAATTTGGAAAATTGAAATATGTACACCACACTATTGATACTTATTCAGGATTTCAATGGGCAACTGCTTTGAGTTCTGAAAAAGCTGATTCTGTAATCACTCATTTGCTAGAAGTTATGGCCATTATGGGTATACCTGCACAAATCAAAACTGATAATGCTCCATCATATGTCTCTGTTAAAATGAAACAGTTTTTTGCTTATTATAATATAAACCATATTACAGGTATACCACATAATCCTACAGGTCAAGCAGTTATAGAAAGATCAAACAGAACTCTAAAGGATATGCTAAATAAACAGAAAGGAGTAACAAAAACCCCCAGAAATAGACTACATAATGCTCTATTAACTTTGAATTTTCTCAATGCCAATGAGAAAGGAACAACAGCTGCAGAGAGACATTGGATAATAGAAAAAAACTACAGAATTAAATCAACCTATATACTTTAAGGATGTGCTGACCTCAGAATGGAAACCAGGATATGTATTACATTGGGGACGAGGTTTTGCTTTTATTTCTACAGGAGAAGATAAGCTGTGGGTACCATCAAAATTGATAAAGGTTCGATTTGAACAAGAGAGACCTCTTAATTAGAGGAGGTGATAGTTCATCAACTATCATGAACATCCAATTTAAACTAACTTACACCAGTAACATATATCTTTTCATTTAATCAGATAGTAACTTGCCAAAAAGGAACATCCCCAAAAAACCTTGGGGAAAGGTTTTTGTTTTTGTCTTTTAGGAGAATGAAGGTTAAGGAATTTGAAGAACACTGGACAAATGAGACAACTGAAGAAAAGGGACAAATCGTCTATCCTAAGAAACAGAGTGAAATGGCGATGGGTATGTTATCTAAAAAATTTTATGTCTTCCTAAATGTTTGTTTCTGCTTTTCTTTAAAGATTTAACACTATTTAACTTCTAATAGTCCCAGTTCAATTAAAATTTAAAGCTGACTTTGGAGTTGGAGAATGGCTCGCTTCTTCTTTAAACTCAAGCATGTTGTTAGAAGGAAAATGCAAACTCCCTGTATCATGCCAGAGGAAAAGAGCCATCTTCTGCTATGGGACAGGAGAAAAGCCAAATTAATTAAGGGACTATTCTATTACTAATCTCAACTCTTTGATTCTATTCTGATTCTTTAAACTTTTCTTAAAGTATGAAATTTATATCAAAATTTACAAGATTAATATATATAGATATATATACATTTTAAACTTTGTTAAGATATGAATGGTCATATAGAGTACTAACTAATTCTAAAAAGCCGCATATATAGTCTTTGTGTTCGAGTCTCTTATTAGTTTTTTGCAGGAAATCACGGTCAGGCCTAACATCAACTGAAGTCTCCAGGAAGAAGATGGGGCCCCACAACAACAACAATTCCACGTGGACAATAATAACATCACTAAGCTGACAAACATCATCTACAGATCAGCTTTGAACTACAAAGTGCTCAGAGCAATTTTGAGAGCGCTAGCTGAGATGATCCAGTCTCAAAGACTACTTGAATAAGGATTTGAGATAAACCCTGAACTTTGGCATTATACACAGACTGGATAACGAAGGATATAGTTACCTTTCCTAGAATTTGACAATTAACCTAAAATTTTTCTTTCAGGATAAAGATAACTTCGCCCATACCCAGCAGGAAGCAATTTCAAGAATACGACGCCCACATTCCTAAAGAGGTGGTGTGGGGTGGTTTGTTTTTTTGGTCTTTTAGGTCTTTTAATGGGTTTTGGGTCTGGAATAATTTTCATTGATTAGGGGGGTTGGTTACAAGTTGTTGTAAAGGGTGAGGAAAAGGGCTAAGCAAAGGAGATTAGATTTAAGGTTCTTATTAAAAAAAAAGAGAGAAAGAAAGAAAGAAAAAATGTAAATACTTTACATTGGATTGGATTGTTTTATATTGTATACAAATTATATATATTGAAATTGATATTATTAGAAAATGCTATATGTATATTTCTAATTGTACCGTTCATTTAACAATGTAATGCAATTTTCTAATCCTTGAATGTTGTTATTACCAACTATTAGGATATAAAGAAATGAAAGTTAGTAGTTAGACATTATAATAGAACTTGTAGTTATATTAGGTATGTTTTCAAGATCGAGTAGATATATTTTAGATAGACAGGTTATCTTCAAACCCTTCAGAGATCTACAGAATATGGCATTTAAAATGTTTTAATAACTTAGAAAATTTTTCTTTTTTGTTATGACTATGAGACATGTCGGCTCCTGACAGTACCAATCTACTTCAGAGAAAATATGGGCATTGAAAAAACTGTAATTGGAGTTAACTTTCATTGTAGCAAAAGTTAGCCACTGGACAACAAAGTATCCTCGAATCAACTGCTGACGAACAGGACAGACAAGACACGAAACAAAGGACTACTGATTCTTGTCAAAACAAGTGTGGTTATGGCTTTATCAAAAGGCATCTTCTGAGGCCAGGACAATATGGCACCATCCCTGAAGTGGCCTTCGTAATCTGGGAAAGGTACAGTGCCCTTTTCTTCGAAGGCAGCTGAACAGGCAGTGGGCCGATGGCTTCTGATGTGCAATGGGGAGGTAGCTGAAACAGTTATTCTTGAAGAGTAATTAAGCTCACACCTCTCAACAGAAGAATGGCATTTAATAGAGGGATGTGGAGAAGAACGGGATGCTAAAATGAAGCCACATACACACATAGCCAAGAAGAATGGACAGCTGAATTAAAAAAACATCAACAATTTCCAGAATTTAAAATCCTGAATCATGACATGAAACTAGTGGAATTCAGGTATTTCTGGTATATAGACTGCTCTCACCCAATGTGAGGTTGAACTGTTGACCTTGTGTACATTCTACTTCACAAATGAGTCTGTCAGATACACTAAGCCTATAGGCTGAAGATGATGCCCCAACACTGCGGAGAAACCTCAGATGATTGTCCAGGCCGCTGGCTGTTTCTGTCAACTCACAAGTTTTTGGAAGTTGCTTGCATATACTTCCTGTTTTTATTTTTTTTTGTTAGCTAATACTATTTCCTTCTTGGGTCTCTGAGGGAGTTGAAGATTAGTTAGTTATAGTTGACGATTAATTAGGATAGAAAGTGAATTAGATACAATAGAATAGATAATGGAATTATTTTCTCTGAATTTGTCAAATACAAATGAACTAGACATTGTTTAGGTATTTATTACTTGTATATATTGTATATAGTTATTGTACTTTTGTATATAGTTTTTCTTATGTTAGTTATAAGCTTTTTCTTTTTTCCTTTTTATTAAAATAGAAAAGGGGAAATATGGTGATATTTTATTTGTATTAAAATGTTATTTGTATGTTAATAAATAAAGTTGCCCGGGGGTCAGAGCTATTAGCAAGCCATAGGAAAGCAGGGCAGTGGTGGTGTATACTTGTAATCCCAGCACTTGGTATGCAGAGCTGGGTAAGTTTCTGTGTGTTCAGGGATACAGCCATTATTGGACACACATGCCTTTAATCTCAATACCAAGCAAGGAAAACCTGGAGGCCTATACAGACAGGCCGTGACGAGGCGGTCATGTGGTTGGGTTTACAACCAATGAGAAGGCAGAACAGGAACACTATATAAAGACATTAACACAGGGGTAGTGAGTTCGGAGAGGTAGGACCACTGCAGGAGGAAGGGTAAGGTTTTAGCTCTTAGCTCTGACCTCTTGGCTTTCTTCTTTGCATTGGTTCTGTGTCTTTTATTTAATAAGAAGGTTGGTTGCATCTACAGTAAATGGAAAGGTCTCCCATGCTCATGGGTTGGTAGGATTAATATAGTGAAAATGGCCATCCTACCAAAAGCAATTTACAGATTCAGTGCAATCCCCTCCAAAGTTCCAATGTATTTCTTCACAAATCTTGAAGTGACAATCTTCAGTCTCATATGGAAACACAAAATACCCAAGATAGCTAAAACAGTCCTGAATAATAAAAGAACTGTTGGAGATGTTACCATTTCCAAATTGTATTACAGAGCTCCAGTAATAAAAACAGCATGGTATTGGCATGAAGTCAGACACAAAAGTTCACACACTTTTGAGCACCTGAGTTTGATAAACACACTGGAAAAAAAAGACTGCACTTTCACTAAATGGTGCTATTCAAACTGGATATCTGAACGTAGAAGAATGCAAATAGATCTACACTTACCACCCTGCACAGGTATCAACTCCAGATGGATCAAAGATCTCAACATAAGGCCAGATATAGAAAATCTGATGTGTAGATGAATTGCTAAATGGTCTTATTAATAAAAAACATGAAGCCAGAAATTTGGGTTAAAGCTGAGAGATCAGAGGAATATGACAAACCAACTTCACCTCACTGACCCTCTGCTTCCAAAGAGACCTACTTCCTGTACACCTACACCTGTATTCCTTTCTTTTATGCTAACTCATTTCCCCTCTCCACCCAGTTACATCACTTCCTTTTCTTACCCAGCTCTGACATTTCCTGTCTGTCTGTACAGACCTCCAAACCTTTATAATTAACTAGTGTTGGAATTTAAGGCATGTGCCACTATGCCTGGCTCTGTTCTCAGTGTGGCCTTGAACTCACAGAGACCCAGATAGATTTCTGCCTGCTGAATGATGGGATTAAAGGTGTGTGCTACCATTGCCTGACTTCTATGTCTAATATAGTGGCTTGCTTTTCCCTCTCATCCTCAGACAACCTTTATTAGGGGTCACAGACAAAATATCATCACACTGACGGAAGAGAAAGTGGGGAATAGCCTTGAACTCAGTGGCACAGGAAAAAGACTTTCTGGAAGAAGACTGATAACAAAGGCACTAAAAACCAACAATAAGTAGTTCCTTATGAAACTGAAAAGCTTCTGTGTAGCAAAGGACATCATCTTTCACAGAAAATGACAGGCAACTATGGTGATATAGTGAATCAAAGAAAACTTGCCTGAGGATCAGAGGACAGAGCCAGCTGCTAGACTATAGAGGCCAGGCAGTGGTGGCACACACCTTTAATCCTAGCACTCGGGAGGCAGAGATCCATCTGGATCTCTGTGAGTTCAAAGCCACTCTGGACTACATGAGATTGGTTCAATCTAGGAGAGAAACAGAGCCAAGCTGTGGTGGCACACATCTTTAATCCCAGCACTTGAGATCTCATGCCTTTGCTACCTGTATTTGGGAAGCACACACACCTTTAATCCCAGCACTAGAAAGGACATGATATGGCTAGGTGGAGAAAGGTATATAAGGAGTGAGGAGACAGGAACTAAAGCTTTTTGGCTAGAGACGTTTTGCTTGAGGACTCAGAGGAATTCAGTCAGAGGATTTGTGGAGATAGGTTGTGGTGAGAAGTTTCTCTAGTGGCTTGTTCCTTTGTCTCTCTGATCTTTCAGCATTTACCCCAATATCTGGCTCTGGGTTTTTATTATAAGACCTTTAGAAATTCAAGCAATAGGCAACAGAATGAGAAAAGATTTTTTATCAACTCCTCATCCAATAGAAGGCTAATATCCAAACTATATAAAGAATTAAAAAAAAACCTTGGATTTTGTTTTTTGGTTTTTATTATAAGACCTTTAGAAATTCAAGCAACAGGCAACAGAATGAGAAAATATTTTTTATCAACTACTCATCCAATAGAGGGCTAATATCTTTATATAGTTTCTAAAGGTCTTATAATAAAAACCCAGAGCCAGATATTGTGGAGCCTCCAAGGGACTGGACTGGGCCCTCTGAATAAGCGAGACAGTTGTGTAGCTTGATCTGCTTAAGGGACTCCCTGGCAGTAGGATCAGGATCCATTACTGGTGCATGAGCTGGCTTTTTGGAGCCCACTACCTATGGTGGGACTTCTTGCACAGCCTTGAGGCAGGTGGAGGGGCTTGGACCTGCCTCTACTGAATGTACCAGGTTCTGCTGACTTCCCATGGGAGGCTTTACCTTCTTGTAGGAGGGAATGGGGAGGGGGTGGGTTGGAGAGGGGAAGGCTGGAGGGGTAGGAGGAAGGAAGAGGGGGATCTGTGATTGGTTTGTAAAATGAATAAAACATTTCTTAATAAAAAAAGCAAAAAAACCCCTTTAGACATCAAGAAAACTATTAACCCAATTAAAAAATGGGGTATAGATTTAAACAGAGAATTCTCAAAAGAGGAAACAAATATCTAAGAAGCATTTAAAGAAATTTTTTATAAACTTTGTCATCAGGGAAATGCAAATCAAAACTACTTTGAGATTTTTATCTTTTACCAACCAGAGTGGCCAAGATCAGTAAAACAAATGAATGCTCATGTTGGCAAGGATGTGGAGGAAGGGGAACACTCATCTATTGCTAGTGTGAGTGCAAATTTGTTCAGCCTCTATGGAATTCAGTGTGGCTGTTCCTCAGGAAGCTGGGAATCAATCTACAGATACCTCAAGATACAGTTGTACTTCTCTTGGGTACATGCCCAAAGGACACTTCAACTTGCTGCAGAGATACTTTCTCACTCATGTTCATTGCTGCTCTATTCATAATAGCCAAAATTGGAAACAGCCTAGATGTCCATCAGTGGATGAGTGGATAAATGTGTGCTACATTTACACAGTAGAATATTAATCAATTGTTAAAAAATAAAATCATGAAATTCACAAATAAGTGAATGGATCTAGAAAAACAAAGACCATTTTGAGTGAGGTTCTTCAGACATAGAGAGATAAATATGGTATATATTTGCTTATATGCAGATGTTAGTCATTAAGTCATTGATAAGCAAGCTACAATCCGTAGAACAAAAGAGGTTAGGTATAGTGTATAGGGCTGGGGTATCAGGGGAGATGGATCTCCCTAAGAAGTGTAAATAGAATAGATAGTTACAGATGGACAGTGCAGAAGGACTAGAACAGAAGGATCAAACAGGGAGGGGAAGGTGTGCAAGGGTATATGGGGAGGAATATTTAAAACTAAAAGCCATTTGAGGAGTCATATGGAAACCTTATACAGTAGAAGCTTCCTATAATATATACATAGATAAAGGATATATAAATGAAATCGCCAATTAGCCAAGGAGACAGAGCATCAACTGAACCTCTCTTGTCTTCAAAGGAAGCTTTCAGTTCCAGGGTTGGATTATGTCTAATTGAGTTGTTGGCCAAAGGGGTCCCATGAGAATCCCCAAAAAACCCAGGCTGGTGCTAAGACTCTAGCTTATTCTCCACAAACTGACAAAATGGCAAGGCCCCATTGCTGAAGAGAGCACCCACTACTCACTGAACATGAAGAAGCTGAGCTGGTGCTTATATAGAGTCTTCACCCCTGTGGACTAGTATCTATAGTAGGGGAAATTGCTCTGCATACCACTAAAGGAGAAAGGTAGACACTAATCCAGCTCCAAACCCTCTGAATTATAAGAATGACCTGACTGTAAGATACGCTGGTGGAATAGTGGCACAAAGGTTGTGGGAATAACCAACCAATATCTGATTTGCATTAAGGCCCACTCTAGGAGATGGCACCCATATCCAAAACTTCTTGGCTGGACAATAACTTGAGACTAGATAGACCAGGGATCTGCGGATTAAACAAATACTGTTGTTCTGCTAAAGGAACGTAGCAATAAAGTGACTTCTAACAACATTCTGCTGTACTCATAGGTCAGCACTTGCTTTGCCATCATCAGAGAAGCTTCCTCCTATAGCAGATGGGAACAAATACAAAGACTCACAGCCAGACGATATGCAGAGAATGAGAGACCTTGGAACACTCAGCCCTAAAAGGGGTGTCTCCATCAAATCCCTCTCCCCAGGCTCAGGGAACTCTGTGGGAGAGGAGACAGAAAGAGTGTAAGAGCATGAGGGGTTGGGGGACACCAAGGAATCCAGGCCTTCTTGCTGTGGGATGGTCTGTATGTCAAATGTGTTGCTGATTGGTCAGTAAATAAATCACTGATTGGCCATTGGCTAGGCAGGAAGTATAGGCGGGACAAAGAGAAGAATTCTGGGAAGTGGAAGGCTGAGAGAGAGAGACACTGCCAGCCGCCACCATGACAAGCTGCATGTGAAGATCCTGGTAAGCCACAAGCCACGTGGCAAGGTATAGATTTATAGAAATGGATTAATTTAAGATATAAGAACAGTTAGCAAGAAGCCTGCCACGGCCATACAGTTTGTAAGCAATATAAGTCTCTGTGTTTACTTGGTCGGGTCTGAGCGGCTGTGGGACTGGCAGGTGAGAGAGATTTGTCCTGACTGTGGGCCAGGCAGGAAAACTCTAGCTACAAATGGCGTCCAACGTGGTGGCAAGAGTTTCCACCTAAAAACTGAGAAAAAAGATTCTAAAACGGAGCTAAAAACAGCTTCCTAATTGTCTCTCTCAAGTTAGTGGCAGCCTGCATGTTTGAGCTACTATGGCGGGTTCCTGGCATGTGCGCTCGACCTGCAGTATGGTGGGAATGAGGCCTCTGCAAGTGGCACATTAAGCTGTGTGGTGGATTTAGCCTTTGCTAGTACAAAACAAAACAAAAAAGAGGTTTCTGGGCTACATGCTGCTTTGATAGAAGCATAGACCCACTATTTCTGAGAGTTGATGGCTCCCAGAGCTGGCGGAAAACGTACTACTGCCATGTTGGGAAGCTGAAGTGGGCAGAACCAGCAGCCACAGCGCCAGCGCCGTTTCAGGCTTAGAAGGCTGCAGTTTAAAGCAATAGGCTCAAGCTAATATAAAAAAATAAGCCAGCAGGGAGGTGGTGGCGTATGCCTTTAATCCCAGCACTCGGGAGGCAGAGCCAGGCGGATCTCCATGAGTTCAAGGCCAGCCTGGGCTACCAAGTGAGTTCCAGGACAGGCACAAAGCTACACAGAGAAACCCTGTCTCAAAAAACAAACAAACAAACAAACAAACAAAAATAAGCCACGTAAAGATGGCTACAACACAGAGAGTCTGGATTATGTTCTGTTTGATATTCGTAACTGAAGAAAAACATTTGATTACAAAAGCTGTTGAGTTATGCCAAAATGTATATTTTAAAGGTACCTTGACTTCAACATTTGGATGTAAAGATATGTTGCTTTGGAAAGGAGGCTCTGCTTTTGTTCCCACAGAAAGCCAAAGGCTATGGATTTGTTCCAGATTAAGATACATCAGGTTTGACCAGCCAAGACCCCCTGAAAGGTCTCTGATGACACCATGGCCCAGATGATCCAACATCCAGAATCCTTTCAAGGCAACTGGCTCAGACGATCCAGCCTCACAGACTACTCCATGATCCTAAAATATTCTTTGTGTCCCCATAAGATACAGCGCCCCCCTCCAGCAGGAAGTAGTAAGAGAAGCTACGCCCAAATTCCCAAATATACCAAGCTGACTTTGGAGATGTGTAAAGGTTAAAACCTTCCTTTTTAAGAAAAGAAAAGAGGAAGTGCTGTGGGATGGTCTGTATGTCAAGTGTGTTGCTGATTGGTCAGTAAATAAATCACTGTTTGGCCATTGGCTAGGCAGGAAGTATAGGCGGGACAAAGAGAAGAATTCTGGGAAGTGGAAGGCTGAGAGAGAGAGAGACACTGCCAGCTGCCACCATGACAAGCTGCATGTGAAGATCCTGGTAAGCCACAAGCCACGTGGCAAGGTATAGATTTATAGAAATGGATTAATTTAAGATATAAAAACAGTTAGCAAGAAGCCTGCCACGGCCATACAGTTTGTAAGCAATATAAGTCTCTGTGTTTACTTGGTCGGGTCTGAGCGGCTGTGGGACTGGCAGGTGAGAGAGATTTGTCCTGACTGTGGGCCAGGCAGGAAAACTCTAGCTACACCTTCTAGACACAACGGGGTTACAGCACATGAACTCACAGAGACTATGGCGGCATGCGCAGGGCCTACACGGGTCTGCATCAGATGGGGTCCTAGAGCTGAAAGGTGAAGTGGACACCTGCCCAATCCCTAGTCCCGAAGCTATCTCCAACTGATAGCCACTTGCAAATGAGAAACTAGTTTTCTCCAGGCGAGTCTCTCTGGGGAGATAAACCACTCTTAAGGGTAGGCCCTGTGCCCAGGAGAAGTTGGCCGACACAAAACAAAATCAGTGGCATC
This sequence comes from Peromyscus eremicus, assembly GCF_949786415.1. NCBI lineage: Eukaryota > Metazoa > Chordata > Mammalia > Rodentia > Cricetidae > Peromyscus > Peromyscus eremicus. The sequence goes on from NC_081416.1 coordinate 8,977,353, forward strand.
TTTGGAGGTTCTTTGTCTCCAACGTTAAGCTGGGCCATTTTTCAACCTTACAGTTCCTTTGTGTATGTATCATGGCTTCCAGTTTTGGGTTTTTATGGGATTCCTGTGTATGTGAACATGTGTGTCTCTAATTCTATATGTGTTTCTTGTGCTTTTTCTTTTGCTCTTTTTCTTGTTTGGTTGTTTTGTCATATTCAGATTTATTTGTTTTCGATTTATTTTTATTTTATTATTACTCCTTAGATGCGTGTTCATTTTCTAAGGAGAGATGGAAAGGGTGGATCAGGAAGGGAGTGAAGGTAAGTAAGAACTTGGAGGAGAAAGGGGAGGGGAAATTGTAATCAGAATATACAGGATGAAAAAATTCTATTTTCTTTTTTTCCCCTTCTACTGAAAATAGGTTGCTGCCCACAAACTGACAGCGGGCCCCATTGCTAAGATAACACCCATAAACTCACTGAGCATGGGAAGTTGAGCTGCTGCCTGCATGGAACTTTTACCCCTTGTTTTTGATGCGGGAAGGTATTCTGCAGGCCATGGAAAGAAAAATGTAAACACGAACTTAGACACAAAAACCTTTGATCTACAATGTTGTCCTGCAATGCATGCTAGGGCAATGGTGGCACAAAGCTTGTGGGAGTAACCAATCAATGTCTGGTTTGACTTAAGGTCCACTTCGTGAGACAGAACCCATACCTGACACTGCTTGGTTGACCAAGAACCTGAGATTAGACAGCCAGAGACCTGAGGTAAAACCAAACACTATTGGTCTAAAAAAAAGATATCGGTGATATGACTCTGAACAATATTCTGCTTTACTCAGTGATCAGTGCCTTAGTTATCATCAGAGAAGCTTTCTCCACTGGCAGATGGGAACAAATACAGAGACCCACAGCCGGGAGAGGGAGGGAGGGAGAGAGAGAGAGAGAGAGAGAGAGAGAGAGAGAGAGAGAGAGAGAGAGAGAGAGCGAGCGAGCTTGGAACACTCAGCTCTAAATGGGATATCTTCATCAAATCCTTCCCCTCAGAGCTCAGGGAACCCCAAGGAAGAGGAAACAGAGAATGTGTAAAAGTCAGAGGGGATGGAGGACACCAGGAGAACAAGGCCCTCTGATTCAACACAGGAAGAGCTCATATGAACTCCCAGAGACAGAGGCAGCAAGTACAGGGTCTGCGCTTCTGCATATATATTACCCCTTCCAGTTTAGTGTTTTTGTGGAACTCCTGAGTGTATGAATGAGTGGGCTCTGATTCTTGTGCCTGCTCTTGGGCCTTTTTCCCTTCTGTTGGTTTGCCTTGTCCAGCTTTGACGTGGTGGTCTGTGTTTTATCTTATTATATTCTGTTTTGCTATGTTTTGTTCTTATCTCTTAGAAGCCTGTTCTTTTCTAATGAGGGACAGAAAGGGTGTGGATCTGGATGGGAGGGGAGGTGGGGAGGAACTGGGAGGAGCAGAGGGAGGGGAAACTATCATCAGGATATATTATATGAAGAAAGAATCTCTTTTCAATAAAAGAGAAAAGAGAAACTAGATTCTTATCTCACATAATATATCCTGATGATAGCTTCCCTCCCTCTGCTCCTTCCAGGTCCTTTCCACTTCCTCTCCCATCCAGTTCCACTCTCCTTTTGTCTCTCATTAGAAAAGAACAGATTTCTAAGAGATAGTAATAAAATGTACAGTGTGGTCCAGCACACAGGGTTTGAAATCACACAGTCACATAAACCAGGGTGGTTTCTAATAATATTTGTCAAATCAGTACACAGAGGAGTTAGTTCATTGTGGCATTTCATATCTACCCTGTTCTTGTTGATCCCCTCCCTTTCTACCCTTCCCCACTTTCCTGTCTTCCCTCTTTCTCCCTCAACCATCCCTTTTCTCCTTTCATGTCACATGTATTCTAAACCCTCTCTGCCCACTTAGACCCCCATCCCCCCTCTCACTGTCTGTTTCCTAGTTTCATAGCCTCCCCTGCTTCCCCCATAGTCACACAGCTTTCCCGTGTTTGAGTGTTGTGGCTTTGACTAAGTCATGTCAGCTATCTAAACCTTATTTCTTATTTGTGGTCCTGCCGTGGGGTAAATAACTCAGAGCCGTGTCTGGCACCCAAAGCGTTCTTGGCAGAAAGTAACTGATTTCTTACTCTATTCTTATGGGTGTGTGTATGTGTGTGTGTGTGTGTGTGTGTGTGTGTGTGTGTGTGTGTGTGCGTGTGTGGCATCATTCTCCATCTATTTAGTATCTGTCTCATTTATGATAATCTTATTTGGTGTTGCATTGATAATAATAGTCTTCCAGAAATATGTATCAAAGGCTATTTCTCATATTCAGGAGAGGATTCAGCTCAACTTCATACCAAGAAGAATGATGTCTATATACTCTTACCTTTGGGAACATCCTCATTTCCCCACCTCAAGGATTAGCAGAAAGCCTGTGGAGGGATTGGACATTAGCCAGGGAGATTAACGGCTTTAATTTAATTTTCACTGACCTTATGTGTCAGTGTGGTCTTCACGAACATCTGTATAACTCAAATAAGAGGGTAATTAAAATGTAAGAAAAGAACTATGAAGAAGCGGAGATAAGACCTAAAACAGGGCAAAGATGCTCAGATGGCTGTCTGTATTTATTCCTCAAGTACCCAGATCCTAGCATGCCTTCCACCAAAGCTCTCATTATCTCAGGCACATAAAAACGGTTATTTATTTATTTGATTACTTATTTATCTGTGATGTGTGTGTGTGTGTGTGTGTGTGTGTGTGTGTGTGTGTGTGTGAGAGAGAGAGAGAGAGAGAGAGAGAGAGAGAGAGAGAGAGAGAGAGAGAGAATCTGTGGGGATGTGCATGTGATTGTAGGTACCTTTGGAGGCCAAAAAAGGGCATCAGAGTTTCAGGCAGTTGTGAGCTGCCCTGTGGGTGCCAGGAACTAAACTTAGGTTCTCTGCAGGAGCAGTATTACTGAGCCATCTTTCCAGCCCTTAGGTACATTTTTTTTTTAAGCTTGTAGACTTGCTAAAATTTCACTGAAATTTAGTAGCCCAGTAAAGTATTCTGTAATACTGTCAGAGGGAGAGAGCTTCACGGCCAGCATTTGAGGTGGAATGCTAGAAATACGGAGATGTAGTTCAGTTGGTGAAACGCTGGATTTGATCCATGGCACCATATAAAGTAGACATGATGGCACCTGCTTCTGAAGGTGGAAGAAGACCAAACAAGCTTATGGCCAGCCTGGGCTACATGAATCTTGTCTCAAAAACATGACAAAAAGAAACTATGGAGAGGGGCCTTCCAGTGGGAAGGAATAGCATTTATTACCTATGATACTGATTTCAAGTTGTACCCACAGAGACTAAGTATATCTCTCTTGTTTAGATACATTCTCTTATGATAATTCACAAGCATACACATACACATTTTCATATACAATACATATGTGCAAATACACACTTCCACAGGAAACCGAGGCCTCAGCAATAGTGGCAAATTCTTGATGCCGTCAGGAAGATTGGACTTAATATACTACAGCTTTGTAGTCTGTCTCATTTTCTTTCCAACCCCTAACTAACGTGAAGGAAAAATCGTATGGCATATTAAAGAAATAAGTAATTTCCTAGGCAAATTTCAGACTTGAAGAATTTTTAAGTTGGCAATTTGTAATTTTAAGAAAGTAACTACAAAATTAGGGAAGCATTTGCTCTAGTCAGTAATAATGTTACTTAGAAATGTGTAAAATTGATTCTAAAAGAGGGAAATAGAACAGTGGCTATCGAGAGTTTTACTGGACCAAATGGAAGCTTTCAGTTTTACTGGAGAAACTTAAAGGTACACTAACAGGAGTTGTTTTTATGGGCCAGGATGTCCATTTAAACCAGAGGCGGGTAATGAACTTGTGGGGAATAGCTGATCTGGCTGGATTCTCCCTGACACCCCAGAGCAGCTTTGGGTGTTTTAGAGCTGACTTCTTCTTCTTCTTCTTCTTCTTCTTCTTCTTCTTCTTCTTCTTCTTCTTCTTCTTCTTCTTCTTCTTCTTCTTCTTCTTCGGTTTTTCAAGACAGGGTTTCTCTGTGTAGCTTTGCGCCTTTCCTGGAACTCACTCTGTAGTCCAGGATGGCCTCAAACTCACAGAGATCCGCCTGCCTCTGCCTCCCGAGTGCTGGGATTAAAGGTGTGTGCCACCACCACCACCACCAGGCTTAGAGCTGACTTTTAACTATAAACAAGAGCCTTGTATTCATAGACAAGTTTGAGAAGAGCTGGGTTTAACATCTTTATAAAAATTAATCCTTGTGCCTGGAGGACTTTTGCACGCCAGTTCCATTAGCTGTGGACTGCCCTACACACAGCATAACAATGGGGAGAATGAGGCATTCTGTTCTGAGGCCCATCTTCCATGAGGCAGACTGCAACCAATGCCCACCTTTTCTGAGCATGTATTCGTGCATCATTCAGGAATAATGGAGCATGCTCAGTTACGCACATACTTCTCATAGCTCTGTCTCACAGGAGAGGAGTGGATTATTAGCTCCAGAACCAACTGTCAAGATCAAACCAAGCAACTTCACTCATTCGCCAGTGATTTTGACCAAGTTACTTATCCTCTCTGGTATCATTCTCCCCTTATTGAACACTGAGTATAGCAAAGGCATAATCTTTCAAACTCCTGTGAGGACCTACTGAACGATGCTCACCACATAGCGGTACTGGAAAAATGACACCTTCCTGTAGCCGCAAAGTTTCTCAGGTCCCACCTGACCTCCACGGACCCACAGCCACTTATAAAATAATCACTCAGAAGCTTATATTAATTATAACTGCTTGGCCATTAGCTCAGGCTTATTACTGATTAGCTCTTACACTTAAATTAACTCATAATTCTTATTTATATTTAGCCATGTGGCTTGGTACCTTTTCTCAGTTCTGCCTTGTCATCTTGCTTCCTCTGTGTTTGGCTGGTGACTCCTGACTCTGCCCTTCCTCTTCCCAGAATTCTTCTTGTCTGCTCACCCTGCCTATACTTCCTGCCTGGCTACTGGCCAATCAGCATTTTATTAAACCAGTGTACAAAAGCATTTTCCCACAGCACCTTGCAGGCTGATGAGATGGTTTGGAAAGGAAGGTACCACCTGAGCATGATGACCAGAGACTGATCCCTGGGACTCTTGTAAAGGTGAAAGGAAAGAATTGACTCCCCAAAATTGCCCTCTGACCTCCATAGTTGCATAATGGCACAAGTGCTCAATAATGACAAAAAATAAAAGTAACAACTTTGTATTGCAACAGAAGGAAGTACATTATTCCTCCTTAAACCCCAGGGATATAATACTTAACACACACACAAGTGTTTAGTTAATTAAGCAAATGATTGTGACAACAACCAATCCAGCCCACTTCATACAGAATTTCAGTTCTTACTTTCCAACAATGGTCCACAAGAATGCCCATTTTCTAGGTCCCACCCAAACTACATCTGAATCCAGGAATTTTGGGTGTTTGTCTTAGAGAACTTTCAGAGAAATTTCTAGTTTCAAATATTTTACATTTCAGATATTACTTTTTATATAAGGAAAACAAAAGAACAATAGCAAAAAAGCCCAGGCCCATTAGCTTTCTCACTTGGTGGTGTATATGCCTGTGTGTGTATGTGTGATGTGTATGCATGCATGAGTACGTGTATGTGTGTGTGTATATGTGTGTGTGAATAATTTTTTTGCATTTCTTTTTTGTGTGTTTGTTTTGGAGGGCTGGGGATCCACTGCAGGTCTTTGCATTTACTAGTCAAGCACCTCTCCACTGGTCAGCATCCTTGGCAAAAATCTTAGATTTTTGTTTAGGAACACATCAGTCTAGTGGAAGGTGAACAAAACCATCAGGTACTTTAAAATGACCATCCTGATTTCTCGCGCTCTGCCCACAGATGAAATGAAACATGTAGCATGAATCTTAATTGGTCTTAATAATAAAAACCCAGAGCTAGATATTGGGGTAAATGCTGAAAGAGTAAAGGAGCCAGCTACTAGAGAGATTTCTTATCTCTACCAAATCCTAAACTCCCGTCTCCACCCTGCCTTGTCACTTCCCCTCTCTGCCCAGCCATATCACTTCCTGTTTCCCCCTCTCAAGTGATGAGATTAAAGGTGTGTGCCACCACTGTCTGGCCTCCAGTGGCTAGCTCCACACTCTGATCTTCAGGCAACCTTTATTTGTTAAAGCACAAACAAAATATCACCACAGAAACAGGTATTTCAGCTAACTGTCCACCTGGGGTTTTGTGATGTAGTCAGCACCCGAATGCTGTCATGGAGGATTACATGAGGACTGCTTTATTCTCTCGTCTCGAGGAGACATTACTTCCATTTATTGAGCCTAGGACTACAAAGGCCAGGAGATATTCACACCTTTTAGGGGGAAACAGTCTACAGTGAGTATACAGAACCCTTCAAAAGCCCTTTTGCATCCTGTCCTGGAACTGGGGCAGACAAATGCACCCTGGTGTTTTGCTTGAAAACAACTGTGAATATTTATCTGGAAGGAGTTCTAAATCAGTTTTAGTTCTTGGACTGGTGATAGATATGAGATGATAAACACTGGCTCATTTCTCTATTATACAACCATGTGGCATGTCGTTCTTTCAAACCTTTCTATGTTCACAGCAACTTCTGTTTTATTTTTCACTCTTTTCTCAAAAACCTTTATGAGGAAGAAAAGACATCAGCTGCCTGCATAGAAAGAGAAAGCAGAAATCCAGGTGAGTGTTCAGAAGTTGCTAGACACAAAGCAGACACAGAGTTTTTGGCTCTGGGTCTGAGGCACACGTACATCCTCCTTTAAGGGCTAGAAGGAAGAGACTGGGTGTATTCAGTGATGTCTTTCACTGTTTTCAGCTGTGATTATACTGGGTGGTGGGACCCTCCAGAGGAGTTCAGTTCATAAGGGTAGAGCCTTATGGACTTTAGGATTTGGATCTGAAATGTTTTCTTAAGGCCATTGACTAAAGGCTTGGTCACCACTCTGTGGCACCAAGGGACATAGTGCAGTGTTTAAGAGTGGAAATGAAGTTACCAAGAGTATGTCCTCGAAGTGTGTAGTGGGACTCTGGATCCCCGTCTCCATGTCTTTGCTTTTTGTTGCCATCACACACTCCCACTGCCATGATGTTCTGGCTTATCAAAGGCCCCAAATCAGCAGGGCAAGCTCTGGACTGAAACCCATGACAGCAGGAGACAAAGTAAACTTCCTTGAATTTAAGTTGTTTGTCTTAGGCATTTTGTCACAGTGAAGGACACTGACTAACCCACAGACTTAAGGCGTTACTGCAGGAATGAGTTATCTCTTTGCTTTCTGTCACTCATTTTGCTGGGTGATGACCTTTAGCATGTCAGGAAACATCAAGAAACCCCTTGTGGGGTATGGCCACCTTGGTGGGACTTCTTAGCTTCCAGAACTGTGAGCCAATAGATTTCTGTTCATTATTAATTATCAGCTTGTGGCATTCTGTTATAATAGCACAAAATCATCTAAGACAATAGCATATTAGTAAAAATCCACTAGGAGGTACAATCCTCCCTCCCAAAAATGTTGATGTCTGGTAGCAACCATGTTATTGTAATGTGACAGAAAATCAATACACGAGAGAAAAAGGTTTAAACATGGAAAAGAGAGTTCCCGTCAGTCAGAGTCTCAGGTGAGTATAATCTGGCCAGGACCACATGCCCCAGCACACAGGGGAGCCCACTTATGTTTTATACCCCAATTTTATATTACTTATTTCTGGAGTATTTTAAGAACTCATTCAAAGCTATAACCTAGCTTTAATAAATATGTTTGTGTGGATGCTATGGAGGCAGTTTGAAGACCACACATTTAAGGGAAAAACATTGTGTGGGCTTAGTTAAAATTTATCTTCTGTGCTTTAATATGGCCATCATCACCACTAGCATTCCTAGTAACAAGAATCTTAGTGGTTGTGTGGTGAAGAGCTGTCCAGTTTGAACATGGCTTTGTCTGACCACTGGCCTGCACTTAGTTTTCACAACAACCATCTATGTTAGACATCCCTTCCTCGTTTGCAGTGGTGGACACTGAAGCCAGCAGTGGTAAACGATTCAGCAGCACAATGGATTGTGTGAGAACAAGGACTCCTGTTCTGCTCCTTTCTCCAAGTGCCAAATGCCAGTGCCAGTGGGACATTTTGGTGCAGAGCTGATGTCGGGAGCTTCACACCCTTGTGTGACTCTGTACGGTGTCTTGGCCCCAGCCTCCTTTCTGCTGTGACAACTTGGTCAACTCACTTCATCTGTTCCACTTAAGATTAGTTCCCTGTGAAGCAGGGAGGTCTGTTGGAGGATTGCCATATTCCTTTTATGTCTTTTGGGGAAAAATCTGCTCATGCAGAAAGTATCAGGGACATGGTCCTCTTTTTCTCTAGTCACCAGACAATAGATATTTAGAGAGCCATGAAGAAAGAAAAAAAAATAGATCCCTAGTGAAAACTCCCAAGTCAGCTTCTCATGAATTTTCACTCATCTGTTCCCAAGTGGCCTAGCTGCCAATCATTAAGTTATCTTTGGTTGGAGTCCACAAATAAACCCCCAGAAATATTGACCTTATGTATACTTGGCCTAAAGTCCAGGTGAAAAACACGAGACTTAGAGTTTTCTGTGGCCATAGGGTGAAGCAGACGCAGAAGGGGTGATGCTAATCACTGTCCATCTAGGATGGCATGCTAATGAAGGTCACTGTGGTCTACTGCTGTTCCTATTGCAACCACTTTATTGAGGTCTTATTAACACATGACAGTCTGTTGTATTTTTTTGTTCATAGCATGAGTTTAGAGATAAATATATACCTATCAAATTATCATTGTGATAAGAACCTTCTTAGTAAAATTTTAAGCATTCTATACGGTACTGTTAAGTGTAAGCACTGTTGTAGGCAGATCTCTAAGATACATTAATCTTGTATAACTGAAATTTGTATGCATTGACCCATGCCTCCCTATTCCTGCTCCCTCTTTCCCAACCACCATTCTACTCTCTGTTTCCATGAGTTTGACTATTTAAGGTTTATCTTTAAGTCCTCATTGGATTTAATCCTCCTGAGAGGTAAACCAGACTCTGTTCTCTGTTCTTACCCTTTCCCCAGTCTCCAGTAGTGAGTCTGGGGCAGATGAGTACTCAGTGAATAATTGTTTAATAACTGAATAGATGGGCCACTTTAAACGTAGTTGAACACAAGAATATCAACTCCTTGGCCCAGCCTATCTTGGAGACTTTGGATGTGGTGTGTTTATGAAGGCACATTACCGCTATTAGAAGAAAAACACATTATCAGAGCCCCCCTCCCATCTCATTCTTACAGTCTAGACAACCAACTTCTGAGATAGTGGACTGGGAAAAGTTTAAAGAAGCTTGTCCAAGTGGGCAGAAATCAAGATCAGTTTAGGGTAAATTTGAGTCAGAGCTAGTTTCTGTGAGACTGGAAAATTGATCTTCAACTACCATTGCTTCAACCAGCAACCTAGTAATGCCCAGTGGGCTAGGCATTTCCACTGTGGTGACCTGAGTGCCAAGTCTTCAATATATCATATTTCAATGTATCTTTTACCCGAACTTCCGAGTTCCCTATGTTTCATTCCCAGCTGTTGGAGATGATAAAATGTGTAAATATATGTTCTTATTGAATCGTCTGTAGCTGATGAAAGTTTCCCATTTCACCTCTTTGGGGATTATTTGTCTTTAACTTTCAGGTTATTTCTTGACACAGGGCTTTCAGAAGAATAGTTTGATGATGGGGAAAGGAAACGATTCATTCCTTATGGACATTTCTCTTTCATGTGTATACATGCGTGCACACATAGATGCAGATATGCACACAGAGCACTGGCAACAGGTAACAGACCCCTCAGCCCAGACTCTCTCACCATTGTGATCAGTTCTCTGTTTGATCAGTTCTCTGTTGTTTGTGTCAGGAAGACAGGTTTCTTGATTCATCCTCTCTCTCTCTCTCTCTCTCTCTCTCTCTCTCTCTCTCTCTCTCTCTCTCCACACACAGAAAGTAAAATGTAATGTAAAAGAAAATAAAAAATAGACTGATGAGATGGCTCAGTGGGTAAAGGCACTTACTACCAAAACTCCTTATTTGAATCCTGTCCCTGGGATCCTCATAGTGAAAGGACAGAACCAACTTCTGCAAGTTGTCCTCTGCCTCTACATACATTCTGTGGCATGGGTGCTCACACACACACACACACACACACACACACACACACACACACACACAAATTAAAAAAGTTTTCTTTCTTTGACAAATCTCAGACTTTAAACATTTTAAAAGAGGATAGAAGATTTATTTAATATGGGATATTAAGTAAAATAATTAATTAGGAATGCTCAATTAGGGATAATACTTACATTTAGATGGAGTAAATAGCTGTTTAAAGAGGACATTAAGAAGATGTTAAGGGTTTTTCTGTATTTGATGAAAACTTTAGTTTTTATTGGCTAGAAATAAAGAGCCCTAATTAGAGTTGGTTTTATGGGCCTCCAGCTCCATTCTGAAGAGGGGCAGCAGTGAATCAGAGGTGAAGATGCTCTTGTAGGACTGTAGCCAGCTGCCCTGGTGCAGCATTGGGTTAGGCTTGGACTAGCACACAACCATTGCCAGTTCTACCTTCCCTCCGCCTCCTCACAGCTGCCGACTGTGCTTGACGGCTTCCCTATGTCTTTAACCATGCCTGTCCTAGTCAAAGTCCCCTTCAGCTCTTCAGTGGATCAGCTCTACATCCTCTTAACTACTTTCATCTTCCAAGAAGGCCCTTCAGTGATGCCAGAACCCCTTAGGATAAAATTCTGAAGGTAAATATATACGCATATACTTTGTAGGATACTAGAGCTTATTTATCTATGTAAACAAAATTCATATCCCATGGCTAGTGACTTTCTCTTTTCCTTTCCCCAGTAGCCATTCTATTCTTAGTCTATGAGTTTGATAGTTTCACAACTTGCATGGTTGACCCCTGATGGGTTCTACCTGCTCACCTCGTGTGCTAGCACACTGGTCTCTTGACTGTCTCCTCAGAACATTTGCTGTGTTCTGTAGTGCAAATCCTAATTAGTCTTAATAATAAAAACCCAGAGCCAGATATCAGGGTAAATGCTGAAAGATCAGAGAGACAAAGGAGCAAGCCACAGCCACACCTTACCTCACCAACTCCTCAGCCTGATGAGGGGTAAGATCTGTCTCCTCCTGCCTTATATTCCTCTCTCTGCCTAGCCATATCACCTCCTGTCTCCACCTCTCTAGTGCTGGGATTAAAGGTGTGTGCCACCACTGCCTGGTCTCTACAGTTAACTAGTGGCTAACTCCACTCTGATCTTCAGGTAAGCTTTATTTGTTAGATCACAAACAACACCATAGTGTTCTCTCTCTTTGCTTTTGTTTTCTGCTCTCACTGTCCCCCCTGAAGTGGTTTTCTGTTCATCTAGCAGACCTCAGATCAGATATTTCTTCTTATGGAAAAGTTCTCTGAAACACTGGCCAGATCATGTCTCTGTCTTCGTCCTCATAGCATCTTGCTTCTCCTTGGTAGTACATGGCTCTTAGAATTTTAAAATTATCTTCTGCTTTGCATTTTTAATCAACATTGAAAGAACTACTAAGAGCATATTTCAATATAAAAATAATAACCCAAAAGGAAAAAGTCAGGAGGAGGAATCTATTATTAACTTATAACTGGCTGTTATGTGGATCCTAGTGAGTTTTGGCTGTAACTACAATATTCACTAAACTACTGTTGCCCCATGTAGTACATCTTAGAGAAGCTAAATTTAGAACATTATGCAACAATAAAATGGGAGCTATTAGTATATTTTTTTGTTTTTTCCTTTTATTTTTGAGATTATATTATAATTACATCATTTCTTCCTTCCCTTTGCTCCCTATATTCCCCTCCTTGCCCTCTTTCAAATTCATGGCATCTTTTTTCATTAATTTTTGTTACATGCATATATATATATTTGTTGCATATATATATATATATATATATATATATATATATATATATATATATATATATATATATATAACATACTCAGTCTGTATAATGTTACTTGTATGTACGCATTTTCAGGACTGACCATTTGGCATTGGATAGCCAATTGGTGTGCTCTTTCCCCGGGGAAGACTATTTCTCCCACTGTTAGCATTCCTTAGCTGCCTGTGGTTCTTTGTGTAGGGTTGAAGTCTCAAGGTCTTTTCCCCATCCCCTCTGACATGTCTATTGTTGTTGTCCTTGTTCAGATCATGTTTAGGCCGTCATGTTGGTGAGACTTTATAGCCGTAGCTGATGACATTAATAGGCAACCTGGTCCTCTAGCCTTTATCATCTTTCCATGCTGTTCCCTGATGTTCCCTGAGCCTTAGGTGTAGGAGTTGTTTTGTAGATGTATCCATTGGGACTGGGCTCCACAACTCTCAACTTGATTGGTTGTGACTTTCTAGAGTGCTCTGTGTCTTTTGCAGAGAAGAGTTTCCCTGATGGGTGGTGAAGACCACACTTATCTGTGTCTGTAAGGAGAAATATTTAGAGTGTAGTTAGGGATTATACTGGTTTAGTAAAGTACTGGGTATAGGTTCTCCTTCAAGATCCATGAATTCACTAACCAGCTGGGTAGTTGGCTGGCTTTCCAGTACCAAGCATGATTTCCCTCTTATTGAGCAGGATATACTTTTTACCAAACACTTTTAATGTACTTATTTTGTTATAGACCAGTGATTATTTTTAACTTTCTGAAGCTAGATAGGCATGTTAATATTAGCAAGCAGCCTCTGAGAGAGTGGACTATAACATTGATAGAGCTTTGCAACTGGTAGGAATAAAACTCTGGCACAGCCATATCTGAATGGAATGGCAGAAGTCATAAAGCCAGCACAGCTGCTTGACAAAGATCCAGCAAAACTGAGCTGCATGATGGCTGCCATGCCACCTTTGGTTTTCATCTCCACCTGTTGCGTACTTGGGGCACTTTTAATATTTGTACAGTTTGAGGATATTGGATTGATGGAAAATTCCTTATGAATCATTTATGCCTACCCCCAGAAATGCTGCTTCTAAGCTTCCCCAGGACAGACCTGAACATACTATCCCCCCTCCCCACTTTAAGGGAGATATCCTTATCTATTTGAAGGTCTTCCTTACACCTTGGAGGTTGTGACACATAAAGAAGCCAGAGGTCTCTTCATGAGGCTATGAGACATTCTTGAAACATCTGTCCCTGTATTTACTCAGGAACAAGATAATCAAAACAAAGTAAACTTAAAAAGGTCAACAAGATTCAGTGGGCTAGAGTAGTTGGCCATAGTTCAGATTATAAGCCGCTTCCCACTGTATACTCAGTCAATTATGTGACACATACAGAGACATATTGATGAGCAAAGTATGGGGTGGAAAGATGATAAAAGTATGAGACGTCAGGACCTCTCTTCCTTAGAAAAGTTAGCACATGCAGAGTCACAGTAATATCATATAACCAAGGAATAACAGAATGCCAGGATTAGACATATAGACAAATTCTATAAAGAAATAAACATTGTATTATGCCAGAATTTGAATAATAACTGCAGCATATTTAGCCTGAGGATTTTTCCTGGGCACTCGACCATTAAGTGTTAATAATACACTGCTTGGGACATGGCAAAATGCTTGGAGTGACTTGAAGATTTTGTTCTAGTATCTCTGAAGCAACCAAAGTTAACAGCCTGAGCATAGGCTGTCATATGCCTGTAGATTCTTAAAAATTGGGTTATGGAGTTAATGAGTAAGAATGATAACTTTTATCATTTATTAATCAATGATTAATATAATATTAACTTATTAATTTATTTTATTGTTTATTAATGATGTCAAAACTTGAGGGAAAATGATTGGAAATGATAACTGTGTTCTGTTATAGTTTATTAATGATGACAAAAAAAGAGCAAAAGGAAGTGAAACACATGTCCAAAGCCAAAAATGATACGATCTACATTTTGGAACAATATAAATGTATCCCTGCTTACTAAATTCTGTATAAATAAATAAGCACTCTAGCTGCTAGTCAGTCAGGCTGCAAGATTCTCCCAACCACCATGGTCTGGCTCACTTCCTTCCTTCCAACTACTTATATCCTCTGCTGGGACCTGTCCCACCAGGGATGACTCCTGTCAGAGTAGGACAAGCCATACCGAGATGTGCTTCCTCTCTGTCCATCTCTTTTAAAACAAAACTAAGAAGTGTCCAGAATCTGATTCCTCCTGTTGCTGCTCTTACATCCATCCATCTTCAGACCCTGCCCTCATCCGGAGCTGGACTCCGGCAAAACCCAAAGTGAAAAACTCCCACTCATACAAGGAGAGTGAGACAGAAGATAGGAGGAATAAAAATCACAGTGACAACAGAACCAAGTTCAAAGGATGAACCCCAATTAAACTCTCATTCTAAAGAGAAGTAATTAAAGGCATTTTAGGGACAATGGGGGAATTTGAATATTAATATTAGATGATATTTGGGAATTACAATTTTTCTTAAGTAGGAAAAATGATTCTTTAGTCATGCAGAAAAGTGACCTCATATTTAAAAGATGACTTTAGGTGATGAGTTCTGAAATACTACATTATATGTGTATGACTTACTTTGACAAGATAGCTGTGCAAACCAAACAAGCAGATGTGAGGCCAAGGAACCTACTGGAAAGATAAACAACTCTATATTATTTCTTACAGTGAGGTGTTCTTTTTTCTCTATGTTTCTCTTTAAAATTTTTTTTATTAATTAAATTTATTTTACATCTTGACCACAGTTTCCCCTCCCTCATCTCCTCCCATTCCCTCTTCCCACCTCCTCTCTTCCTCCTTCTCCCAATTCACTCCTCCAATTCTGTTCAGAAAGGGCCAGGCCTCCCATGGGTATCAACAAAACATGGCATATCAAGTTACAGTAAGACTAAGCACTTCCCCTTGTATTAAGGCTGAGCAAGGCAACTCAGTATGAGGAATAGATTCCCTAAAGAAAGCCAAAGCATTAGGGACAGTACCTGCTCCCACTGTTAGGAGTCCAATGAGTAATCAAGCTACACAACTGTCACATATATGTAGAAGGCCTAGGTCAGTCCCATGTAGGCTCCCTGGTTGTTGGTTCAGACTCTGTGAGCTCCCATGAGCCTAGGTCAGTTGATTCTGTGGGTTTTCTTGTGATGTCCTTGACCCCTCTGGCTCCTATAATTCTTTCTCTCCTCTCGAGCAGGATTCCCCGAGCTCGGCCAAATGCTTGGCTGTGGGTCTCTGCCTCTGTTTCCCCCAGTTACTAGATGAAACCTCTCTGATGACAATTGGGGTAGGCACCAATCTAAGAGTATAGCAGAATATCATCAGGCATTGTTACACTGATTTTTTTCCCCAATACTGTTTGATTCTATCCTGGGTCTCTGGGCCATCCAGCCTCTGGGTTTTGGGGCTCCAGGCAGTGTCAGGGATGGGCTCACTCTTGTGGCATGGGTTTCAGGCTGGACCAGTCATTGATTGGCCACTCCCACAATCTCCGTGCCACCTTTACCCCAGCAGATCCCATAGGTAGGACAGACTGTAGGTCAAATGTTATGTGGCTGGGCTGGTGTCACAACCCTCCACTGGAAGTCTTCAGCAAGGTGATTTTTAATGTCTTTCCTATTAGGTGAAGGTGAAGCCAGTCATTATTGTCTGTGAAGTCTGATGCACATAACAACAAAGAAAAGGAGAAAAATGTCTCCTTTTCAATGAACTCATTCATATACCTTTGCTAAAGCACATGCTTGTGAACTATGTGGGTAACAGTGATCACAGGGTAGTTACTCTTGTGTCTTCTTTATATGGTAAACTGGAGGTATTGTGAGCCTTAGAACAGCTGGCTAGGGTTTGAATTCCTGAACCCTCATTGTCTAATCAGTGAGCTTGAACAAGTTGGTGAATTTCTCTTCCTCAGCTTTCTAGTATGTACAATATTGATGGTGATGACAGTTGGATGTTAGTAGATCCATCAAATGGTACAAGCAAGGATGTATAAACATGATCTTTTTCTTTACTTCCTCCCTCCCTCCCTCTCTCCCTCTTTCTTTCTTCCTTCCTCTCCACCTCTCCCCACTTCTTCCTGAGACTGTTTCACTAGCCCAGTCATCCCTGGACTCACAATGTAGTGTAACCCAGGCAATCTGTAAACCCTCCTGCCTCAGCCTCCCTAGTTCTGGGATTACAGGCCTGAGCTACCATGCCAGCCTGGCCTTACCATACACATTATGCAAGCAACATCTCATTTTATACATAATACATTTTATAGTTATATGGAACCCCAAGCACTTTGGAACTGTCTGTGTTTATTATAATATTATGTAACTACTTCCTTCCAATGGAGAAAGGCTTGTAGGACACAGGAAGCTAACAAAATCTACAAGGCCCAGACCAGAAATCTCATGAAACTTATCCAGCTTAGGAAGTTCAGAAAATTACAAGACTCACAAAGCCCTTTCCCAAGGTTCTGTAAGCAGCAATAATTGCTGGGTCAAGGACTCTTTTTGTGAAGCTATCTCTACGCTGTGCAGGCAGCTCTAGGGTGCAGCTCTGGCGACTCATTGCTTATGCTCAGATGGGCTTTTCACTGATGCTGCTGCTTTTATGCCACCTGCTATTCTGCGAGAAACCCCTTACAGAGCCCTGTGTAAGCAACCCCAATGAAGTCATTGGTTCATCAGGCTAGCTTTGAGCTTCCTTTGTTTGTTGACTATGCCCTAATCAGGATGAATAGATGCTTGTTCATGTATCCACAGGAGAATTACACAACATGCCATTTTTTTTATTTTATTTTATTTTATTTTATTTTATTTTATTTTATTTTATTTTATTTTATTTTATTTTATTTTACCTTTTTCTCCTAACTCTTGTGAGGAAGGAAATACAGATATTAGCTTCCTGTTTGTGACATGAAAGCTGAGTTCTAGCCTGGTCAAGTCACTTGTCCCCATTTATATAAGTCATTTGGTCATCCACTTGGAAACTGCTGAGAAGAATTTGCTCTTCTGCCTCTTTCCTTAGTCTTAAATTCCTGGCTTAGGAATGGGAAGGATAGTGAATGAGCGCTGACAAGGATGAATTCTTTTTCTCTTTTCTGAAGCCTGTTAGTTTCTCATTGACAGTGGTCACTCTCAGGTTATATGCTAGAGCATCACTAAGAGCCACCAACCTCATCATAAAAAACACCCACGAAAAAGTTTCATGCATTTGGAGCAACAGAACTGAATAGATGAGTTTGTATGAAAGTTCGTGATGTCATATGGCAGTCACAGATATTTAAAGACAGGGTGGTGAATGCAAGGGTCAGGTTCAGGATCAAACTGAGGCAGGTGATTTTTCTCCTGAAAACAGTCATCTTGTCCATTTAGTGAATGATCTGATTATTTTTGTAGTATTTCTAGAATCTATTAAAGATATCACTTAGTTCTGAAAAATATATTACTGTGAAAAATTGAGGATACAACCTTAAATTAAACAATACAGCTGTTTTGATGCCACTTACTAAACAAATCAGATTTTAATTGGCAAGATCTCTCACTTCACTATTGCTATCACTAAAATTGTTATCAGTAATGTTTTTAAGGTATCAGAATGGTATTCTGCCACCGAAGTATCTTTGCAAAAACTAATGAACTGTATTATGCAACACAATATGTATACACACATATATCTTAGAATATTCATCAAAGGAAGATGTAGATGAATTCCTTAAAAGGTCTTATTAAATGAAAACACAGAGCCAGAAATTTGGGTTAAAGCCTTAGGGAGATCAGGGAAATACAGAAAGCCCCCAGCTAATCTCACCTCACCAACTCCACAGCTTCCAGGAGAGCGACTTCCTGTCTACCAAGGCTTATGTGCCTTGCTTTTCTGCCCTCTCATTGGCTCTTAGGCCAGCTATCTCACTTCCTATTCCTACACAGCTCTATCACTGTCTGTCTGTCTGTCTCCATAGACCTTCAGGTCTCTATGGTTGGTACTGCGATTAAAGGCATGTGTCACCACACTTGGCTCTGCTCCCTACTGTGGCATTGAACACACAGAGATTCTACCTGATAAGGGATTAAGGTCATGTGCTGTCTGACTTCTTTGTTTACTTAAAATGGCTGGCCTTCCCCTGCTGATCTCCAGGCAAGCTTTATTTATTAACACACAAATAAAATATCACTACATTTCAGCACAAATAAAATATCACCACAGGAAGATAGCCACAGGCCCTCCTAGCACAGGGCCACTATGATGAACAAATATGTGGTGAAGAAATGGAGTAGTTCTGGGAGAGAAGCAGAACTGAAGACAGTGGTGAGGAACAGGCTGATATGGGTGGCCTATGCTTCCACCTGGGGCCATGTGATGTTGGGATTGTGCTGCTGCAGAGGGCCATATTTGGGTCTGTGGTCCTACTGCAGCCAGGGTCTGTCCTTGATGTCCTTGGTCCATGTTACCACTGGGGGCCATGGGAGAGCTAGCCCCAGTGGCCTGGGCACCAAAGAGCTGGTCCTGCCCCTTGCTGGCTGCCTCAGTGGAAGAGCTGCCCATCTTTCTGGGAGAATTGACCCAGTGGTGTGGGCAAGGGAGAGTTGGCCCAGACACTCAACAGCCTTGGGAGAATTACCGTCTCCTCCCCAGATTCCACAACCAGAAAGCTGGCCCTGTATGTGAGAGAGCTGGCCCCATCCCTCACCATGCACAGGGGAGAACTGACCCTGACTGTTGCCTGAGGTGGGAGGTCTAGTAGAGGCCAAGATTGACCAGCTCAGCTACCACCCAGGCCCACATCCAAGGCTTTAAGCTCGCTTACCTCACCATCGATTCCTTTGTTGAGAATACTGTTTATATCTGTTTCCCATTTTTAATTTTTTTGTTATGTAGTTTCTTGAGTTCTTTATATATTTCAGATATTAGTCCTCTATTGGATGTGGAGTTGGTAAAAATCTTTTCCCATTCTGTAGGCCACTATTTTGTCTGAATGATGGTGTCATTTGCCTTATAAAACTTTTCAATTTCATGAAGTTCTGTTTATTAATTGTAGATCTTATTGCCTATGCTATTGATGTGTTCAGAAAATATTCTCCTGTGCCAAAGAGTTCAAGTCTATTTCCTATTTTCTCTTTTATAAGGTCACTGTATCTGGTTTTATGTTGAGGTCCTGACAGGGAAGCAGGTAAGTGAATCATGAAACTAATTAGTCTTATCAATAAAAACCAGGAGTCAAATATCAGGGTAATAACTTGAAAGATCAGAGAAGCAAAGGAGCAACCACTAGTGACTTCTTACTTCTTTGGATCCTCTGACCAAATGGGCCAAGAACCTGTCTCCACCCACCTTATATTCCTGTTTGCATCTCCTGATTGTACTTGGATCAAAGGTGTGTGCCACCACTGCCTGGCCTCTATGGTTAAGTGGTGGCTAGCTCTGTCCTCTGATCTCCAGGTAAGCTTTATTTGTCAGGACACAAACAAAATATCACACATTTCTTCCTTTTTTTTTTATCTAAATAAAAAAAGCAAATGTTTTAACTAACACAGAAAAACCACATACAATAAGTACAATAACTATATACAAAAATATACAGGCAATAATTACATTAACAATGTCTAGTCCATTAGCATTTGACAAATTCAGAGGAAATACTCCATTATCTATCCTATATTGGTGAGTCCAAAGTGTTGGACATAATTCACCTTCTATCCTAACTTATATTACCAACCCAAAACTATCTTTTTGTGTCTCTCAACCTTATACACTTTATACCTCTTTAGTGAGTTTCTTTTCTGAGTCTCATGACAAAGAAAACTTGGAAATACACAGAGAATATGGATACTGTATGTTATTGTGCTGTCTTTAAATTTTTGACTACTAATGAACAAATGATAACTGCTAAGAGACATTTGATTTGATTATGAAAGCTGCTAGATTAAACCAACCTACATATTTAAAAATATCTTGACTTCAAAATTTAAGTCAAAGATATGTTACTTTGGGAAAGAGGTTCTGCTTTTATTTCTACAGGAAATGAGAGGCTCTGGACTCATTCTGGGTTAAGAAAATTCAGGTTTGATTGAGGAAGACCTGCCCTGAGAAATCTCTTATGGGAATAGATGACTTAGATGATCCAGTATTTCAGAGTACCTCTGTTGCAGATTTCTCTAAGTTCTGCATCCAGAATGGCTTTAAGGCTGCTGGCTGAGATGATCCAGCCTCACAGAATTCTCCAATTAGGACTTGACCATAATCTTGAATTTTCTCACGGTCCCCCAAAGCTTGCCAGTCCTCTCAATCAATAGGAAGTAGTCTAGAAAACTACACCCACATTCTTCAAAAATAGTTATAGTTATTTATTATCATTTTAGGGGGGTTGGTTACAAGTGGTCAGGAAAAAAGTTAAACAAAGGAAATTAGATTCAGCAATCTTGTTCTGAAAAGAAAAAGGTAGGGATATAGAAATGATAGGATAATAGAGTAGATGATTGAATCTATTTTAATCCAAAAACAATTATTAATCTTACATATTTTACATTGGTATGGATTTTAGTTTATAGATACAAATTTAAAGTTATTTTTGTTATACATATATTTCTACTCTTGTTTAAGATATTACATTTATGCAACTCATTTAAAAATATATAATTAGAAATACAGATTAATAGTTAGCTACCTATTACAATCAAACTTGTAGTCATGTTAAGTACATTTTTAAGTCAGAGATATGTTTTAGGTAGACAGTGTTCAAACACTTCAGAGATCTATAGAATATGGCATTTAAGATGTTTTAATAACACAGGTTCTTTATTTTTTATGACAATGAGACATGTCTGCTCCTGGAAGCATCAATCTACTTCAAAGAAGATGATGGGCATTGAAGAAACTCCATATGGAGTTTACTTTCTTTGTGGTAAAAGTAAATCACTGGGCAAGAAAGTGCCCTTACCTCAACTGCTGACAGTATGCTGTCCAAACTGGATGAGCAGGACAGAAAAGAAAGTGACTGCCAAACTTTGACAAGACAAGGTGCGACAGTCCTTTAAAATTCCTGCTTCACAGAAATGTCTGTCAGATATTCTAGGCCTGCAGGCTGAAGATGGATGCCCCAGTGTTGCAGAGGAACTTTAGGTGAATGTCTAGGCATCCAGCTGTTTCTGTCATTTCTTAATTTTGAAAGTTGTTGCTTTACACTTCCCATTTACTCAGGTAATATTATATCCTTCTCAGGTCTGTGGTGGATTTGAATACTAGAAAGTTACAATTATAGTTTTCCCTAGTTATAATAGAAAGTAAATTAGATACAAAACTTTAGACTCACCAAGATAAGATACATAATTATTTCCTCTAATTTTGCTAAATGCAAATGGACTAGATAGTGTTACTATAATTCTTACTTTTTTGTTGTATATATTATTATTATGTTAAAGTTAAAACTTTCCCTTTTAATTGGACAAAAGGGGGAAGTGCTGTGGAATAATCCTTTTGTACACTGTAAAGATTTGTTACTCAAATTTGTTTAATAAAATGTTAATTGGCCAGTAGCCAGGCAGGAAGTATAAATGGGGCAACTAAACTAAGAATACTGGGAAGAGGAAGGGTGGAGTCAGGAATCGCCAGCAAGATGCAGAGGAAGCAAGATGAGAATGTAGTACTAAGAAAAGGTACCAAGCCAAGTGACTAAACATAGATAAGAATTATGAGTTAATTTAATTGTAAGAGTTAGCTAGTAATAAGCCTGAGCTACTGGCCAAGCATTTATAATTAATATAAACCTCTGTGTGATAATTTGGGAATCAGCAGCTGGTATTTGGGAATTGCTGTCGGGACAGAAACTTTTGCTTATGAATAGGCTGTCTATAAATTTTTTCCATCTCCTCCTGTTCCTCTAGATTCAACTCCCCAATCTCATGTCCAGCTCTATCGCTAGTAGACCTCTGGGGTGGCATCTCTTCACTGTCTCCCCCTATTCCCAGGAGAGGAAATGAGCAGATCCTAGTCTCCTCCCTTATATGAACTCCTTCAGACCTCTAGCTTATCTCCACCCCTAAGTGTCAGCTCTGAATACCCCAAAACACATTTTACCTGGAATCCCCAGAGGCCACAACTATCAAGTCCAAAGAAAATTTCCTACCAGGCAATACACAACCATCAGACTCTCTGAGGAAACAGAAACCAAGGAACAAAGCACCCATCCAACAAAGACAAATCCAATATCAAATGCTTGGTGCCAGTATAAAAACACAATTGATAACAGCCAGGGGAACATCTCTACCAGAGCCTATGTCTCCAACCACAACAGGCCCTAAATATTCCAACATAGTTGAAACACAAGAAAAAGACCTTAAAACCACCTGGATGAAGATGATAGAGGTCCTTAAAGAGGAAATGTACAAATCCTGTAAAGAAGTGCAGTAAACATAAACCAACAATTAGAGGAAATGAATAAAGCCCTTAAAAATCTAGGAAACTCAAACAAACAATTGGAGGAAATGAATAAATCCATTAAAGAAAACCAAAGAAACACAAACAAACAGTGGAAAGAAATGAATAAAACTGTTTAATACCTGAATATGGAAATAGAACCAATAAAGAAAGCACAAACTGAGGGGATTCTGGAAATGAAAAATAGGAATACATGCTGGAAATAGACACAAACTTCAACAATAGAAGAGATGGAACAGAGAATCTCAAAAACTGGAGATACGATAAACAGAAATGGATACATTACTCTGTAGTAGGTAGCTGTTTCACCTTTGACCTGGAACTTCTACTCCCCGTGAGGCTTCCGGTAACTGTCACACCTACCTATGGCCTGTCCCTGAGGCAGGGCTGAGGTGGGAGCCCTTAAGACCTGAGATCTGGATGTGCCAGCTCTCTTGGTTCCTGGTGATCCTGGATGCTGGATGGTAGACCAAGCAGAGTTCTCCAGAGAACACAGCTGGACTATACCTCACCTCTCCTGGATCCTGTAACTATCCTTTTATTTGTTGTAAGTTACCCCAAAATAAACCTTCCTTTTAACTACGTGGAGTTGCCTTAATTACTACTCTAAGATAATGTTAAATCTAAAAAACTTTCTGACACAAAACATTCAGAAAAATCCAAGACACTGTGAAAAGACCAAACCTAAGAATAATAGGAATAGAGGAAGAAGAAACCCAGCTCAAAGGCCCACATAATATTTTCAACACAATCATAGAAGAAAATGTTCCTTGCAGGTGTTCTGCTGCAGAACTGGAGATGAGACTGGGGGACTGGATCTAGGGGAATGAAGAGAGGAGAGTAGACCCTTTGGCTGCTTACCTCCTGTTAATTGTTCTGTTTTTGTAGTATCACATCATCTACAATCAATAAAAGACTGCACCCAAACACCAGACAGAGCTCCAGGAGTCCAGTAGGAGAGAGAGAGAGGAAGGATTCTATGAGAAAGTGTATCAGGATCATGATGGGGAAACCTGCAGAGACAACCAAACCAAATTAGTGAGAACTCATGAAAGTTGGATCAATGGCTGTGGAGCCTTCATGGAACTGGACTAGGCCCTCTGCATGGTGAGATAATTGTGTAGCTTGATCTGCTTTGTGGGCACCCAGCTAAAGAATCAGAATCCATCCCTGGTGCATGAAGAGGCTTTTTGGAGCCCATTACCTGTGATGGGACACCTCGTGCAGCCTTGAGGCAGGGGAAGGGCTTGGACTTGCCTGTACTAGATGTGCCTCTCCATGGGAGGCCTTGCTTTATTGTGGGGGATTGGGAGGTGTGTTGGGGGGAGGTTGGAGGGGGTGGGAGGAGGGAAGAGGGAGATCTTTGATTGGTGTGTAAAATGAATGAAAAAATTTTCTTAATTAAAAAAATGAGTATGCCAACAAAACTTTATTTATAAAAAAATGGATGCATACTGAATTTGGATTATGGATTACAGTTTGTCAAAATCCAAGTTAGATTACATAGTAATTATTATCTTTCACTCTTCAGCTGTGGATTCTGAAGGTGAAGAGTTAAATGATTTTCTCAAGTAATAGAGTGAGTTAGTGAAAGAATACCTTAGTTTCTCGATAGCTAACTGCTAGTCTGGTCCTGCCCCTGTTGAACTGTGATGGCCAAATCACAAAGACAGCCTAATCCTGAGGCATCATGCTTTGTATTAGGAAAGGCTCATCAGCTCTAGGGTGGCTCCAGTTTAATGTGTGACCTAAATAAAATTAGTTAAACTTTCATAATGTTAAGTCAACTTATCTGAAGAATGAAGAAGTCTGAGGGCTAGAGAGATGGTTTGGTACTTAAGAATGCTTGATGTTCCTTTTGAGGACTAGAGTTTGGTTCTCAGTACCCACATCAGATGGCTCGCAATAACCTCTAACTTCAGTTCCAGGGGATCTGATGCCCTCTTTTGGCCTCTTCAGGCACCTGCATGCTTGCTTATGCACACACACATACACACACATACACACACACACACGTGCACACATGTGTACATGCACAGTTCCCACACAAACAAAAAATAATTCTAACAAAAGAAACCAAATGGGGTGAGGAAGTTGGATGACACATGTATACCATTCCCTCTGGCTTTAATACAGTATGTTTTTAAGATCAGAGATTTGGACAGATATTTTATTGTGAAGTATTTTAAGCTAATCATTACTATAATATAATACTATATTATAATCATACTATAATACTATAAATATTGTAATATTTTGTTTAAATAAAGTTATTATGAACAAACCAACAAATATTTATCTAGCCTGCCAAGCTGTGAAAAGATGGAAGAAACATACGACATTGTTTTAAAATAATTAACACGGAGAAAGTATTATTTTTTGTAGCACATAGAGAAAATGAGTAAACAGTACATATGCAAGGTTGGCTTGATCTTGTGCAGGTCCTGTGTCAGTCACCACATCTGCTTGAGTTGCACCGTGCGTTATCTGTGTCGGGTCCAGAAGACTGCACTTTGCAGCTATCCTCCCCTTGTCTTCCTCTTACCTTCTTTCCACTCACTGTTCCGCAGTGTTCTCTGAGCCTTGGATAGGGGACATTGATATGTACGACACATCTACAGCTGAGCACTCACAGGCATTTATTTTCAACATTTTCACCAGATGTCAGTCTGTCTACATCACTTCCATGTGTACTGGCTAGGTTTTTGTCAACTTGACACAAGCTAGACTAACCAGAGAGGAGGGAGCCTCAGTGAAGAAAATGCCTTCATAAGATCCAGCAGTAGAGAAGCTTGTAGGGCATTTTATTAATTAGTAATTTATGGAAGAGGGTCTAGCCATTATGGGTGGGGCCATCCCTGGGTTGGTGGTCCTGGGTTCTATAAGAAAGTAGGTTGAACAAGCCATGAGGAGCAAGCCAGTAAGCAGCACTCCTCCATGGCCTCTGCATCAGTTTCTGCCTTCAAGTTCTTGTTCTGTGTGAGTTTCTGTCCTCCCTGCCATTTTTTTTCCAAAAAGATTTATTTATTTACTTATTATATACGCAGTGTTCTGCCTGCATGTGTCCCTGCAGGCCAGAAGATGGTACCAGATCTCATTACAGATGGCTGTGAGCCACCATGTGGTTGCTGGGAATTGAACTCAGGACCTCTGGAAGAACAGTCAGTGCTCTTAACCATTGAGCCATCTCTCCAGCCCTCCTCCCTGGTTTTAATGATGAATTGTTATATGGAACTGTGAGTGAAATAAATCCTTTCCTTCCCATGTTGCATTTGGTCATGGTGTTTCATCACAGTAACAGTAACCCTAACTAAGACATCATGCCAAAAAGAAGCTTCTCTGACCAAGGTTGACAGCCACAGAAATCTATGGGTGCAAATACAAATATTAAGAGGGTAGTTTGACAACATGATCATTTAATGAACAACACAAATAGATTCCCCTCTAGGGTCTATGACATCCCCAATTATGGGCTTTTGATTGGGTTTCAGTAACCATACATGAAATTTGTCCCATGGAAGAGTAATAAGTGGTTGATTACTTCCATTACAGTCTTCCTATTATCACATCAGTGGGCACAACTCTTTTGGACAGACAATATTGTATTGTGAAGGGTCCAGCACTGGCTAAGAACACTGATGTCCTTTCTCCCTTGGGAGGCTACGTAGAACCTTCTAGAACTATGTAAGCTAGCTAGCACAGAGAGTTTCGTGGTCAGTTAAGGTTCAGTTTTTTTTATGTCCTGCATCCAAAGTGGGTATATAAATTAGATGTTAAGATCACATGTCTTTTATCTCGTGTTCCCCAAAGTAAAACTTGGCAGTCCTCCCAGATCGGTGGTTTGCAGAGGCAAGAGATTCATTGATTCCATTTCTGAAGATCCTACTACAGCAAAGAAGTGGTTTTGTCCAAATACTTCTAGTTAAGTTTTTCAAGCAGAGAAGCAATTTAAAATGGGATACTTGGGTAATCAAAGCCAGTTCTTGGCAGGTACCAGAGTTAGGAGGCTCTCAGTACACAGGGCTGGCAGATTGTGCTCTTCCCTGTAAAGTTACAATATGAAAGTCTCCTAATTATCTCTATCAGGACTCTGAGATGATCCTCACAACCAATGGGAAGCCATAATGAGAATATTACACTGTGGAAGTGGCTAGCAGTTTCCCTGAAAATGAAGTGTGTACAAACCTTTGAGACTGAAATGTTGGGACACATCCCAGTATCTTAGACAGCCAAGGGGATGCCAGGTTTCTCTGTGTTCTTTAATAGTGAAGCTAAAACTTGGATACTTTTAAACATCAGTCATAATCACAAGTTTTATTCTTAACTCGCAAAAGTTCATGTATAACAAGCTGCATAACAAAGATTTTAAAGAGTGCTGTGTCATTCTTGTTTTTTTCCCCCATAGAATTTATATTCTTTGTATTGGATTATTTCTTTCTTTATATGCTTCTGTTTTAAAGATACAGAATTCCAGGGGAAAATTATGAAGAAGGATGATAAGCTAATCACATAAAAGCATATAGGGAGTGTATACAACATGAAGTGTTTTTTATAAAAAGGAGATATGGTAATAATGGATGAGATCAGAGAATGTCAATGCTGGGAGGCATCTTACAGTTTTTTTTTTTCACATCACATCTTTAGGAAAAGGGGCTGAGGTAGAGTTGTGTTTTACTAAGAGTATAAGAGAGAATTGATGGAAATGATTCTTGGGGTTTTAATTAATTACTAAATAAGTTCAAATTTTTTGGAAATCATCATGTGCAGATAAAGAAGGGGGTTAATGAGTTTGACTTTAAATGATGTGGAAGGACAGAAACTCGAACCCTTATGGATGCACAGTTCAGTTGCCATGAAGGTATTGCTGAGGATGAGAGTTCCATTGGAGGAGAGAAATGGTAACTTTACAGGGTTATCCCTCTGAGAGATCTGGCTAGGTCTGACACATTCTGCTCTTTTTCCCTCTACTCTACCTGAAATGTGGGTGATCAGAGGCAGGATGGTAACATAGAAGGTGCTGTGAAACCTCCACCAACAGTATAGTCTCACCCAGCTTCTGTCTTTTTAGCTGAGTCTCTCATGATGGCCTGGAGTTTGTTCTTCTGAGAGCCATGGTTGCCATTTGGCAGGTTACATTTTCGGGAGTCTTGAGGTAAGAAGATTTTCACCAAGATCAAAGTCCTTCTATCTGTAAAAGCTCTTCCTTATTTAATGTATACAGTGCTTTTTCTGCTTGTATGTCTGTGCACCATAAGTGTGTGCCTGGTGCCCTTGGAGACCAGAAGACAGAGATAGTGTCAGATCCCCTAGGAATGGAATGGAGTTAGAGATGGTTGTGAGCTGCCATGTTGGTTATGGAACTGAACCCCAGTGCTCTGGAAGAGTGGCCAGTGCTCTTGACAGCTGAGTAATTTCTCAACCCCTGCAAAGGCTCTTTATACGCTAGGATGATTTGGAATGAGGTATCATTGGAAACAGGAAGAACCAATAGGAAGTTCTCAAAATTAATGGACTGAGACATAGTTCAATGCAGAGTAAAAGTCAGGTGATGGGAGCTATGGGTTTTTATTAACAAGTTATTAGTGTTTATAGTTTTCAGTTGCCTTATACATAAAATAAAAAGCAAAAAAGATCTACTTCATTTTCTGGTTTGGATCAACAAGTTATTGGACTCTGATATATGACTATTTCTATACATGAATACATTTTTCTTCTTTTTTTTCTACATAGTCCTTGCTTCTATCCAACATGTAAGTTCCCCTTTTCTTGAATCCCTCAGAACATAGATTCAGATCTATCTGAACTCATGTCCCTCATATTATAATTCCTAAGACTCTAAATAGATTCTATTTATTGATTATGAATTTGAATTTATGAATGACACATGGTAGTGCTGTGTGTGCATGTATGCATCTATTGTATGTGTGTATAACCATTGTAATATTTTCCATGGTGGCTGTACTATTTTGCATTTCCATTGTAGTGTACTGGGATACCTTCTCTTTGCACTATCTCTATTACTTATTGTTTACTGATAACTGCCGTTCTAACAGATGTGAAGTTATATCACATGGTGGTTTTAATTTGCCTGTTAAATATTTTTATCATATGCCCATTGGCTATTTGCATGTGTTCTTTGAAAAGTGTCTATTTAGGTCTTATGCTTTTTTTGTTATTGAGTTGTTTCTCATATATTTTGTGTACCAACCTTTCCCAGACTTATTATCTGCAGATATTTTCCTCTGTTCAGTAGGTTGCTCCCTCATGCTGATGTTTCCTTCGCTCTACAGAAGCTTTTAGAGTTTGTTGTAATCCATTATGTTTTTTCTTTTTGCTTTTTTTGTGTGTGCTTTTAGGATCCATTATAATTTCTATTCTTCAGATTTATAAACTGAAGTCTGGAGGGATTGGATGATTTGGCAATCTATGGGATTGCTGTAGTGGTCAAATGCATTATGTTGAAGAACCATTGTCACAGTGCACAGGACCGCAGCACACAGCACTTGATAAATGAAGGCTACTACCAATAATGGGATTACTATTTTTATTCCTATTTCAAACATGATCTTAACTGCCTCTGTAGTCTAGTCTATATCCATTAATAACCTGCTTTTAGGGTTTCTTGCTTGTGTTCCCTTTTCTAGTATACTCTGGAGCCTGCTTTTTTTCAGTCTGATTTCCACCCACAAGCAGCAATCACCCCCTTTAAGTCTCTCCCACCTGCTCTCTCTCCAGCTTTGTCTCCTGAACTTCTATATTTCCTGAGAGGCTTGTGAATTTTTCTCATTAGATGTTAAATTACTGCCACCCCAAAGTGACAAATGACAGCTTGTGATCTCTTACCATCATAAAGCTCATGCAATAAAACACAAAGGAGCTGTAGAGAAGCGAAGTTTGAGGGATCATAGAGGATATATGTCTGCTTCAGGCAGTTTAATCTAAGTGGCAGGATGCAGTGAGTTAGTGCTTAAGGAAGTAGACAGCTTAGGTTACTGAAATGACGTTCCTGGGAACACGGATCTGTCATTGTCGTTTGTGTGAAACAGAGGGTTTGTTTCTTGTGAAGAAACACTTGTGCATAATGAAACATTACCCAGAGCAACGATTTTGTTAATAGAGGCCTTATGTCAGCTGTCAAATGTTTCTTTCCCAACCTTGGAACCTTCCAAATAGCTTTCTGGTTGTGGGTCATTGCCTTCTTGGAGACATATTTTCTGAGAGGATTTGACAAAGATGGTGTATTCACCTGCACTTCACAGGCACAGTAGCTACACCTAGTGGAGTCCAGGGATCCTTGTGACAGCCCAGTGTACATTTCACAGGCACAGTGACTACATCTAGCTGAGCCCAGGGTTCCCCCATGACAGCCCAGCACTTTTTGTGAAACCGAGGCTGTAGAGATAAAAGTCCCAGAATATCAGAGCCAAAGAAAAGCTACCCTTGTTTTCTCTCTGCATGCCCCTCCCTCTTCACAGCTGGCATCTCTAAAGAGCTCCCTATGACTGTCATTTCAAATTGTTGTAGTTAGTGGAATTGATCACAAATAAGCCCCTGGACAAATGAAGAGTTTCTAGTTGTCTTGGATCACCAGCAGGATTTCCCACTGTTGACTGAGTCCTGTTGGTTTTGGCTTTCATGGCACCACACACACAGTCATAGTTTTCTATTTATTGCTCCTGTTATAATCCTTTTTTTTTTTGAGGGAGGAGGGGCATCTACTTTCAGGTTCATTTTCCTGTAACCCCAGTCATTGTCCTTTAGGGTCATACCAAGCCTCAGACTTGGTTTCACACTTTATACTTGCTCTGAAGAATCTCATCCAGGACTTCACCTGGTTTCTGTGTGCAAGTGACCCACACTCCTCCCCTATCTGCTGTGGACTCCCTTGACCTTGATATCTCCTCAGAATATCTTCAAGTATTTGAAGACTCCAAGCATTCAGGTCCATATGGTCAATCTTTCTCCCAAACTCCCCTCTTATTTCTCTATTCAGATAGAATTAATAAGCTCGATGGTTGAAATTATTCTCAATAACTTCTTCCAGCTCATCTCTGATTCATCAGTGACCTATGCTTGTTTTATGTTTTTCTGCAGCTTAAACTTCTCTACCTCTGCATCCCCAGGTCAGA
The DNA here is from genome assembly GCF_949786415.1 of Peromyscus eremicus. NCBI lineage: Eukaryota > Metazoa > Chordata > Mammalia > Rodentia > Cricetidae > Peromyscus > Peromyscus eremicus. The sequence goes on from NC_081416.1 coordinate 9,007,981, forward strand.
ACCTGGCATACAGAGGAACTCAATACATATTTAACAACTGAATGAATCTCCAGTGACACACTACCCCATCACTACTATAGGTTCTAGCCAGAGTCTTGCATGAATATCTTTCCAATCTTGAGTCTCTTTCTTCATATAACAAATGGGATCTATTTAAAATAGTAAACCTGACCATGCTATCCTTCTTTCCTCAGTTCAAAGCACTTTTATGGTTTCTCATTAGTCCTAGAAAATACAAAGTTAATAGATGTATCAAGGCCTGTGTAGTGTTTCCTCAGTCTGTTTCTGTAGTTCCATCTCACAGAAGGATCTGCCTTTCCTTCTTCTACCAAGCATACCCACAGTGTCACTCTGTTGTAAACCCCTCACACTGTCTGTCCACCCTCCTGTCATGGTATCACCTCCTGTTCCACTTTTCTTTTCTTTTCACAATCACCCCTAGTCTAGGAGTGTTCATCTTCAAGACTGTGGCTCCTGTGTCTTACCTGTCCTCAGAGTCACTTGCCTTAACTTCCCATGGCACCATAAGAGCAATAGTTTTGTTTTTCTCAATGTGTAAAATTGATTAATGTTTATCTTTTCCTGAATATATGCTCCTGGATAGCCGGAGAAATACCATTAGCTTTTCTGTTGCTTTGGAAACCAGCATTATTGGTGCCCAACACTATTTGTTAGACACATTGAAGAGCTGTAAGGTAGGAGGCCTAGGGCCAGGTCTTGGCTTTTCTGTGGGTGACAGCATGATTTTGGGACAAGACTTGTTTTTTGGATCAAATAAATTGTCTTTCATTATTGAAATTTATGTGTACAATGTAAAAATTTTGCCCACTGTGGTATTCAATCCATTTGCTGATAAGTTCACTAAGTGAAAGTCTCAGTTTTTAGAAGCTTAGATCCAGGCAATTAAAGCACTCAACTGACTCAATTTTTTTTTTTTTTTAGTTTTCTTTTTATTCTTTTTTTTTTTTAATTTTTATTTCGCAATACAATTCAGTTCTACATATCAGCCACGGATTCCCTTGTTCTTCCCCCTCCCGCCCCCCTCACCTTCCCCCCAGCCCGCCCCCCATTCCCATCTCCTCCAGGGCAAAGCCTTCCCCGCAGACTGAGATCAACCTGGTAGACTCAGTCCAGGTAGGTCCAGTCCCCTCCTCCCAGGCCGAGCCAAGTGACCCTGCATAGGCCCCAGGTTTCAAACAGCCGACTCATGCAATGAGCACAGGACCCGGTCCCACTGCCTGGATGCCTCCCAAACAGATCAGGCCAATCAACTGTCTCATCCACTCAGAGGGCCTGATCCAGTTGGTGACCCCTCAGCCGTTGGTTCATATTTCATGTGTTTCCGTTCGTTTGGCTATTTGTCCCTGTGCTTTATCCAACCTTGGTCTCAACAATTCTCGCTCATATAAACCCTCCTCATTCTCGCTAATTGGACTCCCAGAGATCCACCCGGGGCCTAGTCATGGATCTCTGCATCCAGATCCCTCAGTAGTTGGATGAGGTTTCTAGCTCGACAATTAGGGTGTTTGGCCATCCCATCACCAGAGTAGGTCAGTTCGGGCTGTCTCTCAACCATTGCCAGCATTCTGTTGTGGGGGTATCTTTGTGGATTTCTGTGGGCCTCTCTAGCACTTTGCTTCTTCCTATTCTCATGTGGTCTTCATTTACCATGGTCTCCTATTCCTTGTTCTCCCTCTCTGTTGTTGATCCAGCTGGGATCTCCCGCTCCCCCAAGCTCTCTTTCCCTCGACCCTCGCCCTTCACTACCCCCACTCATGTCCAGGCTGTTCATGTAGATCTCATTTCATTTCTCTGTCATTGGGCGATCCCCGTGTCTTTCTTAGGGTCCTGTTTTCCAGGTAGCCTCCCTGGTGATGTGAGTAGCAGTCCAGTCATCCTTGTTCCACATCTAGTATCCTGCTATGAGTGAGTACATACCATGTTTGTCTTTCTGAGTCTGGGTTACCTCACTCAGGATGATTTTTTCTAGATCCATCCATTTGTCTGCAAACCTCATGATGTCATTGTTTTTCTCTGCTGAGTAGTATTCCATTGTGTATATGTACCACATTTTGTTTATCCATTCTTCCAACTGACTCAATTTAATTTCCCAAATTCCTTCCATTAGCTGTGGTAAGTGTCCCATGGTGCAGATTGTACCCAACTGAACTTTCTGTGATGAACTGCTTAGACGAGTGGTTCTCAACCTGTGGGTCATGACCCCTTTGGGGTCGAATGACCCTTTCACGGGGGTCACCTGAGACCATTGGTGAACAGATATTTACATACAATTCCTAACAGTAGCAAAATTACAGTTATGAAGTAGCAACAAAAATATTGTACGGTTGTCGGGGGCCACATGAGAAACTGTATCAAAGGGTTGCAGCATTAGGGAGGTGGAGAAGCACTGGCTTGGACATGGAGATGCAGACAGTGCCAAGCTGACCACAGTCTACATGTTCAGAGTTTGCCCTGTTGTCTTGTGGGTTGAAACATCACCACAGTCTGTTGGTCTTTCATTTGACTCCTTTCCTTGTAGAGCACCTGCTGCCAGAGTCATGGGCACATAATTATAATTGACAGACTCCACATGAATCTTAAGGATCAACATGCCAACATCAAATTAAATGGAAAGAAACTCAGAGAAATTCCACTAGAATCAGGAACAAGACACGACTGTCCACCCTCTCCATGTCTAGTCAACATAGCACTTGAAGTTTTAGCTAAAGCAATAAGACAACCAAAGTAGATCAGGGGAATACAGATTGGAAAGGAAGAAGTCAAAGTGTCATTATTTGTAAATGATATGATAGTGTAGATAAGTCACCCTAAAAATTCCACTAGGAAATCCCACAGTTGTAAACACTATTAGCAAAGTGCAAGATTAACTAAAAAAAAATCAATCTTATGTAAGATTAACTAAAAAAATTCCATAGCTCTCCTATATACAAATGACAAATGAACAGAGAAAAAAAAGCAGGAAAATAACATCTTTCACAAAAGCTGAAAAAATATAAAATATCCATGGTAACTCCAACTGAGCAAGTAAAAGATTTGTATGATAAAAACGTCAAGTTTTTGAAGAAACAAATTGAAGAAGATACCAGAAAATGGGATGATTTCCCATGCTCATGGATTAGTAGGATTAACATAGTAAAAATGGCCATTCTACCAAAAGCAATATACAAATTGAATGCAATCACCATCAAAATTCCAACACAGTTCTTTACAGAGTTTTGAAAGGACAATTATGAGCTTCATATGTAAAAACGAAAAAATCCAGGATAGCTAAAACCATACTGAATAGTAAAAGACCATCTGGAGGTATCACCATTCTTGATTTCAAGCTATAGTCATAAAAACCACATGGGTATTGGCATAAAAACAGACATGTTGATCAATGGAATGGAATTGAAACTGAGACATAAATCCTCACATCTATGGATACCTGAATTTTGATAAAGAAGCCAGATATAAACAATAGAAAAAAGAAAGCATCATCAACAAATGGTGCTTGTCAATATTGATTTCTGCGAGTAGAAAAATGCAAATAGATCCATATCTATCACCCTGCATAAAACTCAAGTCCAAGTGGATCAAAGACCTCAACATAAAACCAGATACCCTGAACCTGATAGACAAAAAAGTAGGAAATAGCCTTGAACACCTTGACACAGGAGAAGACAGGCACTAAGGTCAACAATTAGTAAATGGGACCTTGTGAAACTGAAAAACTTCTGTAAGGCAAAGGACACTGTCATTCATACAAAATGGCCACCTACAGAATGGAAAAAGATTTTTACCAGCTCTACGTCTGATAGAGGACTAATATCCAAGTTATATAAAGACCTCAAGAACCTAGATAACAAAAAAAATCCCAATTAAAATGGGATACAGATCTAAACAGAGAATTCTCAATAGAAGAATCTAAAATGTCTGAGAAACACTTAAAGAAATGTTCAACATCCTTAGCCATCAGGGACATGCAAATCAAGACTACTATGAAAGTCCATCTTACACTTGTCAGAATGGCTAAGATCAATAAAACAAATAACAGATCATTCTAGGGAGGATGTGGATCAAGGGGAACACTCACTCATTGTTTCTAGGAGTGCAAACTTATATAGCCACTATGGAAATCAACATGGCAGTTCCTCAGAAAATTAGGAATCTGTCTACCTCAAGATCCAGCTACACCACAATTGGGAAATATACCCAAAGGACATTCCATCCAATCACTATGTTCATGGTGGCTTTATTAATAATAGCCAGAAACTGGAAACAAGCTAGATGTCCCTCAACTGAAGAACAGATAAAGAGAATATGGTACATGTACACAACAGAATATTACTCAACTGTTAAAAAAATGACATCATGAAATTTGCAGGCAAATGCATGCAATTAGAAAATGTCATCCTGAGTGAGGTAATCTAGACCCAGAAAGACAAATATTTAATATATTTGCTATATGTGTATATTAGCTGTTAATTAAATTATAATCAAGCTGCAGTCCACAGACCCAGAAAGTTAGGACTTTGCAGTGGAGTAGGAGTATGCATGGATCTCATTGGGAAGGGGAAATAGAATAAACTTTTTTGGGTGGATTGAGGGTGGGTGGGGATGGCAGTGGGAAGGATCCAGTGGTAGTGGGGGAAAGAGATGAAGGGAGAGAGTGTGGGGAAAGACAGATATAAATGGGGAACATTGTGGGGATGGTGTTGAAACCTAGTGCAGTAGAAACTTCTTGGAATCTATGAACGTGACCTTAGTTAGGACACTAGTAATAGAGTTAGAACTGGCCATATTTTTGTAGCCAGGCAAGGTTTCCAGGGTTGCATTCTGTTGAATTGTTGACTGGAGCAGGGTGGGTAGTACCGTGGGGAGGGTGGTACCGTGGAGATCCCTAAACAACCCAGGATAATGATAGGATAGAAAGTCACTCTCTGAAAATTGACAGTGGGGCCCCATGGCCAAGGACAACATCCACACAGTTCACTGAACATGGAGAGGTTAAGCTGGTGCCTGCATGGAGTCTTCACCCCTATGTTCTAGTTTCTTTGGTGCAAGAAGGTCTTTTGTTTAATTATCATCAGAGAGGCTTCCTTCAGCAGCAGATGGGAGCAGGTGCAGAGATCCACAGCTAAACATTATGCAGAGATACAGAGTTTAAATTGGAGGTCTCCATTGGCTCTCTGCCCTGGGAGATTGCTGAATCTTTTGGAAGAGGGGAGGAAAGATTGTAGGAGTCAGAGGGAATGGAGGATAGTAAGGAGAAGATGGCCCATTGAATCAACTAAGTAGGGCTCATGTGGGCTCACAGAGACTGAAGCAGCAAGCATGGGACCTGCAGGGGTCTGCACCAGGTCCTCTCCCTGCAAGTTCTGGATGTTTAGCTTGGTGTTTTTGTGGGACTTCTGGGAGCAGGTGCGTCTTAGTCAGGGTTACTATTGCTATAAAGGAAACATTTAATTGTGGTAGCTCACTTACAGTTCAGAGGTTCAGTCCATATGGTGGGGAGCATGATGGCATTTATGCAGGCATGGTGCTGAAGAAATAGCCTAGTGTCCTACATCTTGTGGGCAACAGGAAGTCGACTGACATACTGGGTTGTATCCTGAGTATGAAACTTCAAGGCCTGAAGTTGAAGGAGATGGGAAGTTGGGAGGAGTGGAGTGAGGGGAAACTGTGGTTGGAATGCATTGTATGAGAGAAGAATCTATCTTCAGTAATAATAATAATAAAAAAGAGTCATCAAGCATTTTCAGAGCCTTTGCCACATCTTACCTTTGTGACAATTCTAATTTACAAGTCTTATTATTTTATTATATTTTAATTAAATAATGTTTTATAATATAATGCACACATGCCATGGTATTCATGTGGAGGACAGAGGATGGCTTGTGGGAATCTGTTCTTGCCTTCCACCATGTGGATTCCTGTGATCACAAATTATATGGCTTAGTGGAAGCATCTTTACCTGTTGAACCATCTTGCTGGTTCTGTTAGAAAAGATAGGTGGTCAAAATTCTATGAACCTTTCTGGTAAGCTGAACTTTTCTGACTCTACCCTATATATTTAAAACAACACTATTTCATCTTCTTGTCCTGTGCTCCCATATTGTTTTAGACTGAAATGTGTTTTCTCAAAGTTAATATGTTGAAGCCTTACCCCGGATGTGACTGGATTTGGTTAAGTGTCCCTCAAAGGCCAATATGTTTAAAGGCTTGGTCCTCAGGGATAGCTCTATTAAAAGAGGGTTGGACCTGTGAGAGGTAGGGCCTTGTGGTAAGTCTTTAGGTCTTTGAGGCCTTGAAGGGGATTGTAGACATCGATCTCTTCCTCTTCATTTGTTTCCGTGCTCAAAACTTGAATGGTTCTGCATCACTGTGTGCTTCACCTCAGCAGAAGCCTAAAGCTACAAGATCAGCTAATTATGGACTGGGACTTCTAAAACTGTGAGTCAAAGGACCTTTTTATTTTTATCAGTTAATTACCCAGAATATTTTGTCATAGTAGCAGAAATCTGACTAACTTAGGGTCTTTAAGGGGATAATTAAGGTTAAATGAGGTCACCAATTCAGTAAAACTGACGTCTTTGTAAGAGGCAAATATTACAGAACTTTTTCTTATCTCCTGTCTCTATTTCTTTTTTTTTCTTATAGGAACAACATCAGAAGGCACAGTAAGAAGGCAACTATTCACCAGCCAGGAGTATCCCCACCAGGTATCTACCTTATGTAGAGTGTCTTGCCTATGTGTGTCTGTGCACCATGTAAGTGCAGTACCCAAAGAAGCCAGCAGAGAGTGTCAGGTCTCCTTCAACTTGACATACAGATTGTTGTGATCTGCCAGGCTGGGCATTGAACACAGGTCCTTTGGAAGAGCAATGGGTGCTGTTAACCACTGAACCATCTCGCTAGCCCCCTAAAAGCATCTTGATGTTGGATTTCCAGTCTCTGAAACTATAAGAAAATAAATGGCTATTATTGAACAGTTGGTGCTTCTTATTATGATTGCTCACGGAACATGAAACGTGTCAATCAGACAGATGTACAAGTGGATAGGAAGGATATGCATCAGACAGAATTTCTTAGTGGTTGTAGAATGCTGAGTTGCTTCCCCATCTATGGTGGAGATGGTTTAATCAGCACAGATATGGCAGCTGTGGGGTAGTAGTCAGTTTTCTAGCACCAAACAAAATTACTGAGGTCATCAGCTTGTATAGAAAAAAGTGTATTTTGTCTCAGTGTTTTGGAGGTTCCAGTTTATGACCAGTTGGTTCCATTGCCGTTGGGTCTGCGGCAAGGCAGCTCATGATGGTGGGAGCATGTAGCAGAGCAAAACCTCATCACAGCTAAGAAGCAGAAGAGAGAATGAGGTAGGAGCTGCGGTCCCACAGTCTCCTTCAAGAATTATCCACAATGACCTCACAGCTTACTACTTCCTAACACTACATCTTTAGCCATTTTCCTTAGTTTTTATCTAATGTCTCTCTTTTTTGTCCTTTATGAACACTGGATTAGATTTGTTCATTATGTATCCATGGGTGCTTCTCTTGGCTATTTGGGTTTTTAGACTCTCCATGATTTGATGACACGAAATACTCTTGACTGCTGAGGCACCAACAATCAAGTTGTTGGCTTCTCTAGTGATTCAGGACCAAGTAACTGTTGGGTCCTCAGCATCTAAGGTGGAAGACATCTGTTGTTTCTATTTTAGCATAAGTTGGTTTAATAAGTTCTTTTATTCCATCTGTCTGTCTTTCTGTCTAGTCATCTTATCAGTTCTGCTCATGTAGGGACTAATATAGGGAGTGAGAAGATAGTCTCAAATTCATGAAGTGGTTCTTATTGTTGGGTTCCCTTAAAAACACAGGCCATCCTGACATGTGAGGGAAGCCAAGTTAACTCCTGGGGAAATCAAGCACTTTGCTTGTTCTGTTAGTAGTCACAGGGCTCAAAATGTCTTCAATTAGTAGATAAATCTGCGCTTTTTTTTCCCAATAAATTTCCCTCAGGCAGGTTTACTTATTTTTACTCATGTGGCTTTTTATTTTATATGGTGAGCTTTGCGTTTTGGGATCAGCATGATTTTTCCTGAAATGTGGTCTCTATCTTGGCCTCTTTATGAATGTGCTAGATACTGGATGTGAAAAATATATTCCATATGCATCCAGGGGAAATGGAGGATAAAGGAGATCACTCAGCACCTAGTGTGTCACCGCTGGACACATGAACAAAAGCACCTTAATCATGTCACCAGGAATACAGCACTTGTTGGGACACATGTCAGAGATGGTGTGCAGAGTAGCAAACAAGCCAAGCACAGTGGGGACATTTTGCCAGCCAGGAGGGTGTGTCCTTGACAATACTTGTTTGTTTTGGAAGAAGAATAAACTTGAGAAAATAAAATTAGACTTTCACTACAATGACTGTTTTGGCTTCTTTTGTGCTTATGTGTAAAATATATTTGTAGATCACACTTCAAAGTAGAAAATTGTCTTAGTTTCTTTTCGTTCTCTTTTAAAACAAATTCGAAATGTCACAGCCGTGCAAACAGGATTTGTCCTGAAATGTTGCTACATTGTCTGCATCTCACTGTGAAGGAAATGAAGGGTCCATTAGAGAAATATTTCAAGCAGTCTTCATAGTTGAGCACATCCCACAATCTTACATCCCCATATCTGACTTACCTGTGAGTCAAGCCTTCCATTACCATTGTTTTGAAGAATACATCAAGATGTTAAGTCCTTCATTTCTCAGTGTAGGCTGAGAGAGCAGAAAATACTACCTATTGTGCCAAAAGTCATATATAGGTCAGTAAGTTATTTGCTACAAAGATACAGTGAATTTCTCACCCCGCACTGTAGCTGCATACATGAGAAAATGGAGTTGAGGGTTGGGAGTTAGTAGAAGCAGACCTGGTGACCTGTGCTCTTCCTTGGGGTGTGCATTATTCACATCATCTGCTGCTTCATGTCAGGAGCTTTTGCTCTGTTCACTAGGGCAGTAGGTGGTCACTGAACTCATTTGTTTGAAGTACTCCTGCTTTCAGACTGATGGTAAGTCTACCTGGCTTCCTAGCCTAGGAAATCTCCCCTCATATGCTTCAATTTCTTCATCATCTCACATAAAACAGTGTGAATACACATTTAATAGTGTGAGCATTTGGTCACTTCTATGTCTTTTATTAGACATAAGGACAGGAACTGTGTATTCATATTTGTGAGTCATTTCAGAAACTTGTGGAACTGAAAAGGTGGACACTGAGGACAGTGAGCAAAAGGGACTGTATTTAGAATGTTCCCTCCTGTTTGTTTAAGGTGATGTAGTGATTCCTAGTGCACTCATTGGTCAACAAAAATTTGTGTACAACCCAGATAGTGTGAAATCAGTTTGTGGTTTAGCTCTCAAAATCTAGCCTTTCCTCATATTTTTTTTTGCCCCCTTTTCTATTACTTTGACTTAATCCCTTTCAAAGCAATCCCTTTTGCTTATTTCAGAGAACATATTTTACATATAGTAACTAACTCATGCAGTAACATACCTGATTTTTTTCACTTCCTGATTTCATTAACTTGCTGCATAAGGAGAACTGAACTACTATTTACATAAAAGTAATTTACCACCCACCAAGAGAAGTTTGATGATCAAACAGTAAGACATCCAAGTGAGAAATTCTGAAAGACATCACTCTTATTTATAAACAAATTGGATGATGTGGTGTTTCTGGGCTCCAACACACTATTTCCTTATAAATGATGAAAATTTTTAGAAAAAGTCAGCTATATTTGAATTTCAACAAATCCTTACTTATCTCACAGTTTTAAAAAAATAGGTGAATATATTCCATTATATTCAGTGAAAGCAAATTTCTAAGAACCAGAGGGAGAAATTATCCAAGGTAAATACGTATGGTTAATTTCAAAATTACTAACTGCCATAACATCTAGGCATACACACACAGAAACAACCACTCACTATGTGCGCGCGTGCGCACGCATGCACACGCACATACACACACACACACACACACACACACACACACACGGAGAGAGAGGGAGAGAGAGAAAGATAGATAGATAGATAGAGAGAGAGAGAGAGAGAGAGAGAGATAGACAGAGAGACAGACAGAGAGAGGCACAGACATGACAGAAACACATACACATACAAACACACACATACACACCCTAAAACAGTCTTTTATTTCTTAGAATTGAGGGTGTCACCTCACTGAAAATCATTGAAACCCTAAATTTAATTGTGAGACATGTTGTAGAATCATACACTAAGCTGAGCTTGTTTTCTCATTAAGTTCTGTTGCCATTCATTGGAAAGGTGAGTCTGAAGACTGCGATGGAGAAATTTGGGTGGATGAGGTTTCAGTGGAGAATTTCTACCTTGTCTCTCTGATGCCTTGCCTGTAGCCCTTCATGTCTGAGCAGTTTGACTTTCCCTTACTTGACGACCTTTTAACAACTTCATCCTTCCTTCTTTTAAGTTATTTCTGTTAAAATAGAATTTTATAACTATATTTCTTCCAACTTGGTGCCCAATGATACATTGTCTGGAAAAACTGGTGTTTTTCTCCTTGAAAATTATCTCTTGTATTGGAAAAGTTGATTATAACAATTACATGTTAGCCTATGTAGTCCTTGGACTTTTTTTCCTACCTTACTTACCACCAGATTTTGCTCTTGAATTTTCAGTTCACAACTTTAAAAGTAATTTCTCTCCAAACTCCTTAAATATGAGGATAATATTTACAAGTTATACAGTTATTTTTTCAAGGGTTGATACTGTAGTGATAAATCACAGTTTAGAGTTTCCTGAAATCTCATTTCCTCCTCCTTTGATTTACAGCAATAATAGCAACTATTGGCAAAGTCAAGTATTTAACAACAAAGTTTGGCTTCACTACCTCTAAAGGCAAACATTTTCTTGTGTTTCCTACTGTTATTACAGCCATAAAAACCCCAAACACAAATTAGCTTTAGCCTAGCAAATGTTATGGGATGACAACACAGCTCCAGATTCAGCTATCATGACGCTATGGAGAATGTCTCACAGGACTTCTGACTTCCTTTATTAAAGCTCTATATTCCACAGATACAAAAAAAGTTGTATGGACAGAATGGACAACAGAATTGGTCCCATTATATTTACAGGAAGTCTTTTTTGTCTAGTCTTCATCCTACTATATTTAATGAGGTGGAATCTATTTACCATGGCTTTATACAAAAAGTGCAAATACATTGGCGTAAACAGTAATTGGTTCTTGTCCTGGCCACTTATGAATTTGGTGAAGATGTGTATGCCTCACTGGGCTCTGCTGATGGCATCTTAAATACTTTTATCTGGTAAAAGACCTAGAAACAACAATGGGGGTGTTTTTTTTGTTAATGAAGAAAAAAGAACCAAGGCTAGACTGACCTTTGCTTAGCCAGAGCCCATTTTAGTTTAGTAAAATTCAATCTGCTTGAAATGAAAAGAAAATTGACTTTCTCATTTCTTTTGTCCTATCCTAGGGGGAAAATAAACTAAAGAGGTGAATAGAGCGGTCTGATCATCACAAAAGGCTGGCTCTGCCTTTCTGCAACCAAGGAAGTAACGGAAATTGAAATTTACAGCACCACGGGCACTGTTCCCCCTCCAAAGCAGGTCACCCTGAGTGCATTTACATTATTGGTTTGCTTTACATATTCATCATAATCCTACTCAGTCTGTTCCTTATAGAAGACTGTGCAGCTCTGAGATCAGAGCCTCAGCAAGCATGGGTGAAGAGCCCAGGACACTGATCAGGCAAACACGATTTTACTTGGAAAATATTATTTTCGGTTCTCTCTCCCCTGCCCACTTCTTATCATCCCTGCTCTTTGAATTAATCATAGTCATACCATAGAAGGCACCCCAGAGCCATGAGTAAGGCAAGAGACTGTCAGTCACAGCTTCTCTGCTTAAGACTTTGCAGGTGGTCTCAAAGACATGTCTCAAAGACAGCATTGTCTTCTAGGGGCACCTCGTTTGCATCTCCTCAGAGCTCTTTGCCTAAGAGAAGACCCAAACTGTAAACACTCTGTGAATAGTATGGTTAAGAGCTTTGAGGTGCAAAGGTCTGAGGTCCACATTCTGCTCTGTCACTCACCAGCTATAATTGTCCTGTCCTTATGTATGAGCTTATATATGGTACACAGGGATGGGTAAGTATGTAATGAAGTGAACAAGATGGAAGGAAACTGCAGAGTCTCTGTGTGCAAGTGGTCCCCAAAATATCACTTGGGTTTCTTGTTTAAAAATACAAATAATTGCATGGTTATTTATTGATCTTGTGAATCAGGATCTCTCCACGTAACTTGTGTGAAATAAACTTTTCAGGTACTTTTGAGTGGAGGTCGGATTTGGAAGCTAGAGGGCCTTAGAAGCAGCTGAAGGTTTTAATCCCTTATTATTCTCATCTTTTATATGTATGTGTATGGTTTGTATGTATGATACTTGTACTTGTTAGTGTGGGTGTGCACTGAAGCATATGTTCTTGCACATATGTGTATCTGTGGAGGTCAGAGGTTGGTGTTGGGTGTCTTTCCCTTATTGCTTTTCATCTTTTAAGTTTTGAGATAATGTCTCTCAGTGACTCTGAAGCTCATTGATTTGGCTAGACTGCCTTGGTCAGTGAGCCTCATGGGTTCCTCCGTCTCTGTGTCTACCTTCTTACCAATCTGGGTGTACAGTCATACACTATTGTGTCTTGATTTTTACTTGGTGTCTGGGGTCCCAAATTTAGGTCCTCATGCTTGCTTGGCTGGCACTTTTCTGACGGGGACGTCTCTCCACTCTCAGTGTTCAGCTTCTAATACTCAAGTCCTTTCTTCAGTATCTTTACCAAATGTAGTTTAGTATCTGCTTAAGTCCACCAGAGACAGATTGCTCACTATCATTGGTGGTAGACCTGTCCACCTTTTACAGCTTTCAGATCATTTCTAGTAATCCATAAAATATTGTACACGGTGTTTTTTTCTCAACAGTAATTTTACTCCTGGGGACATTTAGAACAAATTTAATACCCTTTCCCATTTGAAAATATCCTACATTTCCTCATAGGCATTTGAAAATACTTGCATGTCTCAAAGAGTCCTTTATTTACTAAGTTTCAATACCTTGTATCCTAGTGCTAGTTCCCAAATGGCAACCCATGTAAGACCCTAGCCAAAGGCATCCTCATGGCGACAGGCCAGTGCTGTCTTTACCCTGTTCTTGGAGAGCTGAGTCCCTGTATAGTCTCCTTTATTGTCACTCTTCCACTCTGGTAAGTGTGGACAAAAGACAGACTGTCCATAAGCTACTTCAAAGGAAGCATCACATATTTTCATCTATGCATTTCCATTTCTTCAACCAGAATGCCAGTGACACAAAACCAAGACCACAACTTTTAATACAAGAGTAGAAGATATTAGGTCATAGGACAGAGATGTAGATGAAGGAGTTGGCTCACAACTTTCTTTTCTCAGACTCATTTTACAGAAGATAAATGGAAGCACTGGGGGAGGGGGTGTGACTGAATTTCCCAAATAATTTTAAGTAATATCTACCCAATATTCAACTATAAGTAATTTTGACAGCAGACTTTATAGGCGTATATTCATATGTCTTAAGCCTTGATCTTTCAGACCTGCCTGATTGACTAACAAAGACTTTTTAACAAGAACATATTGAGGCTAGAGATGGTGCAGTGATTAAGAGTGCTTACTGCACTTGCAGTACCTGGCTTGGTTCTTAGCAACCATATCAGGTGGCTCACAACCATCTCTTTCTCCAGTGTCTGATGCCCTGTGGCTTCCACCCACACCTGCATGGTTGTTGTGTACACATACTCACACAGACAAATACCTACAAATAAATAAAAATAACTAGATCAATATTAAAAAAGAAAATACTAGGGGCCTAGGAGATGGCTCAGGGTATAAGAGCACCTGTTGTACCAGCACTGGAGTTTGACAGTTTGAAGTTGAGTCTTGGTGCTCACATAAGGATCTGGGCATGACCATGCATGTCTGTAGCCTGGTGCTGGGGGTTTTATACAGGTGAATCCTGAAAGCTCACTGACTTGCTAGCCTAGCAGAAACAGCAAACTTTGATTTTAGTGAGAGAGCCTGTTGTAAGGCAATAAGACAGCAAGTGCTATAGAAGGATACTTGATCCTGCTCTGGCCTGCACGTGAACACTGGCACACTCGTGGGCATGCACCTTGCCCCTGAACATATGGGTTAGCATTAAAATAAAAAGTCAAAACAATTCAAACAAAGCCCTGGATTTATGGCTTCTCTCAAAATGTTGCAAACCTTGCCATTTCATATGCTGCATTACTACCTAGAACATTAGGCTCAGTCCCTGTGGAGCTTGCCATCTTTTAGTGGGCCTTAGATCCTCCATATCATCTGCCTGCTCACATAGGTGTTTACATTTACTGTAGTTTCCTTAGCCTAGGATGGTGCTTTATAAATAACTGTTTATCTAGCATTGCACATGAACTTTAGAACAAGTTAGTGTAATAGAGAGAGCTGGTATAATCATACTTGGATATACAGTATATAGTGTACCATGTGATGAATGATATAGTATTAGATGCAAGGTGAAGGAATATTCAAGTCCCCTAACATGTATTGGGAAGGGGAATAGTGCCAATTTTCTGAACCCCTGAAATCAAATTTTCAGGTACCAAATCCCAGATCTATCATTTAAAGTTGTATAATGCAGGTAAGAAAGTAACATTTCTGAGGCAGTTTATTTATCTTTAATATGAGGAAGATGGAGTAGGCATTGTTTATCCCATAGCATTGCTGAGCAAAGTTCGTGAAAAAATGTCAGAAGTAAGAAAAAAATTTGAATGTGGGTTTGGTAACTGTCAGCTTTCTAAGCCGGGGAAGAAGGATGGAGGCCGGCCACCTGGCATTAAATGGAATGCTATTTCCACTGTCCTAATGCAGCATACTGAGTCACCTCTTCTACTCTTGTGCCTCTTAGACCCCAGTTTCTGGAGCATTGCAAAGAGAAGGTCTTATGGGGACAATGGATGAAAACTGTTTTATCAGTTTTCTGCCATCAGGGCTGCTGGTGGGCATTTGATGAGCCACTGAACTGTCTCAACCTCCTGCCCAATCAGATGAAGATAATCATGTTTCATGCTTTACTGGATAAATGGATGGCTTTGGAATTCCTACTGATGTCTTTTTTACGTCATGCTGAGAGCTTTTCACAATTGATTGGCCATCCAAACCTGTGGCTTTACCTCTGTTGAGTCTTCAGATTGTGCCAATCAATCACCCCTGAATGCAGAAGCAGGGGAAAGCAGTAAATTTCATGTCCTTACAGGTGTCCTTTTGTTTCCAGTTGGAGTCCTTTGATTGGTCTTGTGGTAGATGTTTAGGAGCTTGTGTGGCAGAGGAAAATTCAGACTGCATGGCACAGAGAGACTGTTTGAGATGGTGTTTTCTGATGCACAAGGAAGCTGGAGGACACACCTGGGGAACTTCTTTGGAAGCATGTCTCAGAATGCTGTCCTTGACTCACCTGTCTCAGAGTCACTGGAGAATTGTTTACAAAGGCAGATGCTAAATCTGCTAAAGATCTATTGAAACAAAGGCATTTTAACAAGTGGCCTTGCTGAGTCTGCTGGTATTGCATGAAATCCCAGCACTGAGGAAGTGAAGATGGGAGGTGGGAGGATTAGGAGAAGCCAGCTTCAGCTGTATAGAGAGTTCAAGGTTACATATGGTTACAGATTGCTTACAAATGAGACACTGTCTCAAATGACAAGACAAAACCAAACCAGGTGCCCCTCCTTCATGACACTGAAGTATATAGAAATATGTTGACAGCCGGGCAGTGGTGGCGCACGCCTTTAATCCCAGCACTTGGGAGGCAGAGCCAGGCAGATCTCTGTGAGTTCAAGGCCGGCCTGGGCTACCAAGTGAGTTCCAGGAAAGGCACAAAGCTACACAGAGAAACCCTGTCTCGAAAAACAAAACAAAACAAAACAAAAACAAAAAAATAACAACAACAAAAAAAAGAAGTATGTTGACATATAGACGTATGTCAACCTGGAAACTACTGTAGAGTTACAGAAGAGTTAGGGTTCTCATAGGAACAGGTCTTATAATGAATCTGGCACTGGGGACTATCAAATGCAGTGCCCTGTCTTTTAGGAATGTTATGTAGATCCCAAACAAGAAAAAATGTAGGAAAGATACAGCAAAACAAGGTATTAAGTATTACTATGTAAATATGATTAAGTATTATTGTGGGTGAGCGATACTGGTGATGTTACAGGACTTTTGGGACTGGGGTTACCAGTAGAGAACAGCATGACACAATAAGGACATGGTATGATTTAACTAGAAGTGATCTACTTAGGGGTTAAAATATTAGATAAGGGAAATAAGATATTTGTAGAGCATGAGACTCTTAATCTCAGGGTTGAGGGTTCGTGCCCCACGTTGGGCGCCAGATATTGGTGAAATTATTAAGGCCACTCCACGTAGTTAAAAGGAGATTTATTTAATGGCGTAACTTACAAATTAAGGGATAGGCAGGTCGCGGGGTCTGGGGAAGGTGTATCACAGTCCAGCAGTGTTCTCTGGAGCTTTGCTTGGTCCACCTCTCCCGTCCAGGGTCCCGGAACCGAGTGCCAGCCCGCCGATCCAGCTCTCCAGTCTCCAGGCACCTCCCTTGGCCCCGCCTTGTAGGTGTGACTGTTGCTGAAGTCTCAATGGGGGTTGGAACTTCCAGATCAAAGCTGGAATGGCTACCCACTACAGATATTTCCAGATTATGAGCAATACCAGGAACTGTGAAGAAATGGTAACACATATAGTATTTAAAGATGATGAAGAATGAGATAAGTTGATCAGGATAAATAATATGTTCTGCTGCCTCTAAGAAGAGTCAAGGCAAGATCTGAGATACTCAGTCTCAAGGTTACAAAGTCTCAAGTCTTTTTTAAAAAACGTATTTTATTTTGATTTATGTGTATATGTGTATCTCTGTGTGGGTATGTGCATATGACTGCAGATACAACTGGAGGCCAGAAGGGGGAGATGAATCCCTGCAACTGAATTACAGGTCATTGTGAGCTGCCTTATGTGGGCATTGGGAACTGAACTTGGGTCCTCTACTTAACTAGCGAGCCTTGTCTCCAGCCCCAATTTGTGGAGTTTTAGATTAATATTTGTTTATTTATTTGGAGGGCACCCCAGAGGATGGTACATTTTCTGGGGGTATTTGACACTCAGAGCCTCTTCTCTCCTTTAAAGACTTTGCTGTAGAAGTGTGCAGACTAGTGTTACTTCAGGAAGAAGGAAATGGCTCTAAAAGCAAAGGCAGCATTTGTAAGCACCATCAAAACTATCTACAGAGGAAGGAGGCAAAAGGAGGGAATAATCTGTGCAGTTGCCTCTAAAATGGGTCAATGCAAGACCTGAAATTCTCAGCCTCAAGGTTACAAAGTCTCTTCTTTTAAAATTATTTTATTTTTAATGGTATGTATAGGCCTGTCTCTGTGTGAGTATGTGCACGTGGCTGCAGGTGCCACTGGAGCCAGAGACCTACCACCTATGCTGCCTTCCTAACCTGCTTTGTCACTCTCCAGTTCTGGGAACCCAAATCCCATGTCTTCCCTAATCCATGTGTGAAGCAAGGTTTGCCTGCAATGACTAGCACTGTAAAATATTGTTTCCAAAATGGGAACTAAAGGCCTCATTGATTTTTAATAAGACTGAAACAGAATTGTGTGGAAAATTCCTTTAAACTCTGCAAATATATGTCACTGTGATTAGTTTAATAAAGAAGCTGACTGGCCAATAGCTGGATAGGATAAAGTTAGGTGGGAAAACCAGACTAAGGACACCAGGAAGAAGGAGGACAGAGTCAGAGGAGTTGCCAGTCAGACATGGAGAGGAAACAGGAGGTACAAGATGAAAGATAGGTAACGCCACATGGCAGAATGTAGATTAATAGAAATGGGTTGACTGAAGTTGTAAGAACCAGTTAGTAATAAGCCTGAGATATTGGCTGAGCATTTATAATTAATATTAAGTCTCCATGTTGGTCATTTGGGAACTGGCAGGCAGGTAAAAAAAAGTCCGCCTACAGAATTGAATTTATTTTCTGGATGTAATGAGCTTTTAAAATTGTTTATCATTATTATCATCATCATCATTGTCATCGTGTGTGTGTGTGTGTGAGAGAGAGAGAGAGAGAGAGAGAGAGAGAGAGAGAGAGAGAGAAAGAGAGAGAGAGAGAGAGAAAGAGGGGGGAGAGTGAGGGAGAGAGATAAAGAGAGTACAACATTCTGGAGTGGATTCTCTTCTTCCGTTGTGGGTTCTGGAGGTCAAACTCAGGTTGTCAGACTTGTGCAGCAAGCATCTGCTACCTAGTGAACCATCCTACCAGCCCTTGCATTAGACTGAAAATACTTTATTAATTCTTTGAGAATTTCATATGTGTATTTTGATCATCTTCACCATTCCCCACCCAGTTCTTCCAAGATCCATCACCACATCCTTACCCACCCAAATTTGTATACATATTTTAAACCTATTTGTACTGCCCAAATACTCTTGGGTATGGGGCCTGCCCTGGAGGAGAATTGAGCTACCCTGGGTCACACCCTTAAAGAAAGTTGACTCTCCATCTTCCAGAAGTTATCAATTACCCAAACACCTTCTGATTGGCTTTAAGGCGGTTGTCCACCAGATGGAATTCATACCTGGCCCTGTTATTGGGGGTCAAGAACCTGTGGCCAAGTAGGTCATAGGCCTGAGCAGAGATAGTCAATGGACATAGTATTAAAATGACTCTTACTGACTTACTGCTACATCTGTAGTTTGGTACTTGACCTCATCAGAGAAGCTTCTTCTTGAGGTTGATGGTAATCAACACAGAGACCTATAACTGGTCAATGTGCAGAGAATAGGAGACTGGGGATTGCTTAGTCATAAGTGAGCCATCTGTGCTGGGGGATGTCTTTCTGTATGCTGTCTTAGAGAGTCTTATTAATAAAATCAAACCCGGGGCCAGTTATTGGGGTGAAATGCTGGATGGTCAAAGAGACAGAACAAGCCACAGCTAACCTCATCTGGCCAACTTCTCAGCTGGTCTTGTTTCCTCAGACTGGAAGCTTCTGTGTCCTCATATCTGAATGGCTCTCAGCTGAACTGTGCTGCTAGAAGCTTGAAAGCTTAACCAGCCAAATGCTTCTAGTTTCTGGCCCTCACACCTTATGTACCTTTCTGCTTTCTACCACCACTCCCTGGGATTAAAGGCTCGCTTTCTGGGATTAAAGGTGTGTGTCACCATGCCTGGCCATTTCCAATTTGGCCTTGAACTCACAGAGATCCAGAGGGATTTCTACCTCTGGAGTTCTAGGATTAAAGGTGTAAGTGCCACCATTTTCTAGCCTTTGTATCTAGTGGCTGTTCTGTCTCTGACCCCAGATAAGTTTATTAGGGTGCACAATATTTTGGGGAACACAATACCACCACAATGCTGTGAATATATGTTATTCTCATTGGTTAATAAATAAGCTGCCTTGGCTTATGGGAAGGCAGCTTAGAGGCAGGTGGGAAATCCAAGGAGAGAGACAGGAAGGAGAAAGGTGGAGTCTGGAGAGAGACACCAGCCTGCCACCCAAGGAACAACATGCCTGCAGACTTGTAATCCATGGAACATGTGGCAAAACATAGATTAATAGAAATGGGTTAATTTAAGATATAGGAGCTGGCTGGCAGGAGGCCTGTCACAGACCATACAGTTTGTAGGTACTGTTGAGCCTCTGAGTGATTATTTTATAGGCAGCTGTGGGACTGCCAGGCCAGGCTGGGTCGGAGAAACCTTCTGACTACACATCTGTATCACATCTGTCACCTCAAGGTGCAGAGATTACCAGGAAGAGGAGGTAGAAAGATTGTAAGAACCAGAGGTAGAGGGTGAATGTAAAGAAACAATGTTTTCTGGATACAACAGGAGAGCTGTGCATATGTGTTGCTGGAGAATTTCTCTCCAGCTCCCGCCACCAAGTCCCGCCAGTTCCAGAGCCCACTTACAAAATAAACACACAAACTCTTATATTATTTAAACTGCTTGGCCATTAGCTCAGGCCTGTCATTGTCTAGCTCTTACTCTTATATTTAGCCCATTTCTATTAATCTTTACTTTGCCACATGGCTTGTGGCTTACCGGTACTTTACATCTTCCTTGTCCTGATGGCGGCTGGCAGTGTCCCCCCCTCTCCTTCCACTTCCCAGAATTCTTTTCCTTGTCCCGCCTATACTTCCTGCCTAGCCAATGGCCAATCAGTGATTTATTTACTGACCAATCAGCAACACACTTGACATACAGACCATCCCACAGCACTTCCCCTTTTCTTTTCTTAAAAAGGAAGGTTTTAACTTTAACATAGTAAAATTACATATAACAAAACAATTATCAAGCAAGAATTACAGTTACAATATTAAAGAAGAGATCCTATCTATCTTATATTTGTAAGTTTAAGGTTTTATATCTAACTTATCTTTTATTATAACTAAGGAAAATTGTAAGTATCTAGTCTTTAACCACATCAAAGACCTCAGAAGGATATACTACTACCTGAGAAATGGAGAAGGATATAAGCAACTTTTAGGAGTCTTGTAGGGTAGACAGAGACAGCTGGCAGCCTGGACAGTCATTCAAAGTTCTCTTGTAAAGTTGGGGCATCTGTCTTCAGCCCACAGGCCTAGAGTCTCTTATTCACTTTTCTCTGTGTCCTGTAGAATGTCTGGCAGTTTTCTCTGCAAAGCAGGAACCTGAAGGACCATTTTGTCAAGCAAAGTTCAGTGGTCACCTTTGTATGGGTCCTGCATGTCCAGTTGATCAGATAGTCCAGGCAAGAACAGTTTCTTGCCCAAATGGCTATTTTTGTCAAGGTGAAGATAAACTCCGTATGTAGTGTCTTCGATGCCCATCCTCCTCTCTGAAGTAAATCGGTGCTGTCAGGAGCAGACATGTCTCACTGTCCAGAAAGTCTAAATTTTTAAAACATTTTAAATGCCATATTCTGTAGGTCTTTGATGGGATTGAAGACTAGCAGTTATAGTTACAACTTAGTAGATAGAACATATTAAGTATTAGATTCAGGTTCTTTAGGGTAGGACACCTTTTGGAATGATCTTTGTAACATGCCATTTATCTATGCTCTATACTTCTCTGGATTTTAATATGTGTTTCTTGCTTGATATTGTTTGCATTGGTTGTAGTTCCATCTTATCTAGGTCATTATCCCTCATTATTCCTGGACAATATTTGATAACCATTCCTTTGTATATAGTCTTGTATTAGGTTAGAACCTCCTTATTTAGACAAAAAGGGGGAGATGTAGTGGGTAGCCATTCCAGCTTTGTTCTGGAAGTTCCAACCCCCATTGAGACTTCGGCAACTGTCACGCCTACAAGGCGGGGCCAAGGGAGGTGCCTGGGGACCCGAGATCCGGATCGGCGAACGCTCTCTTGGTTCCAGGACGCTGGATGGTGGAGGTAGACAGAGGAGAGCTCCAGAGAACACCGCTGGACTGTGATACACCTTCCCCAGACCCCGCGACCTACCTATCCCTTAATTTGTAAGTTACGCCATTAAATAAATCTCCTTTTAACTACGTGGAGTGGCCTAAATAATTTCACCAATACATATGAACTCACCATAGGTTGTGACAGCTCAAGCCAGACAAAACCTAGCACAGAGAGCAGAAGTGAGCATGAAGTCTCAGCCTTATACTGGATTTTTAAAATGGAATTTTATCTATTTTGTGAGCATATGTGTATGTATGTGTGGGTGAGTGTGTGCTACAGCATGGGTGTGGAGGTTAGGTGACAACTTGCAGGACTTGGTTTTCTCTGCTTACCATGTGGGTCCCAGGCATCAAACTCACGTCATTAGACTTGGCAGCAGGTGCCCTTACCATCTTGCTGGTCCCCACATTGTATTTTTTTTTTACCAGAAATATTCTTATGCTAAATCTTAGAGTGAAAAACCTATACAAGACCAATGTTTTTCTTAGAGTTTTACAGTTAAAAAAAAAGGTCCCCATTTTCATGTTGTAACCAGGTTGATACTGTTTGTACAGCTTGAAGATGAAGGTTCAGTGGTAAGGAGCATTCTTGGTAGTTTTATATGACTGTACCTGTTGAGATAGCATCTCAGGTTGGTAGTTGCATGAAGACCGATTTAACCTGTAAAGAATTTGCTTTCGATTTTCAGTGGAAAGTGAGTATAGCAGCTGGAAGCATTGGCTTCTGAAGATTGTAGCAAGTCCAAGCACCATACTGCTACCTGAAAGCATGGAAGCATGCATCCCATGTGTTGAGGTAAGAATCCTTATTGGGGCTAACTTCACACCAAGCCTGTAACCCAGGAATTTTGTGTATGATTGTGAAGAGTAAATGTTTTTTTTTTTTAAGTTTTGTTTTTTTTAAAGTTACCCAACATTAATTTTCATTTCTTTTGAACCCCCTGGGCTGACACCCCCTGCAACAACAACAGTGTTCCTTTTTGTAGAGTAGCTCTGTTCTCAGAAAGAGTGATGTAGAAGAAGCTGATTTCACTTCTTGCTCCAGAGCAGGGCAAATGACTTTAGACCCAAGACAATCAACACACTCCATTCTCTTGTTTGAGAAGTAAATACGTGCAAGAATAGTATGGAACCAGCCTGAGCCCACGAGAACTAGGTCTGCACTGGGGTGGCCTGGAAAGAGACCTGCAATTTCTTTTTTCCTGGATTTAATAAATGTCTCTTGGAACCCCCGTAGCATCTTGTCACATCAAGATGATAAAAAAAGGCAGCAGAGAGAAGATGAGAGCCTGAGAGGATGATATCATTTGACCTCTGAGTCAAGACACATGGGGAGATAAATACTCCCCTTAGATGCTTTATTTCCACAAGAAAGTGAAGCCTTATGATGCTTAAGCCATTTTTGGTTGACTGAATAGTGAATTCTTATAAGCTAAATCACTTGCTTTTTTTTGACATTAATCAATGACTTTGGAAATACCATTTCTTTATAGTTATGTTGAATCTCAGTGGATCAATATAATCACTTTAGTTCTAAGCTCTTTTAAACACCTCCAATTTTACTCTAGCTAATGTGCTATCTCTAAAACATTAAGAGACAGGAGGGAAGCCACCCACTTAAAAGAACCTCACAGTGAAATCCCACTGTGAATTAGGGCAGCCCGTGTAAACGGTTAACGTGTTGGGTGTACAGCTTTGTGGATTCTGCTTTTACCTGTCTGTGGAGCTGTGATACCTAAGACTCCATTCATATAGTCTCTGAGCTCTGGCTGGTGGTGCGGCTGTTCTCACAGCAGTCAGTCCCACTCTCTGAACAAAACATGGAATGCTACTTACTTATTGGGACATATAACAACAATTTGTCTAATTCTCAGCACTCCTTGAATTATAGCAGACATATCAGACTGATTTTCATATTAAGCCATGTCAAACAGGCTTTATGTTTGTAT
This sequence comes from Peromyscus eremicus, assembly GCF_949786415.1. Classification (NCBI taxonomy): domain Eukaryota; kingdom Metazoa; phylum Chordata; class Mammalia; order Rodentia; family Cricetidae; genus Peromyscus; species Peromyscus eremicus. The sequence goes on from NC_081416.1 coordinate 9,031,525, forward strand.
ACCTGGAGGCCATGGCCATAAGTCAGATTATAAAATAGAAATAAATTCACAACAGAAACAGCCTTTTGTGCCCTGGTGAAATGTAGCTATTGGGACGAGTAGTAAAAGTTAGGGTTCTGTAGCCATTTTCCAGGTATGGTTAACTTTTGAAGTTCATGTCATGAGAATTAAATGGGGGAAGAAGAACTGACAAGTGTCCTCAGAATTTGGCAAGTGGACTTTCTGAATGACCTCCTTGTAAGCAGGTTCAACAACATGGCCAAAGCTTGGCTCCTGGGCTAAGGAAGTAAAATGCTGTTCATCTTGTTTACTTTTTTGTTTAGTTTTGAAATTATAATTCAATTACATTTCTCCCTTCCCTTTTCTTCCATATACCCTTCCCTGCTCTCCTTCAAATTGATGGCTTCTCTTTTTCTTCAATTTTTATTGCATGTATATATGTGTAGGGAAAAGGGACTGGCTAAAGAAACCCACCCTGACCCTGGAGCCAAGAACTAGAGAAAGATGGCTCAGATAAGGCCAGTGAAAGAAATACAGTTTGGCTCAAATCAGTGCCATCTCTGCCCCTCGCCAACTGACTTGTGAAACCAACCAATTGCAGAGCAGAACAGTAGTACCCTGGCCCTGGGGCCCAGGACCAGGGAAAGAAATACAGCCTCAGTTTGGGGCCTGAGCCAGAGAAATGAACACTTTATCTCCAATCCCAGAACCAAGGAAACATGCTCTGACTCTGAAACCAGTCCCAAAGAAACACTCTTGGTCCATAGAATCAGAGTCAGTGAGGAAATGTGCTCTGGCCTTAGAATTAGTGTTAAAAAGCCAAGAAAGGCCAGTGAAAGAAACACAGTTCGGCTCTGAAATTAGGACCATCTCTGTCCCTAGCCCACAAAACTGGCCAATCCCTGGGCAGAAAAAAACTAACCAATCACTGGTTGACTCCACCCCCAAGGCATCCTATATAAACTGCTCTACCTGGTCAGTTGTGGGCTGTTCTCTCCACCCTGGTAGGGGCAGCTACTCTCCTGGACTCCTCCTTCCAAAATAAATCTCTTTCTCAAAAGAGTTTTGGGTGAAGATCTTTATTCACTGGTGTAGAGAAGATCCTTGCTAAGATGTCCCTCAGTGGACAGAACAAGGAGGGGCTGAACAGAAGATCCTTGCTGAGACGTCCCTCAGTGAACACAGCAAGGGACAGCTGAAAGAGCTGAAAAAGTAACACTCTTCTCCTGAGCCAGAGGAGATTGCTACATTTCTGCAGAGGTTTCCTCTTTTGCAGAGTGAAGTAAAAGAAGCAACATCTTAGGCCAGAGAAGCAGAGCTCTGCTAGGAAGCCCCCTTAAGTGGGGGCTGAGCAAAGCTCTGCTGTAGCAGCTCTCCAGGAGAAGAGCAGAATTGCTATATCCTGCAGGGAGACCATCCCCCATCACACCAGGTATAGCCTGACTCTACCAAACAGTCAGGATACCCTTCCCTACTGAAGCAGTTCCAGGTCTGACTCTTCTGAGCAGTCAGAAAAACTTCCCCTCCAGGGCAGAGCTTCCTCAAGTGGCTCCAGGTATCCAGGATATCTTACTCTCCAACTGTCAGCTGTCCTAAGCCGCTCCGGCATCAGCTGTCAGAGCTGTCCTAAGCAGCTAGCGGCTCACAGCTTCAGGGATACCTTGCCCTCCAGCTGCCAGCTGTTCTAAGCGGCTACCTTGCCCTCCAGGGCTGCTGTCTCATCGCAGCCCCAGCCATCTCTTGGCTCCCAAGTTGTCATGCTGCCTTTTCCCACAGTTGCAAAACTCACATTTTGGTGCTGAAATCCGGGACCAAACCCAGAGAGTTGCAACAAATTTACTTACAATATGTGTACATACACATATTGTATATTGGCTCTGATATTACTATAAGACACAATCTCACAGCAAAGTTCCCGATCCTCTGACTTTTACATTCACCCCATTCCATTCTGCAATATTCTCTGAGCCTAAGGTGTGGGAGTTCATTTTGTTGGTGTATCCACTGGGACTAGGCTCCACATTTCTGGATGTTGATTGGTTGTGTTTTTCTGTAGTGGTCTCCCTCTGTTGCAAAGAGAAGATTCCTTGATGAAGGGGTGAGGACTATACTTATCTGTGGGTAAAGGGCACAGTAGCTGTAGATTGTTGTTAGGGATTACGCTGGGCATGGGACTCTACAGGTAGGCTAGGCTGGTGGGCTGGTGTGCTCCAATAATCTGCCTCTTTCTACCTTCTCAGGGCTGAGATTATAGGTGCGTGACATCACATCAGGCTCTTTTAAAAATAAAAATTCTAGGGGATTGAACTCAGGTCTTCGTGCTTAGAAGGCAAACACTTTATCAGTTGAGCTATCTACCACCCCAGTCCTGTTTTCTTTATTCCAGGAAACTTCTCACCCATTGATTTCTTTATTTTCTTATATTCAAGCACTGTAGCTAAAATACACAATTTTGGAAATGTCTAGGGACATGGAATAGGAAAGGGAGGCTGTAGCATATGCTTTACAAAATTGAATCAGAAATCTCAAATGCCGTTAAATGCTTCTACTTTAGCTCAGCCCCTTTCTAAAACTGCACTTTTCTTCCCCAGTTAGTGTTTGCCTCCCATGACTTAAATGCTTCTAATAAAGTGCACAGGGTGTGCTTTCCCAGTGATTTTCCCACTCGCCAGCAATGCTCTCATCTTTTTTTATTATGACCAGTATCCTGATTAACCAGCTTCTTCAGAGCAAGGCTCTTAAGGGATACACTTTAAAGGAAACCAGAGATAATTGAACAGAAATAGATGAGATGCACGATGAATTATAAATATAAACGAGTGAGGTGGGATTTGATGATATTGGAACATAAACAAGTTCAGCTCATTGCAGCATCCAGGTTTCCTACAGCACATCATGTTTTCACAATGTTTCCATTGCAAGTGCTTAGCACTGGGAATGCATAGGAACCTACTTTTTTTCTAATGATATCTAGTGTGTTCTCTGTCCCTTAATCTTCTAAATGCAGTAGAAAGAGTTAATTGACATGGTTGCCTGTTGGAAATTTTATCTGCACCATTCTCTATTTTGACCACTCAAAGTCTTGAAGATGTATGATTAGAAGAATTACAGTAAATATATAGAAATATTTTGCAGCTTAGATAAACGAGAGGGTGCATGGAAAATGCCTAGCAAGGCTGCAACCAGGTTAGCTGTGAGGCTGATGTGAAGGAACATATCGTGCAATGAATGAGAATGAGTGTCTTTATTTTAATGCTTTGTGTTCTTCTCTCAGTTAGTTTGACCTCCATAGACTATAGAACCTCAACATCACAGGGGTTGAGAGCATTGGTCTTAGAATGCCTGGCTTAGATTCTCAGTCATCCAGTTCTGAGTATGTGATGATCACTTTTCTGTTTCCTCTCACTTGAAAAGAGAGATACTAAGAGTACCTGGTTGTATATCCAAAGGGATCAAAGTCAGCATACAACATACTGTATATCGATGCCTATTACTGCACTATTCACAGTGATAAAATTACAGATGACTGGATAAAGGAAACATGGTGTATATGTACAATGGAGTTTTATTCTGCCATATGAAAGAATAAAATTATGTTGTTTGTTAGGAAATGGATGGAGACGAAGATTATTATGTTAAGTGGAATAAGCCAAACTCAGAAAGACAAATATTACATGCTTTCTTTCAAATACAGATTTAGATTATTTCAAACACAGAATCTAGATTTAGAAAGAAAAATATGAAAATAGAAGGGGGGTCTATTTTGGAAGAGGAAGGATACAGGAGTAGTGGGGTGAAATGGTGGAATGAAACTCATTATTTTGTACAATTAATATACATGAATAGATAAAAGGAAAAAAATAGTACCTCATCCATAGGATGACTGAAAAATTCAAGATAAAAAACGTAACAATTAGAATAGTTCCTGGATAACACTAAATAATAAATACTAAGGATTGTTTTCAAAACTCTAGCTCTGTTAAACTCTCTAGTTATGCCCTTCAAGAATGTCAAGGTTAAGCTATATTCCACATAATTTAATGCTGGTATTATAGCAACAGCATGAGCTCAGATACCAAGTTCCATGACATTTGGTTTTATTATGGGTGATAGACTCATATTTTCCTATGATTTCCCTCTACTTCTACTAATTAATTAATTAACTAATTAATTAATTTTTTGAGACAGGGTCTCATGTAGACCAGCTTTGAACTTGCTATGTAGTCAAGAATAACCTTGAACTTCCGACTTCCCTGTCTCCACCTCCACAGTCCTGGGATGACAGGCAGGCACCACCATGCCCACTTTATGCAGTGTTAAGGATCAAATCTAGGGCCTCCCATATGCTAGGGAAGCCATCTACCACCTGATCTGTATTCCCAGTTTGGTGATTCCTTTTGACTAATACATTGATAGGAAATGCTAGGCACATGGGTTACTATCTTCTTTTCATAACAATTGCAGCCACCATCAATCAACTGTCCCATCTATAACTGAGCCCATAAAAGGTTCAGAGTTCTTCTCAGCAGTCAGGGCAGCTTTGTGAATTAGGGCTGGCTCAGTAGTAACCTATTTGCTGTTTTATCCTAGCAATTCAGTCAGTAGTATTACCATGGTGAAGAAATTGAACGGAGGAGGGGGCTAAGGCTGGCAGAGGACTCAGAGATGACTGATGCGCTTGCTGGCATCTGAGAACCCATTCCCTGTCAGGAGCACCCCGTCTTCACTGCTCCAGTGTGGTGATTTGCAAGAGCATAAAATGAGCTAATTTTGGAAATTTGTCAGTGTACAATCTTGGATAATAAAATATCCAGATTTACACGGGTGCTGCTGTGGCAATGACAGCAGCAGTTATCTGTGCAGCTGGGTGGGGTGGATGCTGCAGAATGTCAGATGGCAGCTTGTTTTAATGTGTGGAGAAGTTTTACTGCATTTACTCTTTCAGTTATAGGGGTGTGTGGCTAAACTTGACACAGAAATTAGAGAAAAAAGGTCTATCAAGTGCATAGATTTTGTAATTTATTTTAGAGTGCTGTAGTCTGGATCATGGCATTTGCGCATGACCTTTAGTTAGGAAAGTTGTTAATTAAATCAATATAGAATGCTTTAAGACAGTAGTTCTCAACATGTGGATTGAAACCCTTAGGGGTTTGAATGACCCTTTCACAGGGGTTGCCTAAGACCATTGGAAAACACAGATATTTACATTACAGTTCACAACAGTAGCAAAATTACAGTTATGAAGTAGCAACAAAAATAATTTTATGGATGAGGGTCACCACAGCATGAGGAACTCTATTAAAGGGCTGTGGCATTAGGAAGGTTGAGAACCACTGCCTTAAGAGGTGAAATGAAAGGGTAAAGGCAGGAAGGTCTCCCATGAACTAACAGTTGAACACAGTTCTGGCTGTTATCTGCCTTCTGATAACCTTTAGTTCAGTGTTTTCTGAGTCCAGCACAACCTTGACCTCAATTAACACATTCTTTTGAAGCACATATGGGAGCGTTTGAGGAGACGTATTAGCCCTTTGATTGTTGGGAGTGATGGTTAGGTGTAACACGAATCTTAAAAGGTCCTCAACAATTCCTCAGCTGATCCTGTTTCCTCAGACTGGAAGCTTCTGTGTCCTCATCTGAATGGATCTCAGATGAACTGCTCAAAAGCCTCAAAGTTTAACCAGCTTTAGTTCCTGGTTTTCATGCCTTATATACCTTTCTGCTTTCTGCCATCACTTCCTGGGATTAAAGGCATGAGTCACCATGCTAGGCTGTTTCCAGTGTGGCTTTGAACTCACAGAGATCCGGATGGATCTCTGCCTCCCAAGTGATAGGATTAAAGATGTATGTGCCACCATTTTCTGGCCTCTATGTCTGTCTAGTGGCTGTTCTGTGCTCTGACCCCAGATAAGTTTATTAAGATGCACAATATATTGGGGGACACAATATATCACCACAGTTAAGTTTGCTTCCGTTAATAACCAGGTTTGTAGCTTTTTCATCCCCCTCTCTCTGTCTCTCTCCCTCCTTTCCTCTTTTCTTTCCTTCCTTTCTCTTTCTCTTTCTTTCTTTCATGGAGGAGACAGGATCTCATGTACTTTATGCTGGCCTTGAACTTACTTTGAAGCTGAGGATGTCCTTGAACTTCGAATCCTCCAGCTTCCATCTCCCAAGTTCTGAGGGCTCAGGTGTGTGCCACCAAGCCTACTTTTGTGGTACTGGGGATCGAACTAAAGCTTCATTTATGAGAGGCTGACATTTTATCAACTGAACTATATCTCCAGTTGATTGTTTAATTCACTTTTGTTGGGTTTCCTAGTGGGTATTGGTTTCCTGATCCAGAGGAGGAACTGGTAACCCTATCTTTGACTCAAATCTCTATTTCCAGTAAAATGGTTGCTAATTAATTTGAGCTAATCATTTTCTGTCTCCTACAAATTTGGAACCAGAATTTAGAGATTTCTACAGAGCTACTTTTTGGCTGTATTTATCTTGGATAATAATATTCTGTAGTGGAGGGGCTATTACCTTTTGCCACCATGAAGACTCAGTGAAGAGGAAGAAAGGGAGCAAGAGAGAGAGAGGAAAAGGGAGAGAGAAGGAAGGAGGGAAGTAGAGAGAGAGCACATTTTTATTTGCCAAACTCAGTTCCACTTTGAGGACTGATGGACTTCTGGGTCATCAGGTGCATAAAGAGTGAATTTGGCCAGGTGGAAATGCAGCCTTCAAAGGCCTTGTATTTCTAGTGCTTTTCTTTCGTTTAAGCCACTTACCTTTCTTTACGCTCACTCTGTGAGTTTTAGCACAGCTCCCAAAACTGAGTAAAATGCCTCACTATCTCAAATCACCAGATCACAATTTCCTTCCCCAGTAAATATATCCAAACCAAGAGGGGCATGAAGTAGTCACATACACACACTGCCAAAGTTCGCTCCACTTCCAGATAACATCTCTTTTCTGTGGATTGAGCATTATGAATAAGACAACAGCTTCAAATAGCTGTTATTTTTGTCTAATAGATATGACTATTGAAACTTGGGAGATTTTGTAGAGGAATTATCCAAACAGTTGGTCAGTGGCAGGATTAGAATATTTAACATATTGTTTGACTTCAGTCCCAAGGCCCCAATCCCTTGGGTCCCTTTCTTCTGTCTGCTCTATAAAGCTAACAGGGTGTTTCTTTCACACTGGTAAACATTGGTCCTTCAGCCAAGTTCTAGGGACCACAGGTCTGGTCTATTTTCTACATTTTACCTTTCAATCAAACATGGTAACTCCATGAATTGACTGATGTGAGATGCTCTGGATAATGGGTGGAAATGTTTGTTTACCTGTAAAAATAAAAGAAGAGAGAGAAAGTGAAACTGCCAACTTGAATCAGATAGATGCAGGATCCACGTAGCCCTTAGATCCTCAGATGTGCCCAAACTTTAAGGAGGGCCATTAGAGGTAACACCCCTCAGCTTTACGCATGTCTACCTTTGGCCTACAAGCTGATACTCAGTAGTAACTCTCTTCTGCTTCCTCCTCCTCCTCCTCTTCCTCCTCCCTCATCTCATGTGTGTTTCACTGGCTACATTCCCATCCTTTAGGGAAGGTGAATGGTTCATACTTGTGTTGGACAACTGAAGACAACTGTTTAGCAGCTTCCTGCCTTGCATACTGCTCCGGCATCCATTCACTCTTTTCCTTACCATCTCCTTCATACTTATGAATTTTAGTCAGAAGAAAAAAATTATCTATCCCATTTTGTCTTCTTTTCTAAAACACGTGTTTCAAAATTCCAGTACCTGTGAAGAAAAGAGATCATGTATGTTCAACAAAGGACATTCCACGTGAGAATATTTTTGAACAATCTTTCATGCCCCATTCTTAAGCTTCACTTAGCTTGGCTTCCCTGCAGCCGGCTTAACTTCTCCATGGTGCATAGTTCAGAATTCAGCAGCTATTAAAGTTGAAGGTATTTGGCCATCATTCCTCCATCAAAATTATCGCTCACACCTAGTAACCTTTGCTTCTTTGCTCCTTTCCAGACTTCTGAACTGGCCAAGAAGTCCCTTGTAGTAGTTTGAATGAAAATGTCCCCTGTAGGCTAAAATGACAACACTTAGTCCAAAGTTGGTAGGGCTGTTTGTCTGGGTGGTGTGGCCTGGAGGAATAATGTCACTGGAGGTGGTCTTTGAGAAATTAAAGACTCCACACTACTTTCAGTTTGCTCTCTCTGCTTCGTTCTTGCAGTAATGGATGTTGAGATCTCAATATCCTGCTGTCATATTTCCGCACATTGACAGGTTCTCTCTCTCTTTTTTTTTTTTTTTTCTAGACAGGGTTTCTCTGTAGCTTTGGAGTCTGTCTTAGAACTCACTCTCTCACTCTGTAGACCAGGCTGGCTTTGAACTCACAGAAATCCGCCTGCCTCTGCCTCCCGAGTGCTGGGATTAAAGGCCTGCGCCACCACTGCTTGGCGCCGTTGATGGTTTCTTACACCTCTGGAGCTATAAGCCCAAATAAACCTTTTCTTCTTTGAGTTGCCTTGGCCATTGTGTTTTATCAAGGAATAGAAAAATAGTCAATGCCATCCTTGTGTCCATGGTCTACTCTAATGAAGCTTTTTATATTTCTGTGAGTACTCGAGGGCATCTCTGGGTAGACAAGAACGCTAATATTGTTCTCTCAATCCTTCCTATGTGTATAATATCTATAAGGTCTTTAACAAGGCCCATGAGGCTATTCTGTGCTCATTCCAGTGCATTACAATAAAGATCTTTTATTAGAATCTTATTTATGTTTCTTTGGTTCTGAAGCTCCTCTTTAATTACTTCCCATACAGAGCTCAAGACCTGCCATGAATGATAAAGACTCATTCTCATTGCTACCTCAAATTTACTTCCCTTCTACCAAATGCAGTAACCTTTATTACTGTAAGTTATGGCTGTATGGTTATTAGAAAGGAGCTAAAGAATAGTTTGCTTCTATGTAAGATATGAAGGCAGATGAGTCACGGCTTGCTGTATGAGAGCGGGTTGGGAATGGAGCATGAGTCATTTGGTGGATCCATAAAAATGCATTATCTTCCTTTTAAAAGATAATTATCTAGGAGATACTTGCTTAGTTCAGTTAGAAGTTTATTTCAGAGATGAGAAATACGGGGAAGGAAAAGAAAAAATGATGAATTTGCTTACAATTGGATTCATGGAGAGATGAAGGAGCAGAAGAGATGGCAAGACTGAAGACCAGGAAGGCATTGGGTGTCTTGAAAGTAGTAGGGTGTGAAATATCTCACAGGAAGGAAGTCAAGACAGTAACAGTGCAATCTTGTCATTTGGTTATGGAAACTGTGTTTCTTCCTAGATTTCACTGCACTTTTTGTTTCTACATGAGGAAAAGCGTCTTCATCCACAACAGAGAGTCAACATGTGATTGTGACTTGTAGTTCGAGTGATGTAACTGGTTTCTAGAAAATAGGTGACTTCTTGAGACTTCTTGTCCTCTGAGAATTTTGAACAGAAAGTGGCTATGTTATACGTCATCAATGACTGACCTTTCTTTTTCAGCTTGGCATTTCCTCTCTTTACCATACTTGTTATCTTAGTGTCTTTTTTTTTGTTTTTGTGTTTTTGAGACAGGGTTCCTCTGTGTTGTTTTAGTACCTGTCCTGGATCTCGCTCTGTAGACCAGGCTGGCCTCGAACTCACAGAGATCCTCCTGGCTCTGCCTCTTGAGTGCTGAGATTAAAGGTGTGCACCACCACTGCCTGGCTGTCTCAGTGTCTTAAAGAAATTGCAGTCAAAACCCCCCAAGCTCAAGTAAAACACAGATTTCCTACTGGACACCACACATTAATCACTGTGTACATGTGAGGTGACTTTGATCCCATTACAATGCTACCTCTTCTCTACTGTATCACTTGTTTCTTTTCTCTGCCTTCTCTTGATTAAGTAGTTTCCAAGGTTTAATCTTTATCTTTTCTACTGACTTATTATTATCACATCCTTAATGAAGTTTTAGTGGTTTCCCAAAACTTATGTATGAACTCAAATACAATGAACACATATTGAATGACGATTACATCTTCCCTTGTATGGTGTAAGAACCTTAAAAAGGTTGCCCATTTCTTATGTCTTTTCCGGTCATTGTTTTGCATTAAAATTTTACTATGGCATTTATATATATATATATATATATATATATATATATATATATATATATATATATATATATATATATTTTACAACTTCACATATATATGCCTTGCATACTGGCCACTCTCTATCAGCCCACCTCCCTACCATCCTTATCAACCCTTCTCCTTAAATCCTTCTCCTATAAATCTCTTTCATATCTATTAATTTTTGTATTGTGACCCACCAAGATTAATCAAGGACCATCTGTGTGACTAAGGGTTTTTAACTATCCATTAGAGTCTGGTAGGATCAGTGGAGGTCATAAAACAAAAGACAGTGATTCTCCCTCTCAGAATCAATCAGGTAAAGGGATGGATCCTCTAAGCCTCTCCCACTCACTGGACTGTTAATAGAGTTAGTCTTTTTGTGCCCAGTGCAGACAATTTCGGTAGATGTGAGTTAATGATTATGGTGCTTGCATTGAATCCAGAAAATGGCATCTCACGACTCTCACATACTTCTTGCCCCTCTTCTGCAGTGTTCCCCAAGTCTTAGAGTGGGTGTCATAAGTTACTTGGTTAGGACTGAATCCACAGCAGTCTTTTTTTTTCCTGTTCTTGGTAAGCAACAAGTCTCTACATTCACCACTGTTCATGGTAAGCGGAGGCTTCTCTGATTAAAGCTGGGAGTTCCTTATGTCTATTGGTATAACATAGGTATTTAGAAGGCAGATTGCTGTTATGTAAATTAATCACCAGAAATGTGTTTCATGAATGGGCCTGATACCTCTCTAGACCTGGGTTGTTAGCCAGGCTTACCATCCCAGGCAATGTTCCTACCTCACACCTCCGGACTAGATATGATTAAAGTGCATTGTACATGTGAATAAAATGGCATATGACCTGTGGTTTTATATAATGAACATGTGCTAATAGTACTGGAAACAAGAATAGTATGTTCATCTCCAAGTATAAACATATGTTTACATGCACACATGACACACACACATGCATACATGTGCACATGCATATATGCACACACACATGCACACACACATGCACACATACATACTCATGCATATGCACACACACAGACACACACACACACACACATACACACACACACACCCCTTCAGTACTACTGTCATATATAAGAAATCAGATCTTCAATAAGAAACCTTCAAGGCATACAACAAGCAAGAAAAAACAAAGAACAAATACAGCAAAACACAAAAGCAAACTCAAGCATGACAAAGACATGAACACTATCAAAGAGGAGCTTAGAATAATTGTAACTAAAACCGTAAGGTCTCTAATGAAAAGGTAAGTACCCTGTAGGGTCAGAGAACACCAAATATAAACAATGGGAGAGAAAGAGGGGACATATTATATTCAAACTGGTTAAGAAACAAAGAGGAAATCCTGAAGGCTCTAGAGGAGGGCAAAGATGTATTGCCTCCAGCAGAACAAGGCTAAAAATTATAGCAAACTTCTTGTCAGAAAAGAAGACAGTGAGCAGAGTTATATGCTGAAAGCTAAAAGGGGGGTCAGTGATGAACCCAGAATTCTATATTCAGCAAAAAAGAAAAAACTTCAAAAGTGAATGAAAAATAAAGGTTTTGTCAGGAAAAAAAATGGAAGAGTTCACTTGTAGCCCAAGTGCTGCATAAGAAAATTTTAAGAGCTTTTGTAGAAGGAAGAATAAGACATGGGATGAAACTCAGACTTATTAAAAGAGGTGAAACACTGGAGCTAACATCAAATGCAGGGAAATAAACTCCTCTCCTTCGTCGTTTGTCAAAAAGATAACTGCTAAAGAAGACTAGTAATAGGGGCTAGAGAGAGGGTGCTGAAGTCGAGAGGACTTACTGGCCTTGCACAGGATCCAAGTTCAGTTCCCAGCACCCACATAAGCAGCCCACAGTCACCTGTAACTCCAGCATAGATCCAAGGGATCTGACACCCTTATGTGGCCTCATTGGACCCCTACTTTTATGTGCATGTGGGTGTGCATGAGCGTGTGTGTATGTATATATATATGTATATATATATAATACATACATACTTATTCTTGCCTCCTCTCCCATTTGTTCCAAATGCTCTTGCTTCTATATTGTCTTTTTCATAACTAATTTGCTTTATTTTATTTTGAAATATGACATATTTTAACTAACTCTTTGAGACTTTCTTACATGTATACATTGCATTTTGATCTACTCACCCCAACTCCTCCCTCCCCTACATCTACCTCACCCCATCATCTCTCAACTCAAAGTCTTCTTTTAAAAGATAACTCATAGAGTTCAGTTTGTGATGACCATGTATTCATGAGTGTGGGCCCATCCTGAGTGTGGGGCCATCCAGTGGGTAGTGTAGTCTACCTTAAAGGAGTCACACCCTTCAAGTAAACTGATTCTAGATTTCCCAGAAATCAACTGCCAATAGCTCCTCAGCTGGGGATGGAGGTTCATTAGCCTATGCCCTCCACATCCATGTCTATGAGATAGTGTCTTCTACATATGATGGGGAAGTTGCACTCAAGAAATCTCCTTAATGGACAAGTCCACATAATGGGGGAATTCTCACAAGGCTTCACCAATCCTACGGCATCAGCGCTAAACATAAATGAGCAATATTAAATGGACTCAGCAGGTTGTGTTTATAAATTTACACACACATATGTAAAATTATAATTAAAGAATAAGAGGATATGAATTTGAGAAAGAGTAGGAGAGACATGAGAGGAATTTGAGGGAGGAGGAGAATTATGTAAATATGATTCTTACATACAAAATTCTTAATAAATAAATATCCAGATTTTGCATATGAGAGAAAAGATGGAGCATTTGTTTCAGTTTGTTATTTCATCTAGTGAGCGTTTACAGCTCTGTTCATTTCCCTTCAAATGACAAAACCTGTTCTTTTTGGAAAATGCTCTTCCTCCTGCTGGACATTTTAGTCAGGAGTTCAGAGTGGCTTCAAGTGTGCTTTTGTCACACTTACTCTTGACTGACAGGCTTCAGATTCCTCTAGTTCTTCACTGGGCTTAGTCAGGGTGTAGATTAATTCATCAGAAAGATTCCTCCAGTGTCTGCTTCCTGCTAGAATCTGGGTTTCCCTGCTTGGCTTTGTGTGCTTAGAAACGCACTGTCTAGGAAGAGCTGATGACTTAACCAGTGAATATTATCAGTTCTCCAACTTAAGAGGGGTAGGCTGTGGCCGAAGGAGCTAAAGAGCATCGAATTTGGAGTAAGTGTCCAGATTTCCTTATGTCCGTGTTTGACTTTTAAAATTATTTTATTTAAAAATTTTAAAAAATTATTTAATTATCGAGTAGCAGTGATATACACAATCATATAATATGTAACTATTATATAGTTATGGGACTATCATGTTACTATTACCAAGTGCCTAAGGCATTTCTGTCCATGGTGGGCATCACTAGTGTTTCATTCCAATCAGCAGAGGCCTGTGTGCAAGTGGTACATCTAGTCAGCACTGTCACAGGGTATGACATGTATTTGCCATTTCTATGCTTGGATATTCTCCAGTTGCTTGTCCTGGCATAGGATTCCTATTCTAGTCTTGTTGGTGTTATAAAACAATAGGAAGCAAAACTACTTCTAAGTTTGGAATGGAAAGTTTGGGCCCATGGCACCACTCAGGGCTCAGGGCTGAAATAAAGTGAAAGCCCTGGATACAAGGTAAAGATATGTGTTGGAGACTAATTATTGGCTCAGGAATAGGCAAAAACTTAGCAATATTATGATAGAGAAATGTTTTCACATGTTCAAACAAGCAAAAGTCCAGAATTCCCATGGTTGTCAGAAAGGTTAGGCTTTCCTTATATCAAAGAGCAATTGTTCTATAGTACTGTGCTGTGGGATGTCCTGTATGTTGTGAATAAATAAAACGCTGATTGGCCAGTAGCCAGGCAGGAAGTATAGGATAGGTGGGACAAACAGGGAGGGGAGGCTGGGAGGTGGAAGTCTGGGAGAGACGCTAGCCTGCTGTCCAGGGAACAGCATGTAAAGGCAACAGGTAAAGCCATGGAACACGTGGCGACATAGAGATTAACAGAAATGGGCTTAGTATAAGAGTAAGAGCTAGACAATAGTAGGCCTGAGCTAATGGCCAAGCAGTTTAAATAATATAAGCGTCTGTGTGTTTATTTTATAAATGGGCTATGGAACTGCTGGAGCTTGGCAGGACCCAGAGAGAAACACTCTAGCTACAGTACTGTCATGTTGTTGCCAATACAATTTGCAGGGTTAATATGCAAGGTTTTGTTATCACAGGCTGTAACTTGAGAAATAGATTTAAATGAATCTTAAATAAATATTATATACCAACACAAGAGTCACTATGCAAAACAACAGTGCTGCCAGTTGCTCCCTGTGAACATTATAAAATGAGCATCTTGATCAGCCCTCCGGGAATATTCCAGAATGAGAGTCAGATTGTGGCGAATTCAGTTAATGGAGGATGTATTTCTGGGATGTGTTTACAGGAAATCTAAGTTCATGTTCCTTTTTTTGCTTTTTAAAGATCTATTTTATTATTTTATGAGTGTGATCCATGTGGGTGCAGGTGCCCATGGAGGTCAGGAGAATGTCAAATCCTCAATAACTGGAGTTATAGGTAGTTGTGAGCTGCGTGTAGGTACTGGGAACGGACCTGGGTCCTCTGCAAGAGCAGCAAATGTTCCTAACTACTGAGCCATCTCTCTATTCCCACACTTCTAGAGGAATTCTATAGCTGATTAATGCATTAAGGGAATGCATTAATGATTAAGGGAAAACTCCAGCACACATGCCTTGTAAGTGATCTTCACAGAACAAGGAGAGTGCTTTCATAACCTGGACCATCCTTACACAAAGGCTGAAGTAAAGCCACCAAGGAGATTCTCAGGTACGTGATGTGATCCCAGGCCACCACCACGAGGGCAGAGTGTATAGAGAATGAGGGAAAATCCGTAGAAGAAATCACTGCTACTCAAGGGACTGAGGCAGGAAGATTGCAAGTACATACTGTCTGGGACCAGTGAGCTCAAGGCCAGCCTGAGTAAGTTAGTATGACTCTATATAAAAATAAAACAAAAATAAAAAAAATATAAGGTACTTTTGAGTTGGCTACTATGACTGGAGACCACTTTGTTCCAGGAAACTTTTGGGGAGCCTTATGATGTGTATTCCATATTCTCCGTGTAGGAGATAAAAGGGAGACATATTTATTCATAAGCCTCTGGCTCTACAGATTCTGGATAATCTGTATTCCCAGGTTGCATGGTATGAGTGTTGAGTGAGTCTGGTGGTATCAGTTGCCACAGTTTTGGAGAAGCCCTGAGTAATGAAGCAAGAGGAGATGGGTGGCACAGGGCCTACAATGAAGCATTGTCACATTGCACCTGTGTGAAATGGATTATGTTCCTACAACAGTGACAGGAGAAAGCAGGACCAGAATGAAGAAATCAACCTTAAAAGGCCAGTGGAGTAGTCACCCTCCACCTAGTTTCCTGAGGGCTGTTCTTTGCAGCTACCTAAGCTCAGTGGCTGGGCAAAATTGAATCACCGATTCAACAGACAGTACATTCAAATTATGTCTTTCCCAGGAACCATATTTACTGGGCTCACGTCTTAATTTAGACTTATGTTGGGTTGAATCATGCTCCACAAATGGCTACCATCGAGGCACCAATTTATGTGAAAAACATTAGAGTTCACACACTAACAAAGTTAGGACTTTTTAATATTCACCCGAGGAAGATATGAGTCTGTCTCATATTGATGATGTTTTTGTGTATAAAAAACAATATTAACATAAGATTTTGAGAAATATGTGAATAGTTCTAGGCATAAAATAATATACATGAAGAAACTTAGGTGCTCTATAATGGACAGAAATGTACTTTTTAGTTCATGAGTTTTTTCAGAGCTTTTTTTTTTTTTTTTTGTATTTGAGAGACATCAGTTTTCTTTCTTTTAGTTGGAGTGAAAACAGTTCTCACATCTGTCATTAGAGTGTTTTCAAACTTTTATCAATCAACACATCCTGAAGCATACTGATGTCAGTATTCAGGTCAGTGAGCATGAGCTCACCCTGGGGAGGAAAACAGCTGTTTTCTGCTAATTACAAATTTAACTTAAAGTCAGTTGATTCATGAGCTGTGGTGATTACAGAGACAAGATTCTGGAATGGGGTTGTAATTTTCAGTATCTTTTCCTATAGTGGGATACTGAACTATAGTTATGCCATTTTGTGAAAGTATTCTTAAGGAAAAACTTTAAGTGATAAAACAGTCCTGGGTAAACTGGTCACTGGCTGCATAGACCAGCCATAACTTTCTATACAGTGTGTCCCTGAACTTAAGGTTTGAGAACAGCCTCTTTAACTGCTACCTTTCTGCTTCTGTAAACAAGGCTTGCTTTCTTCCTTCACATATCCACAGCTGCCTTCCTGTACACATCACACAATTGCAGTTTTTGTCTTTAAAAGCTCAAGCAAATTGGAGGTCAGGGCTTCTCCCCACTACTCTGTATGGGGCAGTCCCACTGGTGGAGAATAAAAGCTCCATATAATTTTACTTATTCAGGCATCTTGGGTGGTCTCTTTTTGGGTATCCCATAATATTCCTTAAAATTATTCCTTCAAGCAGTAGAATACTGATGAATACATCGACAGCTTTGACCTCATGGAAGAAAAGGGACATTGATGGTAGAAACCAGCAGTTCTACCTCCAGAGCACACATGGTTGCCATCTTCCTGGACTCCTCAGGAAACTTTTGGAGCTAGTGCTTCAAATCTTGTCCCTTCTCACTTGTCAAGTAGATGAGCCAACTTTAACAATGGCAGCTATTTTTTGGACTAGTGTGTGCATCCTCTAAGAATTTATACATTTCAGGCCGGGCGGTGGTGGCGCACGCCTTTAATCCCAGCACTCGGGAGGCAGAGCCAGGCGGATCTCTGTGAGTTCGAGGCCAGCCTGGACTACCAAGTGAGTTCCAGGAAAGGCGCAAAGCTACACAGAGAAACCCTGTCTCGAAAAACCAAAAAAAAAAAAAAAAAAAAAAAAAAGAATTTATACATTTCAATCCTACTGACTACCATAATGGCATTTGGAGTAGGGCTTTGGAGAAGTGATTAAATCAGGATAAATCATGCTCCATAGATGTTGTTGGTTAGTGTCTTTCTGAATAGAGTAGGTTGTAATCAGACATTTTTCTTCCGCCTGCTTGTTCCCAAATACCCAGCAGCTGCTTCCCAAATTACCACACAGAGGCTTATATTAATTATAAATGCTCAGCCAATAGCTCAGGTTTATTACTAACTAGCTCTTACATTTTAAGTTAACCTGTATTCCTTATTTACACTTTGTCATGTGGCAGTACCTTTATTAGCATGGTACATCCATCATCTGCTCCCTCTGCATCTGGCTGGTAACTTCTGACTCTGCCTTTCTCCTTTCCATCATCCTTAGTTTGGTTGCCCTGCCTGTATTTCCTGCCTGACTACTAGCCAATCAGCATTTTATTAAAGTGATTTGAGTGACAAATCTTTACAGTGTACAAGAGGATTATTCCACAGCAGTTGGTCCCTTTACAAAAGAGACCCTGGAAAGCTCCCATGTTCCCTTTTATTCTGTAAAGACACAGCAAGAAGACAGCTGTGTTCAGAATGTGCTGAAAGACATTTACAACATTGTGGCATTGACTTTGTCAGATCACAAGAGAACATCACCACCTAAGATGGTTTTCTCAGCATAATTAAGTATGGGGGTATGGGGGATAGTATGGCAGGGAGGAATGTACACTGTTGATTTGTCCATTATCCAGAACTAAACATAGAGAACGTGACCCAGAAAACTAAGGGACATATGATTGTAGCTCGAGTTTTCTCTAGTCCTACCCAGGCCCGCAGCCGCTCAGACCCAAATAAACACACAGAGGCTTATATTAATTAGAACTGTAATGGCCTAATGGCTCAGGCTTCTTGCTAGCTAGATCTTACATCTTAAATTAACCCATTTCTATAAATCTATGCCTTGCCACATAGCTCATGGCTTACTGGTATCTTTACATCTTGCTTCTCATGGCAGCGGCTGGCAGTGTCTCCCTGTTCTGCCTTTCTCCTTCCTCCTCTCTAGTTAGAATGTCCCATCTAACCCTGTTCTGCCTCACTATTGGCCAAACAGCTTTATTTATCAACCAATCAGAGCAATATATTTTCACAGCATACAAAAACACTCCCATCACATGATGCTAAAAGAAAACCTGAACATTAAGTCCCAACGCACCCTAGAAACTTTAGGAATGGTAGCAACATGAGATTTTCAACTACCCCATGAAACAGAGGGCATCTCAATGCATAGGATCAGAGACAAAACCGAGCATTCAAAATCAGAAGATTCAATAGGGAAGGAAACTGAAGTACTGGGTTCTACCCCTCACAGGCAGCACTCATCTCTCATTCCAGAGGAGTCCACCCTTCTCATCTTTTCAGGCAGAGAATCCCATGTTTTCAGAATAAATCAGTGTGTTATCTTCCTTCTATAACCATATGTAGTATTGTTCTAAACACCTCGAATATGAGACATCTTAACCTTACAGAAGTTAAGAACAGGGGCTTTGTATATACCACGAAGTCTCTTTCCTTCACAAGTGTAAGAAACCCTCTATTGATCATTCTGTCACATTATGCCTTGTCCTACTCTTTCCAAATAATAATAATAAAATAATAATAATAATAAATAATAATAATAATAATACCTTTATGAATACTACTTACAAAATATTCTCAAGTGCTAACGTGCTTGGTCACAGGACAATTACAGGATGAAATTATTCCCATCCTACAATTAAGAGAAGAAGTTAAAGTCAAAGTTGAGCGACTTCCTTAATCTCATATGTTCAGTAGCTAGGCTTAAGGTGAGGCATCCAAGCTCCAGAGATGAGCTTGGTTTTTGTCTGTTTTATGCACAGGGAGTGTGTTCACAATTAATCTTTTAAAAAGCAGTTGTGAAGTGGAAAGTTTGCAAACAACAATGATAAAATATACTTAAAGTGTCTTGGAGACTCTGTGGGCCAAGGTAAGAAGTGGATGTGCCAGTTTTGCTGAGGTCTTGGGTATGTCTTATTTGGAGTCAAAGTTGCAATTTTGTCCCCAGAATTAGCAATATTTCAAAATTCTAATACTGGAGGCAACCAGGAAATTACACAGTAATGCACCGTGGGAGAGGAGATTGCTTTCTGATGCTCCAGGCATTTGTTTTATGTGCTGACACAAGAACATTTGATTACTCTCTTAGCTATCTTATGGGGAATAGGTGTAAATGCTAATATGCACCAGATATTACCATAACCGTGGGAAGAAATTTCATGACATCAAGACCTGCAGGCGTGCATTCTGTATCACAGCACCAGTCTGCCATTGGTAGACAGACTATCATCAGGTTCTGGTTTCAGGAAGACCCTAGGGTCAGAATTCATGAGCTGCAACCTGTTATCAGAGTCACAGTTTATTCTTAAAATTTACTGTTGGAAACAACATGAAATGTATTTCTTGCAGTAGGAGAGATATTCCAGAAAAAAAAAATAAATCCTAAAGTTTAATGAGGGAGAAGCTGAGGGAAGTCACATGTGAGTTCTTCTGTGATAAAGTGATTGGAGTCCTTTTAGCTTGTCATGGTGGAGACAGTAGAAACAATTTTGTGCTTATTTGACTTCCCCAAGGCTCAATGCTTTGGAGCAACTGATGCATGCCTGGTACCAAATGTTTTGGAGCACATGATGTATGCTTGGTACTGTATTAGACACTTTGCACAAATCACTGTGTGAGTGCTCGTCATCACCTTGTGACTCAGTTAGTTCCTTTGGTGGGTTAATGTTGCTTTGAGACATTATTATATATAGACATATATATATGCACACACACATATTTACAGATTGTCACCTTTTCTAAATACAAAATAAATTTAGAGTCAGTATACTATTGTGCAAAGAGCGTTAGTCTCAGGGAAGAGTCTAGAGATGGGATTAAAAATGGTGCTGATGGTGGAGGAGGGGCTCATGAGTTCCCACCTCTAGCTGAGAATTCTTAGGGGTTGATGGCCACTGGGGGAAGGAGAGTCAGTTTTCTTCAGGGATGTGGCCTGCCCAGGTTCCAATGGATGGTCCTACACCGATGCACACAAGGCACCATCAACTGGACTCAGTGGGCTGTTAAGGAAAAAAGAGAGGAAGTGAGGTTTGTTTGGAGATGGACAGGGAGGAGAGCCTGGAGAGAAGTTACAGGGCAGGAAGTAGGGACCAATATGATATGATTAAAATATATTGTCTACATGTATGAAATTCTCAAACATAGATAAATAAGAATTTAAAAATTATTCTGAACCCAGGAGAAGAGATAAATCTCTGATTCTAAGGCAAAGGGGGACACAGTGGGTTGTTGGGTCTTTTCCCAGCTAACAACCTTTAATGCTACAGAGTAGCTGGAAATAGCCAGATTCACACTCACTGTAGACCCAGTGTCACCTTGATGGATAGCCAGAGGCTAAGACATTTTTCTTTGTCTACCTTGTTTTGGAGCCAGTAGTGCACAAAGCTGGGAAATATAGGAATCAAAATTCAAATAAAGCAAAAAAGAAATCCAGAAGTATTAAATGATATTTTTGACTGGAAATATTAATTTAACATTCAAGTCAGCTTCTGCTTAGGGCCAGAGAAAGTAACTCACCATACTAGTCCTCTTGTCTGAAGAAAAACAAATAGAAGATCCCATGACAGTCATTTACCATAAACACAACAGACTGTGAGATGATTGTGTCCAGGTGTTGACAACAGGCAGAGAAAACCATGATCCTGAAGAGAAGGGAAGGTGGAAGAGCTTGGATACTTGAGGCCATTTCATATCCCGAGCTGGAGAAGATAGGGCCAGCCTGTAAATAGGAGAAGGCAGACATTATAACCAGATGTTTTTAGGGTAATAGCGTGGCATCTGGCAGCCCCAATGAGATAGGCTTGGCCACCCATTGTGGCAGACCAATTAAAGACACAAGTAATGGGGCAAAGCAGAAGATTTGTTCAGTGTGGTCTCTCTGGGAAGAGAACTCATAAAGGAGTCTGGCCATTCCTGAGTTCATCATTGGGGTGTTTAAGTGATCCTTTTCTGGCATCAATCCCAGGCTGTATAGCAAGACCTTACTGTTTGAACCCATGGTGATTCCTCTGCCTCTGCTTCCCAACTGCTGGGTTTACAAGTGTGTACCAACACACCGTGCTTTCATGTAGCTGTATTTAGAAAGATGTGACTGAATCAATCAATTAATTAATAAGTCAATAATTTTATTTGAATACTTCCTAGAGTTTAGATTGCAAAGATTTTTTAAAATTATGGTTTATCACCAGGAAGACCTCAAAACAATAGGAAATTACCTGCTGCCTCGCCCCCTGCAATGCTCCCCTTTGGAACAAGTATCCCTGCTATAGCATTTCAGATGGGTTTCATTTCTGGTACCTCAACCATTACTGCTTGGGAAGTCAGGCACATGACTGACACACACACATAGCACAGGACATGCTATCCCCAGAGCCTCCAAAGTTTAGACTTTGGAGCAGAAGACATCACTCAAATATAGTGAGGCTTCCAGCTCTATTTTGCCCATAGGAGCTTCTGCTCATACACCTCTGGTCTGTGTCTGTGAATAGTGAACTTGGATCACAGTATTAATTTTATTAACTCACTGAATGTTTCCCCCACTACCTGCAGATATTCAATTAAATGAGGCATTTGGATCTTAAACTCATCCATCTGAAAATATCTTCCCCTGATCTGAGACAGTTTCTTTAATTTGTTCATTTGATTGCATTTAACATCTAGTTACAGAGCATCTATACCTGTGAAGTGTGGGCATCAGCAAGAGTGATGAAGCAAGACACAGATGAGAAAGACATGGCCTTGATCTTAAAGACCTTGCAGTGTGAAGGGAAAGTCAGATAAGCAGAGGGATGATGACCACATACTGTGTGGTCTATGATGCCCTAGAGTGGGGTTTGTACAAGGATTAGAAGTTAGTTTTCTCAAAAACCTCACATTGCACTTACTAGCATGAATACTTGGAAAAAAAATGTAAAGGTATGATTTCTAAATTGTCTACCTAGTGATTCTGTGGAGTTAGGGCTGAGCAATCTACTTTAACAGAATACTCCAGGTGGTTCCTAAGCACACCAAACAACTGAGGGAACAGTTGCTATAGATCCACTGACCAAAGCTTGATCCCTCTTCAGTCTGAACACTCACCAGAAATCCACAGCAGGCTGTAGCAGACAACACAGATCTGTTGCAGAGGTAATCCTGACTCAAATATGAACCACTCAACTTTTTGGTAAAGGTATTATTACAAATTCCTGTCAACTCACTGTTTAGTTGATCAATAAATAAGAGATTTTGTGTTCTAGAGGCTAATGTTTAGATTTTGGGGCAGAGCTCTATGTCTGGCCAGCTGTGACGCTTTGAGTAATTGTATCTTCATTTCCTCATTTGTGAAACAGGGTGATAAAAGCACAACCATGTAGGACTGCTGCAAGAACCAATACATTCACACATGTAATCAGAAAACCCTGAAAACCCTGTGATCTGCTCCATGAGTTGTCAGTTTCTATCTCCTTCCTAACATAGTTTCTGGGGACATTTCCTAAGGAGTGCAGAGTATGGCCACTGCTTTACACAGAACAGTGAGCAAAACAATGGGTCCCTATGTCGTCCATTGTGGTGGTTTGAATGTAATCGGCCTCCATAATCTCACAGGGAGTGGCACTATTAGGAGGTGTGGCTCTGTTGGAGTGGGTATGGCCTTGTTGGAGGAAGTGTGCCACTGTGGGGGTGAGCTTTGAGGTTTCCTATGCTCTTCACAGCAATAAAAACCTAACTAAGACACCCATGCTCAAATAATCTGTGACTATGTTCCCTGACATGGACAGAGAGTCTGCAGATGGAACCTGGGAAGGGAGAGGGTAAATGGAAGATCCCGTTATGCCCAACCCAAGTGGAGAACTTACCCAGGTGCAGTCAGACACCGATACAGCATTGTTGGCATTGTAGATGGAGGAAGGGGCTTGTGGGAGCCCACAGAGGTTTCCTAGTGCGATCTGAGCTTGCTTTACCAGCAGTACTACATAAGAGAATGATTCGACCACAGGCCTGGATACCAGGTGTTTGGAAGGAGCTATACTTGGCTGTGTCTAGCAAGGGGGAGGTCTTTTGCCTCACTCCATGGCATTGTTATAAAAAACCCATTTGAATAAAGTTCAGGGCTGGTGGATAAGGATCTAGGCCCTCTCAAGGCTATCCTGTATTTCTATCTGTTTCTCTCCCCTCTATCCTATCTAAATCTCTTATCCCTCACTCCTCAAGAGTATCCAGGTAAAGGTGGGGGCTGGTCCCCCACAGGGGCTGTGAGACAAAGGATGTAGGCAACCTCTAGAGTCTGACAAAAGCAAGGGAATGAATCTGCCAGAAGGAAAATAAGGTCCTATTAGCACATGAATTTGAGGTGGATGAATCCATGTCTGAAGGATGAGTAGTTTAACTTCAAGAATATTGTAGAGGAACTAAGTTTACGGTATTTTGTTTGAGCAGGAGTGAAAAGTTAACACATGGTCTTAGAGACAAATGTTCCCCCCTTTTAATTATATACACATTAACATTCATTTGTAGGTTTTGTACTCAGAATATAATTTCCTCCCATTTCAACAGCATACCTCTCGTCAGTGGAAGTAAGGATTTGAAAGCTGTTATTTAATTTCAATAAATCTTCCATCTTCCAGGGTGCAGGGTACAAAGGAATTCCTCTTGTTCTTTTTTACTACCTCATCTCTAACATCCTCATATTTAATCATACGCCCCCCCCCCACTTCCCTTAACCTTTAGAGGTTTGTTTCTACAGGATTTCCACCAGATAATACCTTAAAGATTTCTGTTCATGTCAAACTTCCCATTAGTCTGCAGCCTCTTGCATGGTATGCCTGGAAACAGGGTCTGGATAACTGGCAATCACATTATTTGCTTCACCACTCTTAAATGCCATAAAATTATCTTTCAACTAAATGAACCTAAAAGAAATAATGCAACTAGAATATTTAAAGCCACAACTAAGAGAGTTTTTGCATTATTCTGAACTTTGGTTACTAAGTGAAGATAATTTTTAAAGCTGTGATTAAAGATACATTTAAATTAGAATGCAGTTAAAAGGTGAGACAGAGCTTGTGAAATCTCATCTGACTCAGAGGACCCAGTGGGAGAAAACGCTGTCTGCACTCCCAGACGTGGTTCACGGCGTCTCTATTGTATGGGAAGAACAATAACAAAGCTTGCAGCTCAGCACACTGAAATTGATGTATGTTTCTTTTCATCGGAATATACATTTGTGACAGCTGCCACCAGCAAATAAAAGCTTAATTTTCTAATTTATTCATGCATTCACAGAGCCATTTGCCTTTTGTTTTAAGGGAGGTTCCACTAGTTTGGGTTGGTTGCAGCTCACTTT
Source organism: Peromyscus eremicus (assembly GCF_949786415.1). Classification (NCBI taxonomy): domain Eukaryota; kingdom Metazoa; phylum Chordata; class Mammalia; order Rodentia; family Cricetidae; genus Peromyscus; species Peromyscus eremicus. The sequence goes on from NC_081416.1 coordinate 9,056,184, forward strand.
TCCTGGGGAAAGTTTGAAGTGCCTAGAGTTGTTAATCCAGGAGGTGAAAGGGCCCTGGGTCACTCTAGGTGTAAGACAATCAGCTTCCAGAGGCATCTTCAGTGAGATGCTGGCACTGGAAATGTCGCTGAAAGTTTTCTGTATGTGTAATGCTGTGAACCTAGAGTTTTCTCCACACTGGGCATGAGCTCTCCCAACGAGCCACACCCTCAACCTTTATTGGGATCTTAGAATAATTCTCTATCCTCTGAGGCTACTCTGAACACAAATAGGATATTGGTTTCAGGTCACTCTTGATGTGGGCTGATATTATTTGTGTGGCGTACAAAACACTTGGGGACATTTTTACTCAGAAAAGGAAGAACTAGTGGAACATGACAGCTGAAGTCAAACATCTGAAGGGATGGTTTGTGGAGAAAGAGGTTGACCTACTTCTGCCTTTCAGGAAGGGATAGAAGTGTCCTGTGGTAGGAAGTTAAACCAAGATTGAACTCCTGGGACCAGAACAGCTTGAAGATGGAGACGATGAGCTGTTCTTAGAGCTGGGTAGGCATCTCCAAGAACTCGGAGGTTCTTGTTCACATTAATGTTCACGCTTTATGATGCTGCCATGTGTTGCTAAGTCAAATGAGGTCAACTATTAAAGGCCCAGTGTCACGCCCTCCAACACCAGCATCCTCTGTGCTGGGTGGGACCAGGTTGGGCACTGGCAAATGCTAAGAAAGAGTCTAGGCATCACCCCCATACCCTGATCCAAAAGGCACAAGGGACAGTTACGTGGTTACAGGGTATAGACGGCAACTGTATGTCACCATTTCCCCCCGCCCTCCCTTGCACCATGAGGGAACAGCCTTCTATGGCATGGGTGGAGCTTCAGGATTCTTTTCTACACAACATCTACTTTACTGTGGGCTCCCAGATGAAACTGTGCCTTTTGAAATCCCCCGCTTTAAAAGACAAACTTGTGAATGTGTTAGTCAGCACGTTCTTGCTATGGGATGTTTTGTATGGCAAATGTGTTGCTGATTGGTCAATAAATAAATCACTGATTGGCCAGTGGCCAGGCAGGAAGTGTAGGTGGGACTAACAGAGAGGAGAATTGAGAGAACAGGAAGCTGGGTGAGGTAGACACTGCCAGCTGCCACCATGATAAGCCGCATGTGAAGATCCCGGTAAGCCACGAGCCATGTGGCAAGGTATAGATTTATAGAAATGGATTAATTTAAGCTGTAAGAACAGTTAGCAAGAAGCCTGCCACGGCCATACAGTTTGTAACCAATATAAGTCTCTGTGTTTACTTGGTCGGGTCTGAGCGGCTGTGGGACTGGCAGGTGAGAGAGATTTGTCCTGACTGTGGGCCAGGCAGGAAAACTCTAGCTACACGTTCTCTACTCTGGGGCTTGCAAAGTGCAGTGCTACCTTGCCAGCTGTGTGGGTGTCAGGCTCAAAGAGCGCTTCAAGGCTGGCACCTGCTTCCTATCTGTATTCTTATTTTGGTGCTCTCTTCCTCCCTTCCTCCCTCCCTTCCTCTTTCCCCCTCTCTCCCTCCCTCTTTTTCTCTCTCTCTCTTTCTCTCTCTCCCTCCCTCCCTCTCTCTCTCTCCCTCCCTCTCTCTCTTCCTCTCTCTCTCTCTCTCTCCCCCCTTCTCTTTCTCTCTCCCCCCATATGTATGTGAAGGTGCTCGTGTGTGTGTGTGTGTGTGTGTGTGTGTGTGTGTGTGTGTGTGTGTTTGTATGTACAGGCCAGAAGACAATCTCAGCTGTCATTTCTTAGGTGCCATCCATATTGAGTTCTGAGACAGTACCTCTTATGAACCTGGGGCTGGCTAATGAGCCTCAGGGATCCATTTGCTATGCTTTACTGGTGCTGATATTACATACTTATGCCGCCTGCCTGTCTTCTTTTTGCCTTCCTTCCTTCTTTCCTTCCTTCCTTTCTTTTTTTTTTTTTCAAGACAGGGTTTCTCTGTGTAACAGTCCTGGCTGTCCTAGAACTCACACTGTAGATCAGACTGGCCTCAAACTCACAGAGATCCACCTGCCTTTGCCCTAGAGCACTGGGACTAAAGCCATGTACCACCACACCCAGCTGGCTCTCTTCTTTATAATGTAGGCTCTAAGGATGCCACTTGTGTCTATATTTCTGCAAGGCAAGCATCCTCCTGACTGCACCCTCCCCCAGCTCACAGTTCTTTCTGTTTTTCTCTGGTTTCCTGCTTCTCTCTTCTCATAAGTATCACCAGAACAACATCAGTTCCCTCCTGTAGTAGCTGTTGAATCCAAGTTTAGGTGTTTCAACTTTCTGAAAAGCAGCCTTCCAATATCTTTCTTGGTGGGAGAACAGCACTTCAGAGCCACTGTTGTCCTTGAACATCTAAAATCTGACTGCATGGGAGTCCCCTTCTGCCTTCCAAGCACTAACCATTCCAAACCCTCACCTTTTATTGTCCTTCTCTAGAGGTAGGAGTTCCTGTGACTGTACTTCCCTTAACCTGTTTACATAGCACAACTATATACCTAATTAAATGTTATTTGGCTTTCTTTTCTAATGCTGGTAATTTTTTTTTGCTCACATTTCTCAATAACACTCTTGGCTGCCTTCATGACCCTCTTTCCCTCTCTCTATTAAAATATCCCCTTAAAATGTGAGAGAAGAGAAACACTAGGGAAATAGAAAGGCTCTACTGCAGGCCAGATCCAGATAGTGCACACTTACAGCTTGAGTGGCATGCTGAATAAACAGCTCAGCATGGATGTGATGTCATTAACTATAATAAAACAGTAGAATGGGATACAAAAATGTTTTTCAGGAATCATAAAGTCATAATGATTAAGTATCAACCAAAATCTTATGGATAAAAGGATCTAAGGAAAATAAGACAACGTTCAGCCAGAAATGTTAAATAATTACTAAAAAGGCTTACAAATCAAGGAAACAATGAAAACAGCTACGTGTCTAGCATGCAGCCAGAAAATGATTCCTCCTGCAGTGAACAGTTTTGAGTGGAGAAAAAAAAGAATAAAACCTGCACCTGCCCTTCTGGTTCAAGTACCTACCCTGCCAGGATCATCTGAACTCTGAGCTACCTGCAGGTGAAGGTTAATTATTTTTAATATTACTGCCTCTTAAGCATGTACTGTGTTACCAAGTAAGTGTTTTGTTAGGTACATATTGATATATGGTGTCTTATCACATTTAATGTTCAAGAAGTCATGTTCCAATTTTAGAATGAAGGAATCTATGTCTTCAGAGGTTGGTAGTTGTCCAGGGTTTCTCAACAGCCAATAATTGAGCTAAGGTTAGACACTTGGCCAACCTGATGCCAAACATTGCCCTTTCTACCACCTCCAGCTGCCCCCTCTTCCTGCCGTCTCCTTCCTTGCTATTTGTAATGTTTCTCTTATTTACTTATCAGTTTTTTCTTACTGTGTCTGTAGACTGCTCCTGGCTTTAAATTTAACTATTGATTCCAACATAGACTGACCAGCATAGTCTCTGACAGATGCTTATATCCCATGAATGGAACCTGGAGGAAGACAGAAGGTGGGGCTGAGGCAGGAAGTGAGATGATGGGCTAGTCTGTGGGTAAAACAAGAGTGGAAGCCTGAGTCTTCTCTAACTCACATGTCTCTCTGGTTATTCCACGCATGTGTCTCTGAGACTAGCAATCTGCTGTTCCAGTGTTAATCTCTGGTTTGGTCCCTTAGCAAAGGAAACCTCTTAAATCAGAATCACCTTTGCTAAAAGCTTTTAGCTCTTTAAATGCACACAGTGCCCTTTGGTTGACCTTTTCCTTAGTTTTAAAAGTAGTGGGAAGCTTTTACATTTATATTTGGTGTTCAAGAAAAGCCCAACCATGGCCAAAGGGCCAAGTCAGAGGAAGGACCGTTGCCCTGGAGCAGAAGCTATTAGTGCTACCATTGTTGTCCCTATGGCTCTCATGGTTCTGGATGAGCATATGGTGTTCAAGTCCCAAGAAGGAGCTACTGCAGAGAGGGTGCAATTCCTAACCACCAACCTCTGTCTTCAGCGTGTAGCATGGAATGGAAAATTGAGTGGGCTGAGGAGAGGAAGGAGAGGACTCTGGGAAAGTTAATGTCTGGATTCTGACTTGACAGGGCCAGTAAGTACAGACATCAGACATGCTCTGGACTTTGGGTTGGCCACATGCTAAGATTTGATTCTCTACATAGAGGTCTGTCTGAGAATTAGAACTGTAGATGTAACCAACCATCTTATTAAATAAGAAACACAGAGCCAATACAGAGATGAAAGCCAAGAGGTCAGAGCAATAGCTAAGAGCTAAAAACCTTACCCTTCACTGTCACTGTACCTCTCCGAAAGAGACCTACTTCCTGTGTCTGTCTTTTTTTTTTTTATAGAGTTTCTGTTCTGCCTTCTCATTGGTTGTAAACCCAACCACATGACCTCCTAGTCACTGCCTGTCTGTACAGACCTCCAGGTCTTCTACGGTTGGTATTGAGATTAAAGGCGTGTGTCTCCATGCTGGCTGTATTCTTGAACACACAGAGATCCACCTAGCTCTGCTTCCCAAGTGCTGGGATTTAAGGCGTGCACCACCACTGCCCAGCTTTCGCTATGGCTTGCTAATAGCTCTGACCCCTGGACAACTTTATTTATTAACATACAAGTCACATTTCAGTACAAATAAAATATCACCATATAGAACAATACCTGAAGACCACCAGAGAAGCAATTAAAACCACAAGAAAGCAAATGATTAGTTGTATTGATTTTTACCAGATCGAGTGACCTTACATCTGTGGATATGGAATGAAGTCAATTAGAGAACAGAAGACTCAGTATCAACGGTTAGTTTATGGTAGATGCTGGGAGCAAAGGCAAGGGGATCTTCAGCCCCTAATAACCATTTTCAGAGGATTTGTGCTTATTAGTAAAAGCTTCTCCAACATGATTGGAATTAAAAACAGCAGAAATTAAATGGGAGGAATTTCAGAAAACATATGAAACCTCCTTCCAATAGGTATTGTAGGCTGATCTCCATTTGCTAACCATGGATACTCTGAATTATAAAAGCTACAATCTTAGAGATTTTTTTAATAGAAAAAGGGGCCGTGTGACCCAGTTCTAGCCAGTGAGCCAGTGGAAGTGGGCTGCTTCCATATATTCCTCTCTGCCTCCCTTCCTGCTGGGATGCAGCAATGAAGCCAGTGACATTGCCGTCTTTGGTGAATCCCGAGTCAGTAACAATGAGGACAAAAGCCCATGGAGCAATGGCAGCAGAAGGAAAGGTAAACACATCTGGGATCCTGGCTCCCTGATGACACCACTGGAGAGTCAGTCCTGGATGGCTGTCAGTTGAGCTGCTTTGAAAAGATTTCTTTACTTGTATGTTTTTGAGTGTTTTCCTGCATGTATGTAAGTGCACTCTGCACATGACCGATTCTGGTGGAGGTCAGAAGAGGTCAGATCTTCGTGGTGATAGCACAGTCTCCGTCGCCTCGCCTGTTTTCTGTTTTCCTGTGTGTTGTCAATGCAGTGCTGGTTTTCCAAACAAAATGGAAAAGTGTCAGATTCTTGCAAGTTTCGCAGACTCCAGCTGTAGACCTACAATCAATAAAGGAGGGAAACTCCTGTGCGGTGCAGTGGAATGAGGAGATCCCTCAAGTTAAGAGCTGTCTTGGTGTTTAAAAATGAGGTTTTAGTCTCCTACACATCATCCTGGTCTATGTGGAGACTGTTAGTCACTGCTTACTTCTTGTACGCATCAAGACTGTATTGAATGAGGGCCATAGGTAGGATTTCTTCTACAAAATCTTACATATGCTATTTTAGCTACTCATTCCAATGAGAGAAGCAGTTGCTGGCATTGAATTCTAACTGCACCCAAAATTTCTTAAAACTTTATTGCTTTATTCTTAACCTGGGTAAGGTATCTATATGAATCTACATTCACACATACATGTGTATGCATACATATGCATGTGCAATTTCTCATTTTTTTGAGGTGCAATTCCTCATTCTAGTTTGGTGGTTCTCAATTAGACATAGTTTTGTCCCTTCCTCCCTTTGGAAATATTTGGCAATGCCTGGACCAATTTTTGGTTGTCACAATTGTGGGCAGTTTACAGATAAAAGTTAGGGACTCTGCTGAACCTGGAATGTGTAGGGCAGCCCCCCATTTCAGCAAATGTCCCACATCCCCACATGTCAGTAATGCTGAGGTCAGGAAGAAGCTTGTGATGCTTGTTTCATTCCCTATTTTTATAACCAGGAGTCACAGAACACAATTAATTTTTTCTGAGGTTGTAAGTTCAACTTGCATGTTCATTTACTGCAGCAACTTTTCCTCGGTAAATATCCAGATTGTCTGTGGAAGCCCAAGCTAAAATAAAGTCTGAGGACTGTGAAAGCATACAGCAAGAGCAAAGGGTGCAAGGACTTCTCCTGGACCCCATCAACAATCAGTCTTCTGCTTTGGCTTGGCCCTGCAGAGCCTGACGCTGTCCTGTTTATTTTGAAGTACTGTTCATTTCCCTGAGCCCAGGCTATGTGCTCTTGAGGACCAGCACTGCACTTAGTGTCTCTCCAAGTCCTAGCTTTCTTGTCACCTTGAGTTTGCAGGTTCTCAGCGCACAGCTGTTGCAAAGCATGAGATAGATGGAGCAGAATGAAACTTCCTAAATAAATTCTGACTTGTCCATAGGAACTTCAATAAATTGAGCATTGTAAGTCAGAAGGAAAGAACCTGATTTATGTCATATAATTTTTACATATTTTACTAAAATGACCACAAGATGGAAATTAAATTGTTTGGATTATAGACTACCTATTGTAAGAAAATGTTTCTTTCTTTTTTTGTAAAATTTTTTTATTTTATAATTTAATTTAATTTTACATATCAGCTACAAATTCCCCTGTCTCCCCCCCCCCCCATTCTCATCTCCTCCAGGGTAAGGACTCCCCTGGGGATTCAGTTCAACCTGGTAGATTCAGTCCAGGCAGGTCCAGTCCCCTCCTCCCAGGCTGAGCCAAGTGTCCCTGTATAAGCCCCAGGTTCCAAACAGCCAACTCATGCACTGAGGACAGATCCTGGTCCCACTGCCTGGGGGCCTCCCAAACAGATCAAGCTAATCAACTGTCTCACTTGTCCAAAGGGTCTGACCCAGTTGGGGGCTCCTCAGCTATTGGTTCATAGTTCATGTGTTTCCATTCGTTTGGCTATTTGTCCCTGTACTTTTTTCAATTTTGGTCTCAACAATTCTTGTTCATACAATCCCTCCTCCTTCTCGCCAATTGAACTCCTGGAGCTCCACATGGGGCCTGGCCGTGGATCTTTGCATCTGCTTCCCTCAGTCATTGAATGAGAGTTCTAGCACGACAGTTAGGTTGTTCATGTAGATCTCATTCCATTTCTCTGTCATTGGGCGATCCCCGTGTCTTGCCCCAGGATTAATCTCAACCTTTTTTTTTTTTGCATTGTGTACTTCATGTTCTGGTTTTACTTATGTAAACTTAAAAATATATTATTTTAGAAATTAAAAATAATCAGAATTAATAAAAAGGATACTTCTCAGGGGCAGTGCACTTGCCTAGCATGCATAAGGCTGTGGGTTAATCCCCAGTAATGAAAAAAAAAATCAGCATTAACAAAGCTAATATCTTGTTACATTTAGTTTAAAAGTATTGTCCACTTTTAAATTTTTTTTGTCTTTTCAAATCTAGGATTAGAGAGAAGATCTTTTCCTATAATAATTTTGTAAAAGAAGCATATGAAAAACTAGTTAAAGCCGGGCGGTGGTGGTGCACGCCTTTAATCCCAGCACGTGGGAGGCAGAGGCAGGCAGATCTCTTTGAGTTCGAGGCCAGCCTGGTCTACAGAATGAGTTCCAGGAAAGATGCAAAGCTACACAGAGAAATCCTGTGTCTCGAAAAACCAAAAAAAAACAAAAAACAAAAAACCCCCCAAAAAACAAAAACAAACAAACAAACAAAACCTAGTTCAAAAGAGAGAAGTATTATTTTTGCTTAATGAATAGATAATGTTGGCTTTTCTAGAAGGAATTCATAGTGATTATTTTTTTAAATATACTCAGGTGAAAGTGGAACAAACTTATGGGAATAATTGCAATATTTTTTTTGCATGCTTCCTAGAAACATCTTCAATTTTCATTTTAAGATAAAAATTCAAGATAATGAAAATTGGCTTCTGCCCAGTGACCCTCAGAGCCTTCAGGGCAGTCTACATACAGCACAGCAATAAGTAGTTTATTTGATCTGTCACTCAGTCACGTCTAATCAAGTATTTATTTCCTGTGTGGTAGGCAGTATTCTACATGTGTTTATTGCTAAAGTCATATCTGCTTTTATAATTTTTCTTTTTAAATTTGAGATAGCATCTTATATAGCCCAGACTGGCCTTGAACTCCTAAGGATGGCTTTGGATTCCTGATCCTCCTGCCTCCACTTCCCATAGATTACAGGCATGCACTACCATAGTTGGTTTATAATCTCTTTGTTTGTATGTGTATACGTGTGTATGTGTGTTTGTGTGTGTGTATGTCTGTCTGTCTGTATATATGTATGTATGTATGCATGTATGTGTGTGTGTTTATGTGTGTCTATGTATGCATGTGTGAGTGTGTATGTGTGTGTGTGTGTGTGTGTGTGTGTGTGTGTGTTTGTGTTTGTATACATGTCTATAAAGTGTGGAGGCCAAAAGAAGATGGCATGTATTCTGTCATATAAGTTTCTGGCTTTCCCTTTGAAAAGGAATGCTTAAGGAATTTAGAGCTAGGCTGGTGGTCACCAAGCTCCAGTGACCCTCCCGTCTCTGGCTCAGTAAAACTGGGGTGACAGGCCCCTGCATGGTCATCCCTAGCTTTTTATGTAAGTTCTGTGATCTGAACTCAGGCCTCCATCCTTACGTAGCAAGTGCTATCACCCACTTAGCTATCTCTCCAGCCTCAGAACCTTCCTTTTTAAACCAAGGGAAAGTTTGATCTTTGGCCCTGTTGACACTTTAGATTACATTGGAGGACATTTTGTTAAAGTCACACATGCCAATCACATGAAAACCAATATTGTATGATCTCACTTACCAATGGAATCTGAAAATGTCAAATGCATAGAAACGTGTGTGTGTGTGTGTGTGTGTGTGTGTGTGTGTGTGTGTGAGAGAGAGAGAGAGAGAGAGAGAGAGAGAGAGAGAGAGAGAGAGAGAGAGAGAGAGAGAGAGAGAGTTAGTTTACCAGAACTCTAAGGTGGGAGAAATAGATATCGCAAAAGATAGAAAGTTGCAATCACAAGCTTTGGAGACCTTGTGTATAGCGTGGTGACTACAGGTAATTATATATTGTATACTGGAATTACACTAAGAATAGATCTTCAGTTAAGCCAGACATTGATCGGCCACTCCCACAAGTTCTGAACCAGCATTGCCCTAGAACATCTTGCAGGCAGGACAGATTGTAGGTGGAGGGTTTTGTGGCTGGCTTGGTTTCCAGGTTTCTCTTTTCATATCTTACAGAGTACCTTCACATGCCAAAGAGACAAGAACGTAGGGGTGAAAGCTCCAAGCCCATGCCTGCTTGATGTCTCTACATTCAATGAACTATGTGAAAGTTATCCTCAGCAATGGGGCCCTGTCGTCAGTTTTCAGAGAGCAATTTTTTTTGAGGCCCACACCAAAAGAGGGAGCCCATGACCTATACTGCCTCTATGGCCAGGAACCAGAGACTGGGGATAGCCCTAAGATCTAGGGTAGAACCAAACAGGACTGGCAAAATAAAACAAAACAAAACAAAAACAACCACACAGACACACAGCCACACAGCCACACACACATACACACACAGACACACACACACAGACACACACAAATACAAACACAAACACACAATCAAACAAACAAAAAAACAACAAAATGATTCCTAAGAATAGTCTGCTATACTCATAGATCAGTGTCTTGTCTAGTCATCATCAGAGAAGCTTCCTCCTGCGGCAGATGGGAGCAGGTGTAGAGACCTACAGCTAGACATTATGCAGAGTCTAAATAGGAGGTCTCTATTGGGTCCTTCTCCTTGGAGATGTATGGAAGAGGGGGAGAAAAGATTATAGGAATCAGAGGGGATGAAGGACGCCAGGAGAACATGGCCAACTGAATCAACTAAACAGGACTAACATGGGCTCACAGAGACTGAAGAGGCAAGCACAGGGCCTGTATGGTTTTGTACCAGGTCCTCTCCACGTATGTTATGGTTGTTAGCTTGCTGTTTTTTTATGGGACTCCTAACAGTGGGAGCAGGTGTATTTCTGGCTCTTTGGCCTGCTCTTGAGACTCTTTTCCTGCTGTTGGGTTGCCTATTCAGCCTTGACATCAGGGCTTTCGCCTTGTCTTATTGCACCTCATTTTTTCTTGGTTGTCTACTGTTTCTTGGAGGCCAACTCTTTTCTGAAGAGAAAACATAGGGGGAGTGGATCTGGGGGAGAGGAAAAGTGGGAGTGGGTGGGGAGGAGTGGAGGGAGGAGAAACTGTAGTTGAGGTGTATTTTATGAGAAGTGTATTCTATGTATTTATTTTCAATAAAAAAGGAAAAAAATTAGATCTTCAAGGTTCTTATCACAAAATGTAATTTAGGTCATGGATATATATCAATTAGTCAATCATCTATCATCTATCTATCTATCTATCTATCTATCTATCTATCTATCTATCTATCTATCTATCATCTGTCATCTATCTATATATCATCATCTCTCTATATATATCAATCAACTATCTATCTATCTATCTATCTATCTATCTATCTATCTATCTATCTATCTACCTACTTACCTACCTACCTGTCACCTAAGCGTTGAACACTCTGAACACACATGACTTGTTTTTAAGCAATGCTACTCCAGCAGGCTGGAACACGTGTTCTCCAAACTTGCCTTAGACTTTTAGAAGATGAAAGAAGAATTGGTGTGACACAGCATTCATGGTGAGTACATGTTGAACTGAATCAGTTGGATTCTGTGTTAGAAACCTCTTGGCATCCTTCCTCTCAAAATCAATCTCAATCTCCACTGGTGAGTATAGAAAGCATATATTGTCTGAAGATTGCTGCTTTTTGGAGTACACTCAAGTCTAGAGTCCTACACAGAAGTTTCATCTGGGGGAAAGCTATTTCAATATCTGAATAGTTTCTGTGCAATTTCAGCTTCATTCCCACAGTTCATTAATGAGACAGTGAGAACATTTAAAATGTTAGCTTTATGAAAATCTAGACCAGCAAAACTGTAAAAATCACAATGTGTCTTGATTTAAAAATCATATCAAATTATAAGCATTCATTCTATGCCTTTAAAATACTGCCATTCTTAAATATTTTAGTAAAAGAATCTTGTTTTGACTCAGTATGAGAACTGAAGCAAATCAGCCCGCTTTCATTATGTAAGAGGAAGACATTTTGTAATGAGTTGTTTTCTGAACTTCAGTCTGACATGGCCTCTTGCATGTCTGGCACAGCAGAGTTGTGACTGAGCACCCAGGTGATGTGGCACTGAGGTGTCTCTGGAGAACATGAACACGGTACTGTTTGCGTTTCATTTGTTTGTGTTCTCAGAAAAGATTTCTTTAAAGAATACCATTTCACTGAAGGACATCTTCTTTTGTCTTGAAAAGTTGTCAGTCTAAGAATCCTAACTGAGTTCCTTACAATGCTTTATGACATCTGGGGGATTCATAGAAAAGGACCAGATGGGTAATGGGTGCAGAGAAATGACACAAACGAGGAAATTAGAAAAGCACATTTCCCCACAAACTGAACATCTGCTCGGAGTGACACATAACAGACTGGATATGTCATTTTCAAAGACAGATTTCTCTTCTAGCAATTGGGGTCATGGTGTTTTTTCTGAATTGATTTTATGGAAGATAACTTTATCATACTTTTCAAATTGTGACACAACAGTCATACGTATTTATGAAATATGGTATGACAGTTTGGTACACGTATACAACATATAGTGATCAAATCAAGTTAAACACTTCCATCTCCTCAAACAACCATTTCTACGTGTTGGGACATTTCACACACTTCTTGTTATGAAATATATCATAGATTGCTGTAGAAAACAGTTGCCTTACTGCTGTAGAAAACTAGAACTCATTCCTTCTGTTTTTCTTTACTCTGGTGCTTTTGTTCTGAATGCTTTCTGTCATCCCTCCCTGTTATGTTCCAGTATCTAATGACCGTCTTTAACGACACTCATCTGTGAGATCAACGTTTTGCTTTCTTGTAGGGTGAGAACCTGTGATACTTTTGCTCTGATTTCTGGTCTTCTCTTGCTTTGTATGATGTCTTCAAGTTTATTGCCTCAGATCATCTATTGGCTATTGAGGATTGCACTGTACATGAGTGGAGGCAACTGCTGTGCATATTTTTTTCTTTTGGATTGCCTGATGATGAAGCAGTTCCTTTGCGTTCTGTTTACCACAATGATCATACTAACTTGCGTTCCTATGAACAGGGTATAAAGGGCCTCTTTCTCAGCATCCTCACCAGCATTTTCCTTTTCCTTTGGTCTTTTTGGTAGGAGCCATTTTACCTGGGATTGAGGTTATATCTCATTATATCTCATTATGATTATGACTGTGTTTGCCTGATGGTCAGTGATGTGGAACATTTGTGTGTGTACGTGTTGGCCGCTTGTATGTTTTCTTTTGAGAGATGTCTTTTTAGATTGTTTACCTATTCTTTGATTATATTTCTAAAAATGTGTGGGTTAGCTGAGTTATATAGTCTAGATAGTAATCCCATGCAGTATTAATCTCTGGTCTTGACTTACTCTGTTGACTGTGAAGAAGCTTCTTAAATTAGTTTAATTTTGCTATTGCTATCTGCACCTTTAGGGTCCCTGCCAAGAAGTTTTTGGCTACATCAGTGTTTTAGAATGTTCCCCTTGTGCTTTGTTGTAATAATTTTATAACCTTGGGTCTTGATTTGTTTTTAAAAGATCTACATTGAATTTATTTTTGTGTATGATGTGAGATAGGGATTTCATTTCATTCCAGGCTTTTTGCATATATCCATTTTTACTACCAAGATTTGTTGAAGAGAGCATTCTTCCTTTAATGTATCTTATTGTGGCATTGATCAAAAATAACTTGGCTTAAAATCATGGGCTATTTTCTAGATTCTATGTTCTGTCCCACTGCTCTATAACTTAGTTTTTTTCCCAGTGCCAATGTTATTATAGTTTTGTATTGTGTTTTGAGATTGGCATTGCACTGGTTCCAGCCCTCCCCCTTTCTTTCTCCCTCAGGACCACACTGGTTATTTTGAGTCTATTGTGGTTTCATATGAATTGATGATTATTTTTCTATTTATGTAAAGAATGTCAGTGGTATTTTGATGGGGATTGCATTGACTCCACAGATAACTTTTGGTAATGGGGCACTGTCAACAATATTAACTTGTCTAAATCAAGAACATAGGATATACTTCCTTTCCTTTGTAGCCTCTATTTCTTTCATTGGTGCCTTATAGTTTTCCTTGTAAAGGTCTTTCTTTTCTATAGTTACATTTATTTCTAAATAATTTTTTGTAGCCTTTTTTTTTTTTTTTTTTTTAGGAGAGATGGCTCAGAGGTTAAGAGCACTGCTTGCTCTTCCAAAGGTCCTGAGTTCAATTCCCAGCAACCACATGGTGGCTTACGACCATCTGTAATGAGATCTGGTGCCCTCTTCTGGCCTGCAGAGATACGTGTAGCCATTTTTTTTAAAAAAAATTCATTTATTTAATATCCTGACCAAAGTTTCCCTCACCTTCTCCTCCCATTTCCTCACCCTACCCTCCCTTCATCCTCTTGCCCCATCTACTCCTCCTCTGTTTCTGCTCAGAAAGAAGTAGGACTCCCATGGGTATCATCAAAGCATGATGTATCAAGTTGCAGTAAGACTAAGCATCTCCCCTTGTATTAAGGCTGGGCAAGGCAATCCAGTATGAGGTAGGTTCCCAAGTGCCAGCCAAAGCATTAGGGACAGCCCCTGCTCCCATCGTTAGGAGTCCCACAAGTAGAGCAAACTGCACAATTGTCACATATATGTAGAGGGCCAAGGTTGGTCCCATGAAGGCTCCCTGGTTTTTGTTTCAGACTCTGTGAGTTCCTATGAGTTAGGTTAGTTGTTTGTGTGGGTTTTCTTGTGATGTCCTTGACCCCTCTGGCTCCTACAATCCTCCTTCCCTCTCTTCAGCAGGATTCCCTGTAGTTGGAAGTTTTCCTATGTCCTGCAGCTACTCAGTCCCAAATAATAAACACACAGAGGCTGATATTAATTATAATCTGTTTTGTCTATGGCTCAGGCTTATTGTTAACTAGCCCCTTTATCTTAAATTAATTCATTTCTATTAATCTATGTATCTTGAGTTCCTTATATATTTTGGAGATCAGCCTTCTGTTGGATACGGGGTTGGTGAAGATATTTTCCCATTCTGTAGGCTGCTGCTTCATCCTATTGGCATTGTCCTTTGCCTTATAGAGGCTTTTGAAGTTTCATGAGGTTCCATTTATTAGTTGTCAATCTTAGTGTCTGTGCTAATAGTATTATATTCAGCAATTTGTTTCCTGTGCCAAAATGTTCAGGGCTATTTCCCACTTTCTTCTCTATCAGGTTCAGTGTAACTGGATTTATGTTGAGGTCTTTCATCCACTTGGACTTGAGTTTTATCTAAGGTGATAGATATGGATCTATTTACATTCTTCTACATGCTGACATCCAGTAATGGCAGCACTATTTGTTGAAGATGCTTTCTTTTTTCTATTGTATAATTTTGGCTTCTTTGTAAAAACATCAGGTGTCCATAGGTGTGTGGGTTTATGTCTGGGCCTTCAATTCAATTCCATTGACCCACCTGTCTGTTTTTATGCCAATACCATGCTGTTTTTATTACTACAGCTAGGTGGTAGAGTTTGAGATCAGGGATGGTGATACCTCCAACACTTCTTTTATATATAGGATTCTTTTTGATAGCCTCAGTTTTTTGATTTTCCACATGAAGTTGAGTATTATTCTTTCAAATGTGTGTAAAGAATTGTGCTAGAATTTTGGTGGGGATTGCATTGAATTTGTAGATTGCTTTTGGAAAGATGACCATTTTTGCTATGTTAATCCTACTGATTCATGAGCATGGGAGATCTTTCCATCTTTTGATATCTTCTCCAATTTCTTTCTAAGATTTGAAGTTCTTGTCATATACTTCTTTTACTTGCTTGGTCAGAGTTACCCCAAGGTATTTTATATTGTTCTGGCTATCGTGAAGGCTATTGTTTCCCTGATTCCTTTCTCAGCCCTTTTATTGCTTGTTTATAAGAGGAATACTGATTTTCTTTGAGCTAATCTTGTGTCCAGTCACTTCACAGAAGGTGTTTATCAGCTATAGGAGTTCCCTGGTAGAACTTTTGGGGTTGCTTGTGTATACTATCATATCATCTGCAAATAACAATACTTTGCCTACTTCTTTTCCAATTTGTTTTCCCTTGGTTTCCTTTTGTTTTCTTATTGTTCTGGCAATAACTTTGAGTACTATATTGATATGATATGGAGGGAGTAGACATCCTTGTCTTCTTCCTGATTTTAGTCATTTGATTGAGTTTTCTCCACTTAATTTGATGTTGGCTGTCAGCTTGATGTATATTGCTTTTATTATATTTAAGTATGTTCCTTGTATCCCTGATCTATTCAAAACTTTTATCATGAAGGGGTGTTGGATTTTGTCAGAGGCCTATTCAACATGTAGTGAGATGATCATGTGTTTTTTTTTTCTTTCAGTTTGTTTATATGGTGGATTACATTGACAGATTTTCATACGTTGAACCATCCCTGAGTCTCTGGGATGGAACCCACTTCATCATGGTGGATAATTCTTTTGATGTATTCTTGGATTTGGTTTGCCAGTATTTTATTGAGCATTTTTGCATCAATGTTTATGAGGGATATTGGTCTGTAATTCTTCCTTTTTTGAGCTTTTGTGTGGTTTGGGTATCAGTTACTGTGGCCTCATAAAATGAATTTGAATGGTCCTTCTGTTTCTATTTTGTGGAATAATTTGAGTAGTATTGGTATTAGCTCTTCTTTGAATCCTTGCAGTTTCTACTACACTAGATTTCCACATTATTCCCCAAATGCTCTGCAATTCCAGGTGTCTCTTACTGTACTCTCTCCCTCCATCCCTCTTCCCACACCTGATCCCTCCTGTTTTCATTCCCATCTGCTTCTAGTCAACTCACATAGTCTATTCTATTTCCCTTTCCCAGGGAGATCCATGTGTCCCCCTTAGTGCCCTCTTTGTATCATGATTATCATTTACTTAATAGCTAATATCCACTTCTAAGTGAGTACATACAATGTTTGCCTTTTGTAGCCATTGTTATTGGTACAGTTTTCTTGATTCTTTTAAATCAGGAAGTTTATTGTTAATATATAAACACTATTGCTTTGTATGTTCATTTTAGGTCAAAACTTCACTAAATATATCAGTTCAAAGAGTACTATAATGGAGTAGTAGTTTTTTTCTATTTATAGAGCCATGTCATTTGAAAGCATGAATTATTTGATTTTCCCCTTCACAATTAGGATGGCTTATCTCTTTTCCTGCCTAAATGCGTTCACTAAAATGTCTACAACGCACTGAATAAGACTGGTAAAATTAAGCATCCTTGTTTTGTTCCAGACTTTAACCAGGAAAATGTAGCTTTGTCCAGAATGTCTATTGTTCTTTCAGCCCATCCAGACATTTACTCATAATAAAGCCACCATCTGCCTCAAATGTGGTGCTTAAGTGACACTCATCTTGGTTTTGATCAATTTATTTTAAAGGAGAGCAAGAGAATTGGGAAATACTTCCCTGGTAGCTATTAACCCCCAGCTTCATTTTACTCTCAATGTTTATATCTAACACAACATAGTGAAGTAGTTAAGACCTCAAGTTTTGAGAAGTTAGGAGCTGGAAATAGCTCTTATTCTTTACTTAAGATACTGACTGAGGTTCAGTCCTTCTATTTGGCAAATATGAATAAAACCAGATCTGTCTCACAAGGTGTTTGTAAAACAGAACCTCAGTGCATGGGATTTGGGAAGTTCTTAAAAATGCTTGTTAGTATTGGACTCCCTTTCAATGGTGTGTTGCCAGTGTTTTAAGAAAATTCACACTCACAGAACTTAGAAAGGTCTTATTAAAATTGTGTATTGTTAGAATAAGATGTGAACTTGTTTATATTAGGATCTATTTAATGGGATTTGTATTTTAGTATTGAATACATCTTTGGAAAGTTTGTTTGTAATTTTTGTTTCAAATGTAACTAGAATTTCTGTGGTTCTTATCACCTCTAGGCATGTGTGAGCTTGCATATTTAGTAGTAGCATTGTGTAGGTATTTGCTCTTCTCTACCAAGTGGGACCACATTCTCTTACCATGTCCTTACATCCTCACCTCTCACCCTTTTCAATATTTCAGTGAATTACCTCACTTAGGCTTTTCTGTTCTTCCTTGATGCAGAGCCCTGTGGAGAAGACTTCTGTGCTGTTAGGGCTGCTAGTCTGTGAGAAAGGGCATTTTCTTCTCAAGCGTCACTTTCTATTCCCTCATCTACAGATCCATTAGGATTATTTTTTTTGGCCTGAGTCTCTCTCTCTCTCTCTCTCTCTCTCTCTCTCTCTCTCTGTGCAGGTGTGCAGGATGTTCATGAATGTGAACCTGGGGAAGCCAGGGTCATCAGATACTCTGGATCTGGAACTATAGGTAGTTATGAACCACTGATGTGCATTCTGTGAACTGAATTCTGGTCCTCAGCAGGAGCAGTATATGTTTTTAAGAGCTGAGCCATCTCTCTATTTCCCTACCATGCTTTCTCTTTTTTTTAAAAAATAAAAGTTCACTTTGTTTATGGAATTGAGGAGCTTGTACCCATTTACAGCTCTAGGGAAGACAACTCCTTTCATTCCTTTGTTTCTTCTCCACATTGCCCAGACCAGGCCTTGGGATCTGGTTTGTGTGTGTTCTAGTTTTGCACTCTGGCACGAAAGCTACCATCTTAAAAGGTTTCAGTGATATCACGGTCCCCGTACAAAAGTCTGGAGTCTCAGTTTCACCTGACTTTGCTACTGGCTAACTGTATTATTCCTTTAGGTAATTTATTTAAATTCTCATGTTTTAGTTTTTACAATGTTATAGCACAGACTATAGTCTTGTCTACTTTAAGGACTCACATTTGGAATCACATGCGTTCACAATTGGAAACTGCAGCATGTGATCTATAAGTACAGCTTTTATTTTGATTCATAGTGGAGGCCAGATAATAGGTACTTTTTGTTCAGTTGCATGAGTGTTCTCAGTTAGCTTGTGTAGAAAACAGAGAGAGACTTTCTTACTCTGCAACACGCCCCTAAGTCTGACTTCCCCAGTAGCTCTAAGAACTCTCATTATGCGTTAGGAGAGTGTTAACTCACAAGCATCTTTTCTGGAAAGTTCCTTCTCAACTTTCCCTGATGCTCACAACATCTTGTGACTCTTGACCAATGTGAGCCTATAGGCTCTGGACTATACTAATACAGGGAATATATTGATCTTTATGCCCGTCATTTACTCCTATCAGCCTTAGGTCAGACAATTAACCACAGGTGACAAACTGATACATCCCCAGGAGAAATGTAAAACATTAAGAAAATGAGCACAATCATCAAGTGATTGATTTAAAGATAGGAAATGCAGGAAGCTTTGAAACAACTTAGAGAGCATCCAGTATGACTTAGTTTCTCCCTCTTCTGATATGTGGGACATTGGCTATCATATTTTCTCCAAGTCTTGGCAGAGGTATTGCTCAGTGATAAATCATATGTGACCCAAGTCATGTCTGGAAACCCCAAAGTCAGCATATCTGTTAAGCTTTCTTCTGAGACTGGCAACATTTCCTATCAAATTATACAACCTCCCATATCCAGATGAATTTGATGTCAGTTTCTATTTTCTTGAGATTTTTGATATTTTGAATTTGTGAAAAGTTATGTAATCTAATTCTCTTAGAACTCAGTCACGATTTTAAGCACACTGATAAAATCCAAGTCCTTTGATGAAGAAAGTTCAGGTTTAGGGACATATAAAAAGGCTCAAGTGTCATTTCAGAAGAGGAGGTGTAAGATTTTAAGAGCCAGAGGTGGAGGATGCTCAAGCCAGACCAAATATCAGCGTGGAGGTGGGAGGTGTGCATGAAGTCCCACCCCTATCTGAAGATCAATAGATAGCTACTGGGAGAAGGAGAAGAAGGAAAGTCAGTTTTCTTTAAGGGTGTGGTCCTTGGTAGGTCAACCATGCTCCAGTAGAAGGCCAAACATCGGAGTATAAGGGCAGCACTAGTTGGATTTGATGGTTCAAACAAACAAACAAACAAACAAACAATACATATGAAGATACAAAGTTGGATGGGTAGGGAAGGTGGGGTCATCTGGGGAGAGTTGGGGGAAGAGGGTGAATATTATCAAAGTACATTGAACAAAATTCTCAAAGAACTAATAAAAGAATGCAAAAAGAGAAGCAATTAAACTAGTTTAAGAAGAATCTGTAAGCACAGAAATCTTCATTGCATTGCTACTCATAGTTGCAAGGAACAGAAAGGAAATAACCTTTTAAGTACAGGAAATAGACAAATTCAATCTATATCAATCTATACAGATAAACCAGAAAGCAAAAGACCAAGTGTGAGGTACTGTGCTTTCTAAGTCAGCACAGGTAATCCTCTAAACAGTGTTATAAGTGAAGCATTATTGTTTTGTCAATATTATCAATTCACAGATGATATGTGAAGGCTGAGAACGATGACTTGGTTAAAGACATCTTAGAAGTGGGGAAGCCGTGATTTGGATGCCCGTCAGCCAGACACAGATCTGATAACTTCCCTAGGGAACTGAGGCAAGAATCCTTACCCAGTTAAAAATGCTTCTCAAATGCCCAAAAAAGAACTGGTTCCTGTGTAGAGGCACTGATGAAAGTTATTTCAAAAGCAACAAAATTTATAAGAACCATAGAGTAGTGGAGAGTGGGGAAAGAGATAAGTGAGAAATAAGGTCCTAGAGTGGAATCTGACAGATACTGTGCTGGCTAGATTTACTTTTTGTCAACTTGATATAATCTAGAGTCATCTGAGAGGAAGGAATCTCTAAATCAACTGAACAAAGCTCATATGAACTCACAGATACTGAAGCAGCAAGCACAGGGCCTACACGAGTCTGCACCAGGTCCTTTGTGTATATATTATAGCTTTCAGTTTAATACTTTTATGGGACTCCTGAATGTGTTAATGAGTAGGTTTCTGACTCTTGAAACATTTTTTTGGCTCTTTTCCTTCTATTGGGTTGCCATGATCAATTTCAATGTGATGTGTTTTTTTTTGTTGTTGTTTTATCTTATTATATTTTATTTTGTTATGTTTTATAGTTAAGGAAAAGAATAGAAAAAATTAAAACCTGAACAAAAAGAAAGAAATGATGGAAGAAAGGAAGAGAAAATGCCTCCATAAGATTGGGCTGTAGGCAAGCCTGTAATGTACTTTCTTTTCTTTTCTTTTCTTTTCTTTTCTTTTCTTTTCTTTTCTTTTCTTTTCTTTTCTTTTCTTTTCTTTTCTTTTCTTTTACAATATAATTTAATTCTACATATCAATCATGGATTCCCTTGTTCTCCCCCCACACGCCCCCCTCCCCTTCCCCTCAGCCCACTCCCCATTCCTATCTCCTCCAGGGCAAAGCCTCCCCCGAGGATTGAGAACAACCTGGTAGACTCAGTCCAGGCAGGTCCAGTGCCCTCCTCCCAGGCTGAGCCAAGTGTTCCTGCATAAGCCCCAGGTTTCAAACAGCCAGCTCATGCACTAAGGACAGGTCCTGGTCCCACTGCCTGGATGCCTCTCAAACAGATCAAGCCAATCAACTGTCTCACCTATTCAGCAGGCCCGATCCAGTTGGGGGCTCCTCAGCCATTGGTTCATAGTGCATGTGTTTCCATTCATTTGGCTATTTGTCCCTGTGCTTTATCCAACCTTGGTCTCAACAATTCTCGCTCATATAAACCCTCCTCTTTCTCACCAATTGGACTCCTGAAGCTCCACCTGGGGCCTGGCCATGGATCTCTGCATCCAGTTCCCTCAGTCATTGGATGGGGTTTCTAGCACGACAATTAAGGTGTTTGGCCATCCCATCACCAGAGCAGGTCAGTTCGGGCTGTATCTCGACCATTGCCAGCAGTCTGTTGTGGGGGTATCTTTGTGGATTTCTGTGGGCCTCTCTAACACTTTGCTTCTTCCTATTCTCATGTGGTCTTCATTTACCATGGTCTCCTATTCCTTGTTCTCCCTCTCTGTTCTTGACCCAGCTGGGATCTTCCACTCCCCCAAGCTCTTTCCCTCGACCCTCGCCCTTCATTACCCCCACTCACGTCCAGGCTATTCATGTAGATCTCATCCATATCCTCGTGTCTTTTTTGGGGTTCTGTTTTCCAGGTAACCTCCTGGTGTTGTGAGTAGCAGTGCAGTCATCCTTGTTCCACATCTAGTATCCTCTTATGAGTGAGTACATACCATCGGCATGTGGACCAATGGAATCAAATTGAAGACCCTGACATTAATCCGCACACCTATGAACATATAATTTTTGACAAAGAAGCCAAAAGTGTACAATGGAAAAAAGAAAGCATCTTCAACAAATGGTGCTGGCATAACTGGATATCAATGTGTAGAAGGCTGCAAATAGATCCATATCTGTCACCATGCACAAAACTTAAGTCCAAGTGGATCAAAGACCTCAACATAAATCCAGCTACTCTGAACCTGCTAGAAGAGAAAGTAGGAAGTAGTCTTGAACACATTGGCATAGGAGATCACTTCCTAAATATAACACCAGTAGCTCAGACACTGAGAGAGACAATTAATCAATGGGAGCTCTTGAAACTGAGAAGCTTTTGTAGAGCAAAGGATATGGTCAACAAGGCAAAGTGACAGCCTACAGAATGGGAAAAGGTCTTCACCAACCCCACATCTGACAGAGGACTGATATCCAGAATATATAAGAAACTCAAGAAATTAGTAATGTACTTTCTTAATTGGTGATTTTATGCGGGAGGCCTCAGGGCGTTGTGGGTGGTGCCTCCCTTGGGCTGGTGATCCTGGCTGCTATAAGAAGGCAGACTAAGTTCTGAATAGCAAGCCAGTAAGCAGTACTCCTCCTCTGAAGGCCTCTGCTTCTGTTCTTGTCCCAGGTTCCTGAGTTGTTTTAGTTCTTACCCTTTATCCCCCAGTGATGGAGGGTTACCTCGAGGTATAAGATGAAGTGAACCCTCTCTTCTCCACAGTTCTTTTGGACATAGTATTTCATCCCAGGAGTAGAAACACTAGCTAAGACAGGTGCTAAAGGCACCCATCCACAAAAATAACAGTTCTGTCATCAAGTGAAGCCTTAGTTAAAATGGGAAAGATGGAGGAGAGACTGATTCTATACTTGCAGAAGAAGAGGAACACACTTTGTAGAAAGTAGAATTCAAGCATGTTTGACCCCAGAGCTTGGCTTTCCCCTTCTGGCACCATGCCCTAGAAAGTGATGTGCATCCTGGAGATATCAAAACAGGCCTGATTGTGAGTTTGCTTTGTTCAAAAACAATGATTTAATAGTAACCATCATTACGAAGAAAACTTACCTAAAAACTACATATTTTAATTTTTTTCATAGTTGGGTGCCATTACACATAGAATTATTAGTTGAGAGGAAAATATTCTTTATTAGGTCATATATTTCTCCTTTTGGTTGGGAAGTTGATGCATAACCATATGATATTGGTTTGTTAACACTCATTAAAATAATTACATTCACATGTGGTTCTCCAAATTACTCAACATTCATAAAGAATGCTCATCTAGTGCTTCATATAAGTCATCTGACAGAAACTAAAATAATCCTTGACAGTAACTATAATCACAACAATGATGGAATATGTTTATTTTATTTGAAAATGTTCCCTTGGGTATATATCACCTTCCATATATCCTGTCAACCTTAAGAAATGAAAATTTATCACCACTTTATGAAATAGAGAATTTACTTAAAGAGATTAAGTGAATTTCACAATAAAATTAGCAATTAAAAATCTGACCATGAAATCAACATAATTCCTAACTATATTCTAAATATTATCCTTATATTTACAGATAAGTGTAGCTCTCACCCCTCATCAAAGATACTTCCCTTTATAGCAAATGGAAACTATTACAGAAAATCACAATTGGACATAAGGCAGAGATCAATGGATGGTGAGGACCCAAGCTCAAATGGGTACATCTGCACAGCTCCTGCATCTATTGCTCAGGGAACAATGTGGAGGAAGGTTCAGAAAGATTGTAAGAACTAGAATACTAGGAAGTCTACTGTGAGACTGCCTCTCTTAAACTTCATAAACAAGACCTGAACAATGACAACATTAATAGACATGTTAACAAGGAAGGTAGGCTAATCTTATGAGGTCCCACCTCTAGGCAAAGAATTGCAGGCAACTAATGACCACTGAGGAGGGTGAATTGCCCTTTTCCAGTGCCTCCTAACTGGTTACCAACACAAAGTGGTCAGCCGTGAAACCATATGTACACAGACAACAAAAGCAGATTCATCAGGTCACATTTTTATCTCTGTGCATATATATATAATAATAATAAAGACAATAAAATAATAAAGAAAAAAAGAAAGATTTGAGAATGAAGGGAGACATGAGAAGGACTGAAGATAGGGGATATGGCAGGAGTTAGAGGGAGCAAAGTTAATGGGAAAAGTGATATATTTTAGTTAAAATGTATTGAAAATAAAAATCTGAGCAGCATTTTAGAAACACTACATTCGTGAGTGCAATTTCTCTGTAGTATCTGTAAAACATTGTTTTCTTGATGTCATTCACCACCTCTGGCTCTTACAATCTTTCTGTCCTTTCTTCCTGATGATCCTGACCCAAGAAGGGAGGGAGGTGGGGGGTATCATGGAATATTACTTTAAGTAGGCAAAGGAGTGCTACATTTGTTTATACTGTGGAATATTACTGTAACTATGTAAAAGTTTGTAACTTTTGTTTATGCTGCATTTGTTAAATTATGAAAAGATGTGTTATACATTTGTGTCACCTGGCCTGCCTAAGGCACCTGATTGGTCTAATAAAAAGCTGAACAGTTAATAGCTAGGCAGGAGAGAGATAGGTGGGGCTGGCAGGCAGAGATAATAAATAGGAGGAGATATCTAGGTTCAAAAAGAACAAGAAAAGAAGAGAGGAGAGAATGTGGGAGAAACTCAGGGCCAGCCAGGCAGCCATCAAGCAGCAGACACAAGATAGAACATACAGAAAGAAAGGGTAAAAAGCCCCAAGGCAAAGGTGGATAAAGAGAAACAGGTTAATTTAAGTTAAAAGAACTAGCTAGAAATGAGCTTAAACTAGGCTAAACATTCTTAACTAATAAGAAGTCTCTGTGTCATGACTTGGGAGTTGGTTGGTGGCTCAAAAGAAAGCCTGCTTGGGGGCGGGTGTGGAGTGCTGGGTGGGTAGGGAGAAATTCAAGCTAGGAGTCACACTGCTGGTTTGTCCTCTTCCAGAGCACATGATCTGTGATACATGTGTCCTTCCTTCTCAAGCTATTCAAGGGGGATGTTCATAAATATAGTATGGCTACAATAACTAGGGACAGAGCCAAAGGAAAGCAGGAAAGCCCTCCAACAGCACTACTCAGGCTTACTTTCTTATTTTCAAAGAGGAAGCAGAGACTCAAGTTACAATTTACTGTCTAGGAAGCAGAGTAGAGAATGAGGTTTAGGTCTGATCCCTTTAAACATCAGCTATATAATGGACACTAAATGAGAAAGGAAAGGTTGTGGCTTAATGGTGATGTGTTTGTGCATCAAGTTGACAAGTGGTCAATTGTGCTGGCTTGTTTTATGTTAACTTGACACTAGCTAAATTCATGTGAGAGGAGGGAACCTCAATTAAGAAAATGCCTCCATAAGTTAGGGCTGTAGGCTAGCTTGTAGGGCATTTTCTTAATTAGTGATTGATGGGGGAGGGTACAGACCATTGTGGGTGGTACCATCCCTGGGTTGCTTGTCCTGTGTTATATAAAAAAGCGGGCTGAGCAAGCCATGAGGAGTGAGTCAGTAAGCAGCACCCTATAGTGATATTTTAATTGTACTGAAATGTGATTTTATTTGTATGTTAATAAATAAAGTTGCCTGGGGTTCAGAGCTAATGGCAAGCCATAGCAGAAGCGGGACGGTGGTGGTGCATGCCTTAAATCCCAGCACTTGGGAGGCAGAGCTAGGTGGATCTCTGTGTGTTCAAGGATACAGCCAGCATGGAGACACACACCTTTAATCTCAATACCAACCATAGAAGACCTGAAGGTCTGTACAGACAGACAGTGATGAGGAGATCATGTGGTTGGGTTTACAACCAATGAAAAGGCAGAATAGAAAGTCTATAAAAAAGACAAACAGACAGGAAGTAGCTCTCTTGCTGAAGAGGATAGCAGCAGTAGTGAAGTGTAAGGTTTTTTGGGCTTTCATCTCTGCATTGGCTCTGTGTTTCTTATTTAACAAGACCGTTCATCTACACCACCCCTCCATGGCTTCTGCATCAGCTCCTGCCTCCAGGTTTTGGTCTGTTTGAGTTCCTGTCATGAATTCCTTTCTGTAGGCAGAGTTTTTCATCGTGACAATAGGCCAGTTCCCAAATAACTGCACAGAGATTTATTATTAATTTAAATGATTGGTCAATAGCTTAGACATGTTACTACCTAGCTTTTATAACTTAAATTAACCCATTTCTATTAATCCATATGCTGCCCTGAGGCTTGTTTACCTCATCTACATGCTGCCCATCTTGCTCATTCTGCATCTCATGGAATCTCTTCAAGACTCCTGAGACTCCATCTTTCTTTTTCCCAGTGTTCTCTCTGCTCTGAAAATCTTTCCTAGCCATTGGTCAGTTAGCTCTTTATTAACCAATAAGAGTAATACATATTCACAATGAACAAAAGGATTATTCCACAGCACCTTCCATGATGAACAATGATATGGGAGTGTAAGCCAAGTAGACCTTTTCCTCTCCTGCAGGAGGCCTTGGGAGTATACAGCAGGTGACAACTAGTATTTAACAGGTCAACCCACCAGACCCACCTGATGAGGAGCCCCACCTGGCAAAGCAGTGGAGTTACTGACTGTAAATGACTGGTTGCTCCTGTCTATAATTTTTCTCATGTGCCACTTCATTTTTTCCCTAACAATAGCTATGGGTATTTTCCCCACTGCTTGTGTGTTTATCTCATAAAATATTCCATCTTTGGGCACACGTACTGCTGTGGATGGTCAGGAAGATGATGTCTGTTTAAGCTATGCAATTCTGATGAATAAAAATAATGCTAGAATATTTTTCATAACTGATACAGGAAGTAACCATATTCTCAGTCACAAAGGCAGTTAATTTTAGACTTCAAACATATTCAAAGCAAACTGGTTATCCATGGAGATGAATACACAAGAACGAATTCCCAGGTGTTGTTTGTTGCTAAATCAAAGTCAGAATTGAAGCAACTTTGGTAGACATAATCCTCTACAGTAATCAACATTTTGCCTATAGTCTCAGACTCAGTTTATGTTACAGACTCAAGGTTCAGCCAACTGTTTACTCTCTCTGAGAACCCTCACCAACTTAGGCTACATGCTTGGCCAAGCATTACTCACTGGTTGGTCAACATGACCTTCCTAGCCTGAGAAAAACTGTGTGACATCATATGTTATGAGAATGGGTTGGACACTGAAAATGTAACATATAAATGTCCAGAGTTTGGCTGTGAGTAGAGAGGTAGTGTAGAGAGAACTGGCTGTGTAGAGATATATAAAAGCTATGCAGTGTGTGCATGTGTGTGTGTATGTGTGTGTGTGTGTGTGTGTGTGTGTGTGTGTGTGTGTACAGAGGGAACTGAGGAGAGAGGATGAGTAGCTAGACAGGAGAGAGAGTAAGAGAGATTTTCAGAAAGATTCTGAGATTTTTGTCTGTGTAAAGAGCTGGGCAGAAGTGAAAGTTTGTGTGTGTGTGTGTGTGTGTGTGTGTGTGTGTGTGTGTGTGTGTTGAGAGAGCAGGAAATGTGTGCAAAGAGAGCTGGGTAGAAGATGAGTAGCTTTGTAGAAAAGAGATCTTGTGAAGCAATAAGAAAAGAAATGTAGGGAAGAGTGGCTTGAGTAGAGGAGAGTGAATGAGTGAGAGAGTGAGTAAAGCGTGAATGAATGATACAGTAGTGTGTGAAGGAATGTAACAGAGTAGAGAAATATTTAGTTGTATGTAAAGAGATGTAGCTGTGTGGAGACAGATTTTCAGAGAGAGAGAGAGAGAGAGAGAGAGAGAGAGAGAGAGATTTTTTTAAGATAAAGTAAAAGAGAAAGTTACCATCAGAAAGCATGTGTGTTTCCTTATTTTTCCCCTCAGATAGAAAAATCTAGCCCTTAGATAGATAAGAATTTTTCTTAAGCCCTCACTGCATTCATGGATTTTTCTGCATACCCTGGTAGTATCTGGGGGCTGGCCTCCCAGATACCAATACTCCCCAAGTTTCTTTGATCATAGTGCTTCATCACAGCAATTATAATCCTAACTAAGAAAGAAGTCTTTGTGTGTCATCCTTCTGAATGTCTACATAGACAGAAGAATTCACTTGATCAGTAAACACAATCTACCTACTGAGACTCAGCTAATTTGCTCTAGTAAAGATACCACACCTGTTACTACTACTGCTGCAAGCATGAGATAAACTGGGTTCAGTTCATGGTAGTTATTGTCAGTAGTAGGTAAAAACATCAAGGATAGTGTTAATCTGCTTTCTTCCTAGAATGTAATACATGTCTGATGTATTTAATTTGGGTAGTGGTCTTACTATATGAAACTCTGATACTTTTAGGAGTTAAATCTTAGGTTGAATGCTTTCCTTTTTGTATTCTTTTTTTCTCCTCCTTTTTATAGTGTCTTACATGGCTTAGGCTGGCCTCCAACTTACTGTGAGCCAAGGATACTTTGAATTCCCATTCCTTATGCTCAGTTTTCCAAGTACTGGAATGACAAGTGTGCACGACCACTCTTGGTTCATATGATACTATAAATCAAATGTTTTTTTGTCCATGCTTGGCAACCACTCTACTTTGCTGTGGGATGGTCTGTATGTCAAATGCTTTGATTGGTCAATAAATAAAATGCTGATTGGCCAGTGGCCAGGCAGGAAGTATAGGCAGGACTAACAGAGAGGAGAATTGAGAGAACAGGAAGGTGGGAGGAGACACTGCTAGCCGTCACCATGACAAGCAGCATGTGAAGATGCCGGTAAGCCACGAGCCACATGGCAAGGTATAGATTTATAGAAATGGATTAATTTAAGATGTAAGAACAGTTAGCAGAAGCCTGCCATGGCCATACAGTTTGTAAGCAATATAAGTCTCTGTGTATACTTGGTTGGGTCTGAGCGGCTGTGGGACTGGTGGGTGACAGAGATTTGTCCTGACTGTGGGCCAGGCAGGAAAACTCTAGCTACACTACTTACTGAGCCAAACATTCAGGAGATGAGAGTTTCTTCCTTGGCTTTTAAGAAGACGCTTTGGATTTAGTTTACTAGCATTTTATTAAGAATTTTTACATTTATGTTCATAAGGGATCTTGGTCTGTAATTTTATTTTCTGTTGGGTCTTTGTGTGATTTAGGTAATAGAGTAATTGTGACATAAGAAGAATTTTGCAATGTTCCTTAAGTTTCTATTTTGTGGAACAACTTCAATAGAATTGGCATTAATTCTTCTTTGAAGATCTGGTAGAATTCTGCACTGAGTCCTGGTCTCTCTTTGGTTGGGAGACTTTAAATGACTGCTTCTATTTTACTAGGGGCTATAGGTCTGTTTAAATTGCTTATTTGATCTTGATTTCACTTTAAAAATTGTATATATAAAGAAATTTACTCATTTCTTTTAAAAATTTCAAGTTGGTGAAGTAAGATTTTTGAAATATGTTCTGATGATTCTCTAGATTTCCTCAGTGTCTGTTGTAATATCCCCCTTTTCACCTCTGATTTTATTAATTTGGATACTCTCTCTCCATATTTTAGTTAATTTGGCAAGAGTTCATCAATCTTATTATTTTTCTTAAAGGACCAACTCTTCATTTCATAGATTCTTTGTATTGTTTTCATTTTGCTTCTGTTTTATTGATTTCAGCCCTGAGTTTATTATTTGTCTATTCCTTTTGGGTGTTATTTCTTCCCTTTGTTACAGAGCTTTCAGGTGTGCTATTAAAGTGCTAACTTTTTAAAATTCTTTTTTAAATGTTGGCACTTAGTGCTATGAACTTTCCTCTTATAACTGCTCTCTTTTTGTCCCACAGTTTTAGGTATGATGTGTTTTTATTTTCATTCAATTTTCAAAAGTTTTTAATTTTATTCTTCATTTCCACCTTGATTCATTTTTCATTTAGTAGTTAATTGTTTAGTTTCCATGAGTTTGTAAACTTTTTGTTGTTGTTGATATCCAGCTTTACCTTCACACTTCCCATTCTCTTTCATTTTTATTCTTCCATATATTCCACTAACAGTTTCTAAATCCAAAGTCTTCATAATCACTATTCCTCATGAAGCCCTTTGTTGTGTGGAATCTATGGGGCAATTCTGTCTAGTCTGGTCTAATTCAGCACTCCTGCAAGTTCCCCAGTGCCCTGCATCCGCAGGCCGAAGGCACGTGTGTCCCACCTTCTGCCACTGATCATTTGTGCCAGACTGTCAGTAATTCAGTGGCAACATTTCACTCCATAGTTCTCCTTCTGATCATTTCGGTTTCAATAGTCATAGGTTGGGAATGCAAATCATCTTCAAAACTCTCAGCTGTGATGAGTGGAGGGAGGGGGAACTGTGGTCAGATGTATTGTAGGAGAAAAGAATCTCTTAAAAAAAAACAACCCAAAACTTTCATCCTTTCATGTAATAACATTGTTGGAGAAGAATATTAGAAACAACACACAGGAGAGGCAAGACCAGAAGGACCAGGCAAGGGAAGATGTTCAATGACAATATAATTTCAGTAGAATATTTAATTGTCCCTATAATCATAGCTCCACCTGGGGCATCCTTTTAGAATTGTCTTTTTTAAAAAACATTTTATTTGTTTATTTATTTATTTATAAAAGTTTTTTCACTATATACCAATCCCTGTTCCCCCTCCTTCCCCTTCTTCCCCCCAACTCCCTCATCCCATCCCCCATCCACTCCTCAGAGAGGGTAAGGCCTCTCTTGGGGAGTCAACAAAGTCTGGCATACTAAGTTGAGGCAGGACCAAGCCCCTCCCACCATGTTAAAGCTGAGCAATGTATCCCACCCTAGGGAGTGTGTTCTAAAAGACCATTTCATGCACCTGGGATAAGTCCTGGTCCCACTACCAGGGACTTCCTACACAGATCTAGCCATCTGTCATTCACATTCAGAGGGTTTAGTTTGGTCCCATGCATGTTCCCCAGCTGACAGGCCAGAGTTCATGTGCTCCCATTAGCTTGGGTCAGCTGTCTTTGTGGTTTTCCCCATCATGAGCTTGATCTCCTCACTTGCTCCTGTGATGCCTCCTCCCTCTCTTCAGGTGAAGTCTAGGAGCTCAACCTAGTGCTTGGTTATGTATCACTGCATCTGCTTTCATCATTTACTGGATGAAGGTTCTATGATTACAATTAGGATAGTCACTACCTCAAGACCCAGCAATACCACTATTGAGCATATATTCAAAAGATGCTCAATTATACGACAAGATCACTTGCTCAACTATGTTCATAGCAGCATTGTTTGTAATAGCCAGAACCTAGAAACAATCTAGATGCCCCTCAAATGAAGAATGGATAAGGAAAATGTGGTGCGTTTACACAATGGAGTATTACTCGGTGGTAAAAAACAATGACATCACGAAATTTGTAGGCAAATGGATGGAATTAGAAAGAATCATCCTGAGTGAGGTAACCCAGACCCAGAAAGACAAATACAGTATGTACTCACTCTTAAATGGATGTTAGATGCAAAGCAAAGGATAACCATACTACAATCCACAGCTTCAGAGAATCTAGGCAAAAAGGAGGACACAAAGAGGGACACACATGGAGGACCCCAGGAAGGGAAAAGTTAAGATCTCCTGGGTAAACTGTGAGGGAGGGTAGAAGGGAAGGGATTGGGAATGGGAGCAGGAGGGACTGAGATGGCCGAGTGGAGGGAGGGATGGAGATGAAGAGCAATGAAAGAGATATCTTGGTAGAGGGAACCATTAGGGGGTTAGGGAGAAACCTGGTGCTAGTGAAATCCCCAGGAATTCACGAGGATGACACCAGCTAAGACTCCTAGCAAAAATGGAGAGGGTGCCTGGTATTGTCCTTCTTTAATGCAAGGAAGCCAGAATATTCTTCCACCTTCTAGAGGGAAATTGGGGTGGTACACCTCAGTAATCATCACAAGATCAAATGAAATAATTCATCTAAAGTGCTTGATGGAGTTTCTGACACCAATAAACACCTGAAATTTATAATAGTCATTTTTGCTTTTTCTTGAAGATTTGCCCAAATCCATCACATAGAATTTGCCAGATAATTGGGTAAGGATGACCTGATTATTGAGTGGTATGGACTTTGGGACTAGGCAAAGGTCAGGGTTCCTATGAGAAGTGCCATGAAATAATTGCAAGTATGTCTGACCTGGGTTCTTTCTTTCTGCAATTGCAGACAAGTGAATCACAGAAGACCTGACCCTCCTGATTCCTTCTCCTCAGCACAGGGTTTCCTTTCCTTTTTTTTTTTTCTCTCCATGAGTTCAGTTCCACTAGGTCTTGGATTATATTCTGCCAAAGTTCAGGAGAAAGCTGTGTACTTTCAGAAAAAAAGCACTAATTTGGTAGGAGGGAACTTATTGTGTACATCTTCCTCTTATTTGGAATTAACAAACTCAGATTTTTGTTTTCTTTAACTTATGGACAGGTTGCTCATTGTGCCTGATGTAAGATCAGTGTGGTGATATTTTGTTTGTGATCTAACTAATAAAACTTGCCTGAAGATCAGAGTGTAGAACTAAGTCACTAGTTAGCAATAGAGGGCAGGCAGTGGTGGCACACACCTTTAATCTCAGCACTCCGAGACAGAGGCAGACCAATCTCTGTCAGTTCAAGGCCACCCTGGGCTACACAAGATTGATCCAATTTAAAGGAGAAACAGAGCCAGGCAGTGGTGGCACACACCTTTTATCCCAGCACTTGAGATCTCACACTTTTAATCCTAGCACTAGGGAGGTGGAGACAGGAAGTGATATCCTATACATCTTCAGGTTTGGGTGGGGCCTGGTGAGTTCCCTTTCCATCTGTGTTGGAATGTTGACTGGCTTGGTTCTGTGCAGTCAACCACAGGTGCCCTGAATGCACGAGTGCAGTAGTCTTTTTGTTGTTGTTGTTGTTTTTTTGTTTTTCGAGACAGGGTTTCTCTGTATAGCTTTTTGCCTCACTCTGTAGCCCAGGCTGGCCTCGAACTCACAGAGATCCACTTGGCTCTGCCTCTCAAGTGCTGGGATTAAAGGCGGCGGCGGCGGCGGCCGCCGCCACCACCACCACCACCACCACCACCACCAGGATAGTGTTTTGCTCTGCCCTCCCTGACCTCTGGCTCTTACAATATTTCCATCTGTTCTTCCTTGATGGTATCTGAGCCTTTGAGAGAGTGTGATATTGATGTCCCATTTATGGCCAAGCACTCCATTCTTTAGCCAGTTGAGTTTTTGTGGTGAATACTTTCCACCACACAAGGAAACTCTCTGATGAGATCTGAGAGCTGCACTAATCTATGGTTAGAGAGATGTGAACTTACAAGACGGTTGATACCATATCTATTTAGCAGACAGAATGATAGCTGTAGGTTTACCCCTGGGGTCTGTATGTTCCTCTTGACCAGATTTATAGTACATGTGCTTCCTTCTGTGGAGTGGCTCTTAAATCTGAACAGAAAGGAGTTGGTTGCCCTCCTAGCATTCATGCCACCCTTTACTCATGGGCACATCTTGCTGCACTGATCATTGTTGCAGTTCACAGGGTTCACAGCAGGATAGACTTGACTCACCTCTCTCCATCAGCTGCAAGACACCTTTTAGTATAATAAAAGCTATTTATTTTATTTATAATAAAAACTGCCTTCCATCATGGAGGAGGTTTCCTGGTCAGCACCGATGTGATTCCTCTGTGCCCTAGGACTAATGTGTATGGTGTCTTCAGGTTTTCCCATCAAGTTCTAGCTAGCAGCTAGGCGCAATGCTACCAGCCTGTACTGTTTTGGAGGGGAGGGTCTTTGGGGCTTCTCCGATTAACAACTTGAGGGTAGCTATTTCACATCTGGTGCTAGACTTTTTAATCCTGCAACCTACAGCTTCTGGAAGGAACATTATTCCCTATGGAGAAAAACTCCAATTAAACTCTTTTATATAAGCATGTGTGTGTATGCATGTGAGTGCCTACACGTGTGTGTGTGTGTGTGTGTGTGTGTGTGTGTGTGTGTGTGTGTGAATTAAGTTTACCAAATAGCAGATTTCCATATGACTTTTGCAAATATTCTTGTTATTGGTTATCTGTAGATGTAACTAACCGTCTTATTAAATAAGAAACACAGAGCCGATTCAGAGAAGAAAGCCAAGAGGTCAGAGCTAAGAGCCTCACCCTTCCTGCTCCAGTGATCCTCTTCAGCCAAGAGAGCTCTCCGAAAGGCCCTACTTCCTGTGTGTTTGTCTTTATAAAGACTTTCAGTTCTGCCTTCTCATTGGTTGTAAACCCATGCCTCGTCACTGCCTGTCTGTAAAGACTTCCAGGTCTTCTATGGTTGGTATTGAGATTAAAGGCGTGTGTCTACAATGCTGGCTGTATCCTTTTACACACAGAGATCTACCTAGCTCTGCCTACCAAGTGCTGGGATTAAAGGCGTGTGCCACTGCCGCCAGGCTCTTGCTATGGCTCTAATAGCTCTGACCCCCGGGCAACTTTATTTATTAACATACAATTAAAATCACATTTCAGTACAAGTAAAATACCACCATATTTTATATCTGTTATCCAGGGTTGGTGAAGGATAATGTCTTAGATCAGAACAAATTTAAATGCATATAGATGGTATCTCTTACCCCTAAAACAAAATGTTCCCCGTGTACAACCATTGAATTATACTTAAAAACAGGTAGAGGCAAGCCTTTTGTTCTCAGGAATACTCTAAAAGTTTATAAAATGTAATGTCTTCTCTGCAAAGAACTCCAGTGGGAAAATTGTCCAGATTCAGGTATTGGGGTTTCTACTTGGCCTTTTGTAAAGGGAGCCTGCTGAACTCTTTAGTGAGTTAGCACATGTAAACTTCTTTGCCGATTTTCCAGTCTCTGCCCTGTGAAATAAGTGTGAATCAATTCAGTGACATTTTTACATGGAGCCTGAAAAATTGGATATTTCAAAAGCCAACCCTCACAAACCCCACAGGCTTTTCTTTCTTTAAGAATGATATTAAAGTGAACAAGAACATTTGAAATGAAACAGATTGAATGTTCTTTCATGTTGGGAGCATGGGAAGATTTATTAAACACACATCTGAGCTTCTCCATGGACACCTCACGACTTAATCTGCTTCATATTTTGCTTTTCCAAAAAACTTTTAAAAGCTTTACATTTAAGATAGTGAAGAGAATACATTTACTTATGGCACTTTATAGGAATGGAGCCCTATGAAATGAGGCTCTGGAACCCTCCAACATCACACAGGTAGTATTTTTTTTTGTGCATGTATGTGTATGTTCATGTGTGTGCAAGTGTATGTGCATATGTGTATATGTGGAGGTCAGCCTGTGTGTGTGTGTGTCACTTTACTGGAGCTGTCTACCTAGTTTTTTGAGGCATGGGATCTGGGGATTGCACTCAAGTCCTCTTGCTACGTAGCAGGCATGCTACCAACTGAGTTAATCTGCTCCATAGTTGTTTTTAATACAAAGTTTTGCACTTCCATGGAAGTTATAATTTATTTAAGATGCCAGGGCAAATAAACGTTTATATAAGATACACACACACACACACACACACACACACACACACACACACACACGCACACATGCACACACGCACACAATGCACAAACTCAAATTAAGATGTGTCTGAGTAAAAAAAATGTCATTGCTTTTATGCAAAGATTCTGTGGGATGAGATGTTTTGAGGAGTCTACAAGTAGCAGGTGCCCATTGGAGAGAGTAGGAGTCCAGCTCATGGGGGCCTATTTGTGTTGGTTTCGCCCCTCCTGGGTATGGCAATGCAATCCGATTTTATAGTTCATCTACTTTACTGGTCCAGAAGGTGTCTTGACAAGCTTGTGTAAAGTATTGAGGTTAGATACAACCAGGAGTACAAAGTGAAAATAGGGTTCCTTTTGGAGAAGTTTAGTTGATTCATGCTTTAAGGAAGCTGACATGCTGTTGAGACCTTCTGCATGGGACTGTGGTGACGAGAGGTAGAACTGAAGAAATGGAGGCCTGAAGTAGAAATGATGTTACCTGCTGGATGTCAACCTTACACTGTAGCTAGAGTTTTCCTGCCTGGCCCACAGTCAAGACAAATCTCTGTCACCTGCCAGCCCCACAGTCCCTCAGACCCAACCAAGTAAACACAGAGACTTATATTGGTTACAAACTGTATAGCCATGGCAGGCTTCTTGCTAACTGTTCTTACAGCTTAAATTAATCCATTTCCATTAATCTATACCTTGCCACATGGCTCGTGGCTTAGCGGTATCTTCACATGCTGTTTCTCATCGTGGCGGCTGGCAGTGTCTCTCTGACTCAGCCTTCCACTTCCCAGCTTTATTCTCCTCCTTGTCCCGCCCATACTTCCTGCCTAGCCAATGGCCAATCAGTGTTTTATTTATTATCAGCAACACATGTGACATACAGAACATCCCACAGCATTACACTCCAACTTCTGAGCATTTTCCTGGCCATATACTTTCCCTTAAAGGCAATGTTTCCCTCCCCTCTCCATGTGTATGAATAAAGAGTTTAATTAGGGTTGCTTATAGTAGCACGGTTGAGGGCTTATGACCATTGGCACCTTGCCAGTGTCTACCCCACTAAAGACTGTGTCTCTTCTTTGTCCAGCAACCATTGTAAGTCTTCATGGATGGATGAGGCTTCATAAACCCCTCCCTCCTCCATGCAAGAATGTTGACTGGCCTAATATAATGCAAATGTTGTTCAGGTGATCCAAGCTCCTGGGAGTACAAGAGTGTAATGGCCATGTCATGCCTGGACGACCACCTTCCACCTTTTTTTCCTGCTCTTACATTCTTTCTGCTTCCTGTTCAGTGTCTGACTTTTCAGTACATTGACTTGACAGTGGGAAATATACTGCCCCATTTTCCCTGCTTCTCACAGGGTTGCTCACACTGGTTCTAAATAATGATGGATTTGCTGAAAAATTTAGCCAGGCGTTTGCATGCTTATAGGGACTCAAGGCTACTTGACAGAGCTGTCAGTGCTGAAGTGGGTTTTCTTACCACCAAATGTAATAAATAAATCAGGTTTCAGAACCAGGTCCCATGATCAGGAACTGAGTGAGATTTTTGTTATATGATTTTAATAAAAATGTGGACTTCCTCCTCGTTTCCTTCTACAATGATTGACTGACTCATATTAAGATTGTGTCTAAATCCCTCCAGTTCCCCATTCTCCAATTACAGACAGAAAGGTGCTTTTCTACTGCTAGTTTATTACTGTGACATCGCAATCCTTCATTTAGAGAACCTACAATCTGTATAACTAACAAGCAGATCCAAAAGCTCTATGGATTTCCCCCTACTCACCGCAATATTCTTCTTTTGCAAAGGCCTTGGCCTTGACAATCACCTACCCAGAGACTAGAATAAATGAATAAATATGTGCTTTAAAGGGAAAGCAATGTCCTGAAGAAAAACTTTAAGCTAAAGTACTGCTTGGAAACAGGGCTATCTATCATAGGTTTGCGATTTTCTCATCTTACCTGAATTTAATAAAATTGCCCTAAAGCAAGTCTGCTGAAAAGTCAGGCTCCAAATCAAGGCACATAAGCTTCTCTGAGACTGAGTGTGGATTTTGTACTGACTGATCTCAGAGACTCTTCAGATGGGCAGCTGTTCTCTCAAGCCTGTGTGCACGATTCAGCCTGAGATTGGGATGGGTGTGACTCACTTTCCAAGGTCACTCTTGTAAGCAAAACTGACTCTTTTATGCAGAGCAGGTCATCTTTCAAAAAATGCTCACAAATACCATGCAGGTCCAAAAGGCCTAAATAACTCAGCATTCCAGAAACGATGGTACACAAGATGCTACCAAGACCCCTTTGACAGAGGTTCAGGCAGCTGGTCTGAACATGTGCACTCTTCCCCACTTAGAGACAAGTAGAATTACATGGCTTGTGGGCATCTAAACGTATGGTCAATATTTCTGGGAATTCTGGGACAATAGCTGTTTTGTCTTCTTTTCTGTCTCTTGGGCTCCAGACTTTTCATTAAAGATTCCTGCTCTTCTCCACACTGCCCAAGGCTCATTTCAGCCCCTTTCTTGGAAAATCTCCCCCTATCTACTTAGATAAAACACACAGGACTTCATAGAGTGGGTATCACTTTGTATACCGTAGATCCCATCTAGCAGCCTGCTTTTCTTATCAAAGGATGTCATGACAACCTCATCACTCAGGATCCAGCCTCAAATCTGTTTTCCTCTCTTTAGGCTCCCACTTCTGTTGTTCAGCTTTTCTGTGCCCAGAGACATAAGATTTTCAAGAAATTTTCACCAGTCTTTAGTGCCACCTGATTTTTAGGTGCTTTGATCCCCCCTTTTCATTTAATGTTGTTTGCACACAACACATATGCACACATGCACAGAATCCTGGTGCTTCTTGCTAGATCTGTTATTCTGTTTTTTTTTTTCCAACATCACAAATGCAGAGAGATGGTTAGCCTGTGACCTCATGATAATTCCAAATCCAGTTTGCTCTCCTACCCTCTATCCTACTTAAGAAAGAGGTGACGGCAGCAGAGGCGCAGCAAGAGCTTGGCCGCACTAGTGCCTCTCCATGTGGCAGCAGTGGTCTCAGTTCCAGATAAATCACAGCTTCAGTCACATAAATCAACCTCCCGTTCAAAGAACTACCGGCACCATAAATGGCAACCCACTACTATAACTGGCCACTTATCTTCCAACACTGAAATACAATAGAGAGGTGTGACTGCACCAGGGTCGGCACAGAAGGCAACAGAGATTTCCTGGAGCAGATACACGTGAGCACAAAGTTATGTTCTACTACGAAAATCCAATGATTTGAGTTCTCAAACATCTTTCTAAGGTTTGGCATCAAGTTCCATTCAGTAACTTAATTGCTGGGTGGCCTCAGGTAAGTGGCAAACTCAGTTGCTTGTCTGTGCAATGAGGATAGTGTTACCCAGTGCCCACTATGATGAGTGCGTCGAAAGTGCTCAATAAATGATGGCTTTTGCAAAGATGGTTCACACTGAAAAGCAGCCTGTACAAAGTGGAGCCATGATTTCGCTCAGGCATTGGGCATGGAGGGTTATTTCTTACAGCCTTGTCCTTCACACCAGTGACTCACCCTTCAGTTCATTTATCATACAAGCAGAGCAAGGCTCAGCCCCATACCCACAGCTCAGTCCACTGTATTGACTTTCCTCCTTCTGTCCTTGAAACAGACTGAAAGCTGCATTCAGATTTTTCTTCTTGGTGTCTGAGGCCAGTGCCCCTCTCTTCCCTTTTGCCTTTTGTTTACTAACAGCATCTTCCTTCTGAACGCCAGGTAATCCAGATGGTGCCCAATGAGATGAGAACTCCGGGACAGAAAAAAACCCAGCTGAAAATTCTGGATTTGGAGGTATTGATTGAGGGAACTCTCTACCTTCAACAGACTTTCATTCATCCTCAGAAACCACCAGACAGTTTCCAAATTCCAAATGGTTGATATCTTACATTGCTTCTGATGGCTGGGAACGACCTCCAAGTTCCATTCTGCACCCCACCTTCTTATGACTGGTACAGAAGATACTGTCACTGAATTCACCCATCACCTATTATTACCAACTCAGTCTCATAGATACCCGAGTCCTCATACAACAGGCTCTTCTGTTTGGGTACCTCTCATCATGCTCTGAAGGAAATCAAGAAGGTTGAATCCATGTCACACCAGAGAAATGCACACAGTGAGGACATTGCTTTCATTACCAGCTACAGATCATGAGAGCAGATGTCCAGCTGGAGGTAATTTTCTATCCTAAGAAAACATCCATGATAAAGTAGTCTATGTAGGTGAAAAACTTTTCTCCTCAAAAGAATTTTCTGCTTGTTCCCCAAAATAAAATTTTCTCATATCCACTAACGATTGTAGTATATGTAATAAAACCATAAGATCATACAGCCATACAATGTTAATATAAAATGCACCAAGCCCTTTGACAAGCTCTTTGAAGGCAGTGCTTCATTTAGCCTTATACTTCTACAGGATGGAGACTCTTATTAGTTCCATGTTTCAGATGTAGCAGCCCATTGTACTTTAGATAAATGGTCCAAGACAAGGTGGCTGAAAGCCCCAAATTTGGACCTAGATCTATCTCAGGCAAGGAGCCATGGTATTAACAGTGCATCCAATTCCGTTAATCATGGGTTTGGAACTTTTGAACACACTGACTGTCAGACAAACAGTGAAGTGTACAATTACCCGGGGAAATATGCGTGGGGAGGGGCATATGAAATGTAGGGATACTCTTTAGAAGCTAACAAGCTAGCCCCTTGTAAACCTTGTCAGCATGGTGCACTTAGATATAGGATAAAATTCTAAGACATAGCTCAGAAAATAGCCGTAGCCAGTAAATATATGCTATTTGACAAACTGTACCAACCTGCTCCCTCCCTCCCTCCACTCTGCCTCTGTTAGTGAGAGTGAGGATTGGGAAAGTAATGAGATGAAACAACCTTCTAGATACTTATTTATTAATAAAAACTGCAATACAATGACTGAAGGTTTTATTTTATTTTTAAAATTTAGTATTTTATTTAACATTCATACATGCATATAATATTTGAATCTAATCCACTCCCTCATTCCTTTTCTTCCAAGTCTTCCCCTATCTCTCTCTATTTTTCCCTCCCAACTTCATGAACTTATGCTCTTTCTCTCTCTCCAGTCATGCTTGTTCTCTCTCAAATTAATACACACTGGATCCATTTAGTGCTGCCTGCGTGTGCTTGGTGGTGGGACTGACACGTGAGTAGTCGCTGAGGGTCCACATCTCTGAAGAAAAGTGACTCTCTGTCTGCCAGGATAGTCATGAACTGTTCACAGTTCCTCAGATAGGGGTGGCTTCATGAACTCCTTCACCATGCTGAGATTTTGTCTAGATTGACTATGTGCAGGTTTTGTGAATGAAGTTCCAACCATTGTGAGTTCATATGTGTAATGGCACTGTCATTTATGGAAAATACCATTTTCTATAGATACCCACTCCCTCCAACACTTACATTCTTTCTATCTTCTCTACCTCAATGACCCTTGAGCCTTGGCTGGAATATGTTACACAGATATCTCATTTAAAGCTGAGCATTCCATAGTTTTTTATTCTCTGCATGTTGACCAGTTGTGGGTCTGTGTGTTACCCTCCATACTGCAAAAGTAGCGTGATGAGGGTGGAAAATGCACTGGTATATGGGAATAAAGATAAGAACTTAGAGGTCAGTTTAGTGGGATGTCCATTCAGCAGAATAACAGTGTTATGTTCTTCCATAGGGCCTGTACCCTGCCCAACCACAGTACCAAGTTGGGGTCCATCTTATGGAGAGGGCTTTAAATGAAAACATGAAGTGGTTGGTTACTTCCATAACTATTGTATTGTACTGTATTGTAATGAGCATATCTTGCCAATCCAGTCATTATTGTAGCTCACAGAGCTCACAGGTGAGTAAGACTGATAATGACTTTCCTCCCTTGATATCATGCTTAGAACTTTACAGAACTATGAAAAGTAATGACTAGGAAAGAAGC
Source organism: Peromyscus eremicus (assembly GCF_949786415.1). Classification (NCBI taxonomy): domain Eukaryota; kingdom Metazoa; phylum Chordata; class Mammalia; order Rodentia; family Cricetidae; genus Peromyscus; species Peromyscus eremicus. The sequence goes on from NC_081416.1 coordinate 9,097,335, forward strand.
TTCTAGGTTGGTGCTAGCTTGATTTCTCTATGTCCTGATAGGATGTACAGTGTCTTCAGCAATGGGTTCTTTTCACCATGTTCTGGAGAGGAAGCAACAGCAACAGCAACAGCCCATGTGTTAGGGGAGTCTATGAGATCCCAGTGATCAACAAGAGTGAAGTGCTTAAGCCTTAAAACACATGTAGGAGTACACGTACTCCACCCACACAAGTATGTAGATGACTGGGAAATCTGAAAATAAGATTGGTCAACAAATAATTGAATACAACCAATGCCAGTGTTCTGGTTGTGGTAGCCTACTCTCTTTTTTACGATGTCACCACTGGAGAAGTAAGGCAGGTCATACAGAGTTCCTCTGTATTATTTCTTGCAATTATAGCAAGTAAATATATAATTATTTCTCTACAGCTTCAGTGAAAAAATTACAATGCTGGGTATTGGCTCAAATCTCTCTTTTTTCAGTATATGTGCTATGAATTGCACAGAGTTTAAAATGAGATGTAAAATTTTTATATATGTGTGAAACTTGGACAATAGTGTGTTCTGTATATGTATTGCTGGGAAGCAAATAAATTTCTAAGTAAGTCTGGATTTATCTCTCTGAGAGAAAAAAACTTCCCAGCCATTAATTTCTGTATCCACCTCTCAGTGCCTGCAGCCCTCAGCTACTAATACAAGCTCATCTCTTAGCTAGACTCAATTGGTCAGTGTTCTTCCCTTCTGACATCCCATTTGGGGCATACACATTGTGGGTAGGTAATTATAATTGTTATAACAAAAATGTCCCTCTAATGAAATAATGCATTTATTTATTATAAGAAGCACAGCTGTAAGATGAATGGAGGGGTGACTTACAGATTTTTGTATTCAATATGCCACCTGTAATTGAAAAATAATTAGATTCTCCATCTGCTTCCTGTCATGCACGCCTCCATTTCCTCCACTGTCTACGGTACTTAAGAACAGTCAGCATGTTTTTAATACTAATTGCCTACTAATAAGAACTCTGTAGAGAAATTCATTGCCCTGCTATGCAACTTAGTCACCATTTAACATACTGTTGATCTTTTAATATATTTAAATCTGACTATGATGAATTTGCTTCTTATTGATAATTTTTATTTTGTCATGCTAATACATTGAGATTTCCCTATATTTTACAGACACAGCAGAAAATACGTCATACAGTATAGGTGATAGGCAAAAGGTACACACAGCTTACCTTTCTGTGCTAATACCATTCAGAAATAAAGGCTGAAATAGATCATATCTTATAGAAGCAATTAAATATGATCTTACCAATTCTCCCTCTGACTAATTGTAGTTGTGGTCCTGTGAAACAGCACAGGGTTGCAGGAGGAAAGGCTATTGTGTTCACTTGTTAAGAATTAATTTTAATCTTTCACATTCAGATATCTTTGATTTTTTTCTTTATCAGGATAATATGCACAACACTTTTGGAAGGAGAGTAATGCCTTTTAAAAATATTTTTATTGACCATATTTTTATTAACATAAAAATTTACTTTTATTGCAAAATAATATTATAGATTTACAAGATCATTACACTTACCATACAGACATAAACATTACCAATGGTTGGTTTTTTTTCTATATTTCTAACTAATGCAATGCCTATGAACTATTTATTTATTTATTTCACTTATTATTTTCTCAATTTACAAAGAGTGTCCACGTCACTCAATGCAGATCACTGCTGCCCCTGTAACGGCAGCATGGTCATTTGCTGTTATTGTCACAGCCCGCACTGTTCACGTCTGGGGCATTCCGATAGACCAGCGTTTTGACTCTCGCTTGCTCTGCTTGCTTCTGCTTCTGTCCTTGAGGCCGAGAGAGCAGATGATGTATGTTCCTTGTCACCTTGTCCAGTCCCTCGTCACCTCTTGTCGGCCTCTGGCTGAATGGTTTTCTTCGTGTTTTTTTTTTTTTTTTTTTTTAAGAAATTGCTTTGGTTTACGTAGAAAAAAGAAAAGTAAAAGGCCCACAATTTACTTGAAGATTCTGATTTTCTGACTTGAGTTTGCTCTTGGTCTCTGTTCCCTCTGTTTACTATTTTGCACAACAGACCTGAGTGCATCTCTGGCCTTTGAGAGACAATGGTCCAGGAATGAGAGCAGCCACTTCTTTCACTGCGCATCATCGGCTGCTCAGAGCTGACTCAGCAGATGGGAAATTTTATATTCTCTATTATTTTATATCTTGGGGGGAAAGAAGCAAACAAACTGCATTATTAAAAGTTTCATTTTCTTCTTAAACACCTTATAGAAAGTCACATTGAAAGTTTAAATGTCTCTTTTCTGTTATTTTCTCTATTCATTCTCTCTCTTAGCATTCTTCTAAAAGAACAGATAAATAAATAAAAAACAGATAAGGTAGTTAGATTAGATTTCCAAACAGTGAACAGTCTGTTTTTCAATCAGAGTCTTGCAGATTTACCAGTGCCTGATGGTCCCCATCAAAAGACACCCCATCTGTGAGGATATATTGGGCTCCCCAGTTTTCCTCCCACCCCTAATGCTTAGCTTTCTCATGAGAAATCTGAGTCTTTTTTTTTTTTTTTTTTTTTAATTTTTATTTTGCAATACAATTCAGTTCTACATATCAGCCACAGATTCCCTTGTTCTCCCCCCTCCCGCCCCCCTCACCTCCCCTCCAGCCCGCCCCCCATTCCAATCTCCTCCAGGGCAAAGCCTTCCCCACAGACTGAGATCAACCTGGTGGACTCAGTCCAGGTAGGTCCAGTCCCCTCCTCCCATGCTGAGCCAAGGGACCCTGCATAGGCCCCAGGTTTCAAACAGCCAACTCATGCAATGAGCACAGGACCCGGTCCCACTGCCTGGATGCCTCCCAAACAGATCAGGCCAATCAACTGTCTCACCCACTCAGAGGGCCTGATCCAGTTGGTGACCCCTCAGTCATTGGTTCATATTTCATGTGGAGAAATCTGAGTCTTAAGTTCAGGTTCAATGGGAACATGAATGTGAGTCTGACCATTAACTTTGACAAGGTGCTTTCCCCCCCAAAAAAACAAGCAACTTGACTCTTCAATTAGGCTCTTGCCTTGCAGCTCAGTTCTGTGAATATGCTTCCTGGAAGCCTGGCAGCTATCCCAGGAGTGAGATTTGTCTCATTTTGCTTTTCCTGAACCACCATGGTTTATGTTTCCTGGTACCTTGATGCTTGCATTTGAACTTACATTCATCACTCAGTCCCCAGTGATGATCCTGATATCAACCCCAAATCTCCATTTGGCCTTTCTCAGAATTTCTGGATATTTGAGCCCTTCCTTCTAAGGTTTCTTCTGTCAATAATGAGGCAGAATAAAACTGACTCTAGAACCTTGAATGACCCACAAAGCTTTTTTTTTTTCCTCAGATAGGCTCCACCTGGGATTGTTTAACCCTAAAATTATGCTTTGTTAGCTTGTTCCTGGTCTCTGCATGGCTCTCTCATGATCTTTTCCTGGGTTATGGGAACTGGTTTCCAAATGACTCTCAAGAAATTCTAATCTTTCTTTCAGTGTCTGGTTCTAGGCAGTCTCAACCAAGATGCCTGGATGGTTTAGGCCCCTCTGCTGGGTCTACATCTTCAGGGGAAAGTCCAAGCTATCTATTTTACAGCCTCTTTTGACACCCAGCAATAACTGCTCAGGTCTCTTCTTGTCACTCCTGCTTTCCAGTAAAACCCTGTGCTTCTCCATCCGGGCCCTCCATGGCCCCAGCTCCTGCAGTTTGTTATGTACTTATCCTAGCTTGGAAGAGTTTATAGCCTAGTTTGGAGTTGAGGGGTGGGAGTTTTGGTAGAAATAGAGGAATGCAGGAAATGAAGTTTGAGTGGTGTGGATGGTGGTGAGTATAGGTGGTGTGTGAGAACTTGTATCTAGAGACAGAAAAAGGCAAGAGAAAAAAACCTAAATTTTGAGCTATGCTTTACTCATATGCATTTTAACCTATTAATTCTGTGGAAGTTCAATAAAAGTTCATTCCCATCTTCCCATCTCAATTAGAGGTATGAGGAGATTCCACTGTGGTGCTCCACACATCACGTGAGAGAGAATAAAGCAGTAGATGAGATAACACGGCCCTGTTTTTCTCTGGAAAAAAAAAGCGCTGCACAGACCTTGTGCCGCAGCCTCTCTACCAGTTCTGTGCGACATTTATGAAATATAAAGCAGATCAAAGGAACTCAGACTCTCACAGGAAGTGTGTTTTGTCATCCAAATCCATCTCTGTTCAAATTCCTTCTCTGCTTCCAGCTTTAAGGATCTGTTCAGGGCACGCTTACAAAAGGCATCATCATCGAGGTAAGATGACAATTGGGAAGAGCATCCATGGAACAGCTTCCGCTGTATAATTAAATGCTTTTCACACACCCCAGGGGCCTTGACCCAGAGTGCAAATTGATGCCAGTTTCTGAGATGATGTCTGCTGATGCACCAAAGCAAAAACGAGGGCAAAATTATCACCAAAGTTACTTGACCAGTCTGACTATTTGTAGGTACTGCTGAAGGCCTACTATGATGCTCAGACCTGCTGAGATGAGAGCTGCAGTGGCCTGCTGTAGCTGCTTACTTCTCAAGCCTACAATGAGAGATTTTCTCAGGGGAATGAGGGATATTTTGAGTTTCATTTGATTGCTTTAAAGATGTCAAGGAAGAACAGGCTGCCTGTGTAAGCCATGAATCAAGACACAGAGCAGACGAATGATGGGGTTTTTCAGCTTCAGCAATACACACACACATACACACACACACACACACAGACACACACACACACACACACACAGACACACGCACATCGACAAATGTGTAAACAGAACTCCCTGAGTTCAGTTTTGTCCTTTGTGTGTGAGTGTGGTTTCAGGGCCAATCACTTTGAACTGTAGCGTCAACTGGGGGCTCATCCCTGAGGGAAGCTGATTCTCTTTCTCTTAGCAGTTGTTTCTGCCTGTAGGTCTCTGTCTAGGGGTGGGGCCTTGTGAGAGTTCTCCCCTGCTATGTTAGAATCTACTGATGCTGCCATTGTTCAGGGCTTACTTATGCCGCCATTTCTAGGAGATACAGTCTTATGCAGACTTCCTGGCGTTCAGGCTCTTATGATCTTCCTGTTCTCTTCTCTGTGGTGTTCCCTGAGCCACAGAGCAGGAGCTGTGCAGCAGATTTGAACACTGGAAACTAACATAAACTTGTTGTTATTACAGAAAAATAAAACATAGGAAAGTTATGATTCTTCAGACCACATTTAGCCATCAGAAAATTTCTTTCTTTCTTTTTTTTTCTTCCATGGAGAAGAATTAAATCCGAGAAGAAACTGCCAGGTGTTAGTGGAAGTCAAAGCAGGCAGGTCTCTGAAGAGAGAAGATCTCATGTGCTCGTTGATGAAGGTGCCTTCTGGTCCTCTCGGCAAAGGCAAGGCACCTGTGTCACCTGTAGAACTGAGTTGTTCATTTTGTGAGATGCAAGGCAAACACCAGCTACTCACACCCTCCTCTTGAGGCCCACACATGGAAAATGAAGGCAAAAGAGGTCCAACTTTTGTTTGAGGCCTCAAACCTGAGTCAGAACCCTGGCTCCTGATGGCACCATAGGGACAGGTGCTGTGTGTAGGTCTTGAAGTCAAATACTTGGGCATGGAATTAGCATCTGTGTGTGCCACTTTTGACTTATAATGAGTCAAGAATAACAGTTACATCTTCATCACAAAGTAATTAAAGGGCATCATAACTTGCCTGTGGGTATAGCCTGCTGCTGGATAATGTTAAGGACTTAATAATTAGGAACTATCATTGTTATTACAGCACTTGAGGGAGTTTAGTTTCCTCTGTATGATAATAAACAATGTTTCTTCCCTGGAGCACACCCCTTTGCTGTTAAGAAACTCCTGGGTTAAACAAACACTTGGTATTAGGAGCTACTTTTTAATGAACATCTCTTATAAACTAAATAATTCTATGTAGGAAAAACAGCCTAGGAAGTACTCATCTATACTAACTTAGATGTTTCAGTTTTAAAAAGTGTACATGAATTTGGTGATGATAAGTGTTTTAACATTGACCTGGTTGTCACTGGAAAAGCTAATCTAACAAAAAAAGGAAAAGCATTTGCCTGTACTCTTCCATGACACCCCATCTGTGCACTGCACCCTTTCCCTTCTCTACAGCAAAAGCCATCACCTGCAGAGCTGGTGTTAAGTGGACTCCTGAAGGAGACAGGATCTCTCCAAACCTAACATATACCTCTCTTGCAGATGAGAAATACATTATTTTCGGGTTAGTATTTCCCCTCTCTAGTTCCTATTATTTCATGGAGGGGGTTGTGGGATTATTAACCAGTTTAAAAAAAGATTTTAATAATATTTAGAAATACAAATCACTTCATAGACAAGTAGGATGCCACCAAATCTATCTGGATGCCTGCTTATTAAGTAACTAAGGGTAGCAGTAATAATAAAACACACATTCCTTCTATCTCATAAATATAACTGTTGGAATTTTTGTGGTTTGCTGTAGGGTAAGATTTAGTTATGTTGTTTTGTCATGCTCCCTAGTTATCTCAAACCAATTTGACTTTAGTGGGATGTACAGGTATAAATTCCATGGTTTTGAAAGCCACTTGGAAGCAGTAAAGAGTACGTGCTGGATCGATCAGATGGCCTCTGACCCAATGGGACACGTTGATTTGACAGGTAAGCTGTATTTACAGAGCTGGGATGGATGCCCACTGCCCCCAGTGCTTCTTAAATGTGTTGACGTTTGTCCAGCCTCTGTAAAGTGACAAAAACATAATTGCTTCTCCCGCCCCACCATACTCCTTACTAAAGTTTAGTTCTTGAAGGAGGCGTAGCTTTGTTCCTTCTTTCATATTATAAATGCTGCCCCTGTAAACCAAAACTGATATCATTGTTGCATTTCATCTTAGGCAAAACTATTCTCTCTGCTTAAATATAGACATCTTTTAATCTTAAAATTACCAGCAACTTGACAGTAAAAACTAATTATAACCAGTTGCTTGTACTTGATAAATGAGTAAGGGAGTGATTTTGGATTTGAAATTTTGCATTGAGGGAGAAGAGGGGAGGGAAGGAGACAGGGAGGGAGATAGAGACGAAGGAAGAAGGAGGAGGAGGAGCAGGAAGAGAAGAAGAGAGAAAAAGAGAGAAGAAAAGAGAGAAACTGACTGACATTTCTCTGTTATGGCACCTACCAAAGGATGGTTCATGCTGCCCCTGCCAGTGCTGGCTCCCGGACTACCTTGTGCACAAGTCACCGGCTGAGGAAGGTCAGGGAAGAGCAGAACATTTGGAACATTAATATAATTTCATGCCCAACGTGTTTGGCAGGAATGCACTCACTGACCCTTATTTCACTCATTCACTGAGTATAATGGGGCATCCTGTGGCAATGTTGGGTACATCAGTGAGCAAGCCAGACAGTTCCAGAGAGAAGGAAAGACAAGAAACAGATGCAAGGTAGACTAAAGCTGAGGATCCCAAGTAAAGAAAGGCCGAATGCAGCTGAATTGACTTGATCCTTCCTCTCCTGGCCCTCTCTGCTCACAAGGTATTTTTAAGCCAACAGCTATTTGGTTCATTTTCTTCTCTTGAATGTGTGTTCTATCTACCAGCTTATTTTTAAAAACATATACTAGGGTAATGATGTCTAAGTACATAGATTATTAACATACTCGTAAAATTTGCAGTCATATGTGGCTGGAGAGATGTCTCAGAGGTTAATCTTTCAGAGGACTATGTTTCAACTCCCAGCACTTACATGGTGCCTCACAGCTGCCTGTGATTGCAGTCCTAAGGGAGCCAACGCCCTCTTCTGGTTTCCACACGCACTGCATTATTTGGTACACAGACATACATTCAGGGAAACACACACACATAAAATAAAAATAAAAACTCAAGCAATTAAAATAATTTTAAGATTCTATATAGACTCCCCAATATTTTTTGCTGTGGTTTTTATGTGTCTGTGCATTCATATTATATGCTATATGTGTGATAGATAAATATATAACATCTATTCTTAATAGTAGGTAAGTTGTGGATCTTAGTACACAAGTGACTTTAAATTCAATTTTCATCTCTACCATACCCATACCTACATGGAGTTAGGAGCCAAGAAAAAAGTCATCAGAGTAGGAAAGGTCTTTAACACAGACTAGCAGGTCCTTGGGAATTCCCTGAAGTGAACCGTATACCTTACTATATGATCCCCACATGGGGAGAGAAAGCATGTCCAGGAATTCTTAATCATTTTTATAAACCCCAGGCCTGAGGCAATGAATGGACTCAGGTCTGTCTGTCAGTTGTGTCTTTACCATATCACATCAGCTGACTGAACATGTTATGTGACTCCTTACTCACTGCCTGTTAAGTCAGAATGAATTAATTCTTATCTGAGATATCTTTGAAAAAGGGATAGGTGGATAGAATGAAGCCAATGTGTTTTCTCCTCCTTTCCTTCCAGAGCAAGCTTGTGTGATTCAGCCTTTAGGTTCTGGAGCATTCCCGAGGACCAACTCTATTTCCTGTATCATGGAGGTTCTTTTCTGATGCTGTGTGTGTTTCTTCCTTTGCACATTGTTAGTATTCTGTCCTCAATGCCTCCTGTAAATTGCTATTTCTGTTTGCTCCCAAAAGCCAATAAAATTTTAAATCAAGAGTAAATGGAAACAGTAAATATTTCACGTCTGCCAATCAACATGTAGATGGTAGATGAAGTGAGCAGGTGAACACCCAAAATAACACAAATCACTTCCAGGTAGATTGGGAATGCAGCAGGGCCATGGGAAATGTGAGTGGCTCTTGGTAAAACAGACAATGCTAGGCGACTGCTACAAGAACATTTCCTAACAGCAAAAAATATTTCTATTAAGAAAAGGGCAATTCAAATGGTACGATTTTACTCCTTAAGAGGAAGGTCTGGGAGCCCAGAAGACATGGGAGGGGAGTGCTGTTTATAACGCTCTCCCTGACCCATGTGAGCTGCAGTTAACACAATCACAGCAGCATCCAGGCTCAGGTCTAGAAGCAGGGTACAAGGAGCATTCTATAACATGAGTGCATTGCCTATGGCCCAGTTCCCTGGTGAATTCGGCACACAGATTCATATTCAGGTATCACACAGAAAAGAAGATCCATCCCAGGCTTTGTTCAGTGACCACAGCCTTCTGAAATAAGGGGAAGGCTCCATTCAGAAAACATCAGTGACCACAGCCTTCTGAAATAAGGGGAAGGCTCCATTCAGAAAACATAAGACAGAAAAAGAGAGGGCCACTGGGCTTCCCCAAAACAAGAGAGGCCTTGGGAAAAGTCACACAGCCTCCCACCCTATCAAGGACCATGGAATTATGATTCATTTATTGAAGAATGTTGTTAGCTGGGACTGTGTTCCTAAATATTCCATGAAAAGTCAAAGTTTACACAACAGACAATCTAAATAATATTTTATGTTGTTTGGATGTATTTTGAGTGTATCCCCCAAAGGTTCATTGTTGAAATTTAATCTGATCGTGAAATACCGGAAGGGTAGAGTTTAGGTGTGGTGGTTTGAATGAGAATGGCCACCATAGGCTCATGTATTTGGATGTCACTAGGGAGTGGAAATGTTTAAGAAGGATTATAATATTAGGAGATATGGCCTTGGTGGAGTAGGTGTATCACTGGGGGTGGCCTAGTCTCTCTATCTTGGCCTACAACTTCTGAATCAGGATGTAACGTGCTTAGCTACTACTCTAGTACTATGCCTGTCTGCTCCCTGTAAGATGAATTGCGAAACGATCTTATTAATAAAAATCCTGGAGCCAGGTATTGGGGTAAAAACTGAGAGATCAGAAAAGCAGAAAGAAGTCAGCCACATTCTTACCACTTGGAAATCCTTAGTCAAAGAGACCTACTTCCTGTATACCCACGCCTATATGCCTTTCTGTTCTGCATCTCACTTCCTCTCTCTGCCCAGCTACATCATTTCCTGTCTGTCTGTATAGACCTCCAGACCTCTATGGTTAGTGCTGGGATTAAAGGCATGTGTCACCATGCCTGGCTCTGTTCCCCAGTGTGGCCTTGAACTCACAGAGATCCCGATGAATCTCTGCCTCCTGAAAGCTAGGATTAAAGTCATGTGCTACCATTGCCTGACTTCTATGTTTAATATAGTGGGTGGCTTTTTCCTCTGATCCTCAGATAATCCTTATTAGGGTGAACAATATATTGGGGGACACAATATATCACCACAGCTCCCCACCAGGATGATCATAGACTAGGCTCTGAAACTGTAGGCAAGCCCCAATTACATTTTTTTTTTTTATAAAATTGCCTTGGTTATGGTGTCTCTTTACAGCAATAGAACAGCGACTATGGCAGATGTCTAGAGGGGAAGGCTTTGGGAGGTGACCACTGTCAGATAGTCATCCATGACTGAGAACTAGTAATGTCATAGAAAAGAGACACAGGTGCATACACATCCATGTACACATGCACACACACACACCACACACATTTGCACACACACACATAGATCCCACACGCACCAATATGCACAAACACACACAATCTACACACAATTATAAACACAGACACACCATATACCATACACACATAAACAGACACACAGATAGACATGAAGTAGAATGAGGTAGAAGAGTCCAAATATTGGATATTGATTTATTTAATGATTTACTTAAAGCACTGCTCATACTGCCTATTTGCCAAGAATGATTTCCATTGGAGCAGAATGACCTAGAGGGATAGCTGAAATAATGGGTGGTTGTGCTTTACAACCCGCTGACTGCCACATACGATTCTGTAAAATCTTCCTTGCTTACCTGCCCCACTTTGTGGTTTTAGAATATAAAATGGGAATACAAACTGGACCCAGGAACTAGTTTGGCTTTGGTCCAGCAGTAACACCTCCCCTCTCCCACTCTCATTGATGTCAGAGTGCTTATTCCAGAATGATTCCCGCAATACACACATATATCACACACACACACACACACACACACACATACACACACACCACATAAACACACATACACATATACACACCATATACACTTATGTACACGCATATATACACCAAATATGCATAGAACACAAACAAATACACACAAGCACTACAGATACACAATACATACACACACACACACACAATACACATATCCACACATATATCACCATACACATATACCCACACCATACACATACAAACACAATTCACACACCACATACATACACATGCTACACAAATATATATTCCACATACACAAATATTCACGTTCCCTTTCTTTTTTTTTTTTATTTTGCAATACAATTCAGTTCCACATATCAGCCACAGATTCCCTTGTTCTCCCCCTCCCGCCTCCCTCCCCCTCCCCCCCAGCCCGCCCCCGATTCCAATCTCCTCCAGGGCAAAGCCATCCCCACAGACTGAGATCAACCTGGTGGACTCAGTCCAGGCAGGTCCAGTCCCCTCCTCTCAGGCCGAGCCAAGGGACCCTGCATAGGCCCCAGGTTTCAAACAGCCAACTCATGCAATGAGCACCGGACCCGGTGCCACTGCCTGGATGCCTCCCAAACAGATCAGGCCAATCAACTGTCTCACCCACTCAGAGGGCCTGATCCAGTTGGTGACCCCTCAGCCATTGGTTCATATTTCATGTGTTTCCGTTCGTTCAGCTATTTGTCTCTGTGCTTAATCCGACCTTGGTCACAACAATTCTCGCTCATGTGATGACCCTATGCCTCCTGGGACTTTAACAGCAAGAAGAAATGTGGTTTCATAATTTTGGATCTCCAGAATTGTGAACCAAATAAATCTTTTCATTAAAACCCACCACGTCTATTGTATTATGTTATTGGCAACAAAATCAGACTAACCCAATGTTGTAGTTATTGGTTTCATTTTATCTTGCACTCAATTCTGAGGTCCTGAAGTTGAGATTGTATTATCTGAGTCTTAGGAGATCAGAAATATGTCATGCCCTTCATGTTATTTAGTCTGACTCTGCCCAAGACCTGGAATTCTGCTACCATACCACATATGCCAGAGATGCTACAACATTTTTGGTATGGAAAACTCATGGGTTCTAGGACTGGACTGCTCTGTTTTGGGACTACTCAAATATTTACTAGAGACTTCTAGGCAGAAGGAATACTATAGTGAAAAACAGACAATCCCTACTCTAGAAATTTAGAATTGAGTGTTAGATCGAGTGAAAACAGTAACTACAGAGCTGTGTTCTTCCTTACTGAAAGTGCATGTTGGTAAATATTAGTCACTGTTTAAGCACACACTATAAATCTAACTCGTGTCCCACAGGGCAGCTCCATCTGGTATTTGAAGATAGTGATCACATCACCTTTAAAAATTAAAAATGCTCATCTTTTTTTAAATCCTTCCTTTTTCTACCTTTTAATGTGAGTCAATCAAATTCATCAGTTAAAATAGAAACTAACTATACACTTCCATGCCTGCGCAGCCAGGGTATTATAGATTATAAAGTCATGTAAGCCTATGTTTCACTTTCTTCTGCTTTATTAAGGTAAAAGAAAGTGAACAAAGAAAGGGAGGGAGTGGTTTTATACACAGATTTATGCTTTTCTTGCTTTGATTAGAAAAATTGGCTTCCCCTCTCCCATTCCCTCAACCATTGAGACATTTATTATATGTTCCTTTCACATCCTCAAAGTTTCAAACACAAAGCCTAACAAAGAAACCTAAACAAATTAAATGGAACCTATTTTTCCCCTACATAAAAAAAATGCATTTTAGTTTTGCCGTAAGGATGTCTTTGTTTTCATTATTATTAAAAAATGTCAGGAATATTTTGCCTGCTGGGAGCACAGACTTTTTTCCTATTTTTCAGTCTTACTCAAAACCTCTTACTGTATATTTTATGAGTTATAGCAAACTCTTGGTTGTACTTTTTAAAATAAAGAAAACAAACAAACCAACAACTCTGGAGCTAATGTTGGTCTGCTGCACAATGATTTTCACCCATGTAGTGTTGGGAACTTACAGGCTGAAATGTAATAAGAAAAACATTTGTAGATGAACATATACTCACCTGATCTTTTGAAACAGAATTTTAGAAATAGAAATTTAGTGAGGTTGCAAATTGAGTTTCCCCATGTACCAATCTCATGGTCCATGCTTTCTTTTTGGGTGGTGAAGACCATGAATTATTTTAATCATTTTTCAAATTCTCCTCCTCTTAGTCTTTTGGAAAGCCCGTAGATAGACTATAGTGTTGAAGTCCAGGTTGGGTGTCTTGCTTATCATTGTCCTGTGAGCTTCTTCAAGTTACTTCGCACATCTGCAATGTGGGTAACTCGCCTTTTAGATGGAAAGAGTGAGAATGTCCATAGGGAAATGGAGCAAAAACAGTGTCAAGAAGTAGTTGCATTACAAGATTTTGGAATTTATGTAAATACAGAGAGTTGTTTCTTTTATGATTTATTTCCACAAAGACAAAGAGGGTGATCGTTATTGTTTGAATTTGAAATGTCCCTCATTGACATGTGTGTGAATGAATGTATGGTCGCCCAAATAAATCTTCCTTAAAATTTGACTTATATATTAATTATGAGATTTAAATAGAATAAAACTTAAGGAAATGGTTAGTAACTGCAAAGTACTCAATCATCATCACCACCACCACCACCACCACCACCATCATCATCATTATTAAGTAGTAGGAAGTATAGTCTTCTTGTATGCAACTCATCATGTACCACCTAAAGGAGTTTGGGGACCATCTTTTTGAAAGGGCCTTTTGCTGTGGGATGTCTTTCTGTATGCTGTGAATATATATCATTTCCATTGGTTAATAAATAAGCTGCTTTAGCCTATGGCAAGGCAGCTTAGAGGCAGGCGGGAAATCCAAGGAGAGAGACAGAATAGAGAAAGATGGAGTTTGGAGAGACACCAGCCTGCCGCCCAAGGAACAACACACCAGCAAACCGGTAAGCCATGGAACATGTGGCAAAACATAGATTAATAGAAATGGGTTAATTTAAGTTATAAGAGCTAGCTAGCTAGCAAGAAGCCTGCCATATGCCATGCAATTTGTAATTAATATAAGCCTCTGAGTAATTATTTTATAAGCAGCTGTGGGACCGCAAGCTGGGTGGGACCAGAGAAACTTTCTGGCTACAGGCCTTTAGTGTAATCAGGAAACCTATAGGAAAACAGCTCCCTTTTTGGGGTTTATTTTTGAAATTGTGATTTCATAACCACATTTTTTCCTCTTCCTTTCTTTCCTCCAAATCCTCCCATACATCAATCCCTGCTCTCCTTAAGTTCATGGCCTATTTTTTCATTAATTGTAGTTGCATTTGTGTACATAGATATTCCTAAATATAACCCGTTGAGTTCATATAATGCCAGTTGTATATATGTTTTATGGGCTGATCGTTGGCACTGGATAACCATTGTGCTCTTTTCTGTGCTCCTGCCCCCAGCTTTACTCAGTTGCCTGTAGTTCTTTGTGTAGTATTGAGGCCTCATGGGCTTTTCCTGGTCCAGTTTGGCATCTATCTTCATTGGTGTGATCTTTGTTTAGCTCACATTTGGTTGGTCATGATAAGACTTTACAAGTACAGCTTCAGATGTTACTAGGTGACACAATCTCATAGCAAACTCCCCGACGCTCCAACCCTTACAGTTTTTCTGTCCCCTCTTCCCCAGTGCTCCCGAGCTTTAGGTGCAGGACTGGGAAAACAGCTGTATATAGATTGGGTTTAGAATCTGACACACAGAAACTCTCAGGAACTAGTGACGATGGCTGGTGTGTGTTGTAGTAATGGAATGGGCTTGATGAGGACTTGGGGATTCTCGCTCTACTATATTTGAGACAGCCCTGCTCAGAAATGAACTCTGGAGTAATTGGAGCCAACAAGCCCTATCACCTCTGCAAGTCAACTTGGTTTTAGGATTCCCTGGGATGATTCAACAAACAGACCATCTTAGAGAGGCTGATGCAGCTCTGTGAGGATCAGAGTGTCATGAACTTGCTGGGTGAGGGCCAGTGAGAGCTTCAACTTAGTCCCAGGAATAAATATCTGCCCCTTTTTTCCCTACCCTATCAACAAAATTTTAGTGCTATGCCTATTTGAAGAAATGTATTCATTTTTTCACCTAGTCTTCTGCTTCCAATGTTCTGGCCCTTTCTAGACAAACATATATGGATTTATTTTTCATTCCACCCCCTCACCTACTTCTTTGTCTTCTCTGTTCTCTCTGTTGTACTTTCAAAGTGTCTCCCCACCATGTGTTATGTGTGTCTGTATGTGCATAGGTAACATGTGTTGGTGCTATAAGTCTATGTTGACATCTTCTCAAATTGCTCTCCACCTCATATTTTGAGACACAATCTCTCATTGAACCTGGAGCTCACTGATTCTGCTAGTCCAGCTGTCCAGAACACTCCAGGGATCTACCTGTCTCTGCCTCCACAGTGTAGGGATTGCATACATGTACTGTGGCTCCTGGCTTTTTAGGTGGGTGCTGGGGTGTGAACTCAGGTCCTCAAGCTTGTATACCAAGCACTTGTCTTTTCTAGCTTGCTTCCTGAGTCTTCAATCTGATCTTTTATGCTGCCCAGAATCTGTCACTAGAGGAAGCCACTTGGGCACAATCCAACTTAAATATTGTGTATTTGATTGCTTTTATTTTGGATCATCTCTTAGGTAAGAAATTGCTGATTCTAGTTTTAGATTCAAAAGATATTCAATTTAATATAAAGAAATATAAATCAATAACAATAAACAGGAGGCTGGAGAGACTGTTCAGTAGTTAAGACCACTGACTGGTATTCCAGAAGACTTGAGTTCAATTCCCAGCACCCACATGGAGTCTCACAACCATTTATAACCCCAGCCACAGAGAATCTGATGCCCTCTTCAGGCTTCTGCTCACACAACATGCATGTGGTACCCAAACATATACTTAGGCAAAACACCCGTAAACACAGACAATAAGTAAAATTAAAAAAGAAAAAAGCAATAAGCACACAAGAAATCTTCACTGGGCATGTTTTGTATGCCAGATGTGGTTCTGGATATTTCATATGTAATATCTCATTTAATACTCACACAAACCCTAGTATTGTATTGTATTGTATTGTATTGTATTGTATTGTATTTATTTATTTATTTATTTATTTATTTATTTATTTATTGTGTGTGTGTGTGTGTGTGTGTGTGTGTGTGTGTGTGTGTGTGTGTATGAGAATCCTGCCCATATGCAGGTTTCCATAGAGGCCAGAAGAAGGCACTGGATTTCTTGGTACTGGAGTTATAGGTGATTGTGAGCTATAGCATCTTGGAAGTGTGCCCTATTAAAGACTGAGTCATCTTTCAAACCTCTAAATTCCAATATTGTAAATTAGAAGATTTCTTTGGTTAACTCTCTTCTAAATTTCTGAGAGACTGCTATCACAGTTACTCCTACTCATAACAGGTGGGCTACAAGTTCATTTTCTGTCTTCTTCTAGCTGAATTCCAGAGGGCAAAATTGTGATATTTGTTCTTCCTTCTAATTTTCCCTTGGCAATGCCTATAATCCACTAGAATGAAATATGGCATTACGGCTTACTGCATTTCTGTCCAAATGGCCAAGGTTTAGCAGTGGTAAAAAGAGGAGCAATGCTATATAGCTACTTCCTGCTAAAACTTCCTGCTACAGTCAAGAGAGAAACCAAAGCAACAATAAGGACAGTATAATATGAGGTTAGACAGTTCACTAAAAGTCCACATGTCAAAGTTTGTTAAAATAATGACTTCTGTACTACAAATAACATACAGTTTGTGGGCACCCACTAGACACTGTAGCTGACTTTGCTCTCATACATGCTGTAAATGGAACCTTCTTCAAACACAAAGATCAGTGAAAAATTCATCACAAATGACTGATACAGCCAGAGAACAATGGATGTATCAAATCAAGATCAGAGAGTGCTGAATAAACTTATGAGCTACATTTTCATCTGTTAAATACAACTCTAATGCCTGTGAGGTAATGTGTGTTAATTAAAGCCACAGGTGTTCATTACTGAATGAAAATGTGTATGTATTCTCAAAGTTGTGTATTAACCTTATACATTTTGTCATTTCACAGCAGGACTCTGCTTAGATGATATTTCCATAATTAAGAATGAATATTACCTTTCATAGCACAAGTCAAAACATTAATTACTCATTAAGATACTCAATATTTTCTCTTCTTATTTTTTCAGTTTATGGAATGTTCTAACCTTTTATAAATGCTAGCCACTATTTTACCTCTAGCAACACCTCTTTTGCAAGCCTCAGATCAATGTGGAAGAGAATAATTTTTTTCCAGTCAGATCATTGAAGGTAACTCCCATTGAAGAGCCCCAAACACAGTAACAAAGTAAATGTGATGGCAATGAGTGCATCTATTCTTTCTCTTTGTTGAGGGTCACTCTGAGTGTTCCAGAAAATCTACACAACCACTCACAGATGAGAAGTCACTCTGAGGACTCCAGGAAGTCCACACACCCAAGCACAGCTGGTACCTCTTTCTACATTTTCAGCACTGAGATTCCCATCTTATTGCTGAACACTGACTTTGAGCACAGCCAATGCAACTACCATCTTATGTGTACTTACTGCCCTCTCCACTCTTCCTGGAGATGTATTTCTCTTCAGGGATAAAGAAAAATAAATACCTTTAACTTTGAGTGCTAGCAGTGCTCAGTGTGAGGAGGAACACAGAGGTCTTGATAAGTAGAAAGCATCATTCTCAGGACGCTGAAGACTGACTCTCTCCAGACTTTCCTCTTGGCAACGGTTTCACATTTTCAAATAAAGTGTCTTTCACTCACATCAGAGAAATATTGTCTAGGTGTAATACCAATGGCTGAATTCTCATTCTTTGTGCCAACACATATGAGGAGCTAATGTCACTGGGTCACAAGGTCATTTTGTGGATAACTTGAGCTATTATCTTTTATGCTTATCCACCCTCTTTCACCAAGTCTATCAGAGAAAGGACCTTCATTGCTTTCCATATAGATATAATGCCACAGTATTTCTGAGAGACAAAGATATTAGGAAAATATAAGATCATGTTTGCCTATCTATAAATTTTTCTCCTAGATAACACAAAATATGTACAAGTATATTTATATTTTCTTTTCTATTTTAGAGGTGAATTTATATTTATCACAGAGAGAAGCATGCTTCAAAATAAAGAAAATTATTCTCCTTTTCTTCTTTTCTCTTTATTCTATTCTTATGACATATATAACACAGAAGCCCTAGGTTATAACAAAAAAGCCCCAGTTTTATTGCACTCATGAATTTTGAGAATTTATATTTCTTAATCTACAAAGCTGATAGCATTATTCTCTGGCAGATATCAACTTAGCACACAGAGCCACTGAGATGCACATTCCACCTTTAATGTCTGGAATTGCCTATAGTTCTTTTTCATAGCCATAACCTCTGAAGGTATCCGATTGTTCAAGCATCCATCTCCCATGCAACATTTAGAAGATGTCATTGAAACTGTCTGGTTTTACCTGGAGGAGTTATTGATTGGTGCACAGTGCCACATCTCAGTTGCTGTGGCTTACTTTGAATTTTCTAAGGCCTTTCTTCCATTACACAGGTACATTGTGAGAGTTCACCAAAAGCAAGAAAAAAAAAATGAGGTTGGCCATAAATTGGAATTCTTTGTTTCAGTAAGCTAATCAGTTATTTTAGTCATCTTCATTACCCCAATAAGGTCTCTAAAGCACATTTAGAACTCCTGTTACTGCACCTCCTCTAAATAAATATGAATGTCTTTTTTTTAATCCTGATAGCCTTTGCTTTTCTGGACGTCTCATCAACAGAATCCTGTGATATGAGGTGTAATGTGTCTGGTATTTGCATTGAGCCTGATGTTTGAGGTTCATTCATGTCAGAACCCACATTTGTATTTTATTTATCCTACTGTTGAATAGTATTCTCTTGTGTAAATATTCTATATTCTGTGCCAGTGAGATGGCTCAGTGTGAAAGGTACTTACTGCATGAACCCGGCAACATAAGCAAAACCAGATAGAATTATAAGAACAAATGGACAAAACTATAGTAGTGTTTAGAGATTTTAATGTTCACTTAAAAATTATTAAAATAATAGGCAGTGTATCAAGAGGGTACAGAGACTCGAGCACTATCCATCTACTCCATGAAACAGGTAATTACAGAGAAATCCATTCATTAATATAGGGCTGGGGAGATTACTCAGTCACTGAAATGCTTTTTTACACAATTATGAGAACCCAAGTTCAATTCCAGAGCCAATGTAAAGAAGCTGGAGGTGGTAGCATATGCTTGCAATGCCAATGTGGAAGAGACAGAGATAGAAAGATTCCTGGGGCTAACTCTCCAGCTAGCATAGCTTGCTTGGTAAGTTCCAGGCCCATGAGCTTCTGGTTCTGTATCAACAATAAAACAAAATTGATGACTCCTCATGAACCCAAGGTTGACTTCTGGCTTCCACATGTGTGCTCATACATTTTTTCCATGGGCATGCGCATAAATATACATTCACACTCTCCCACTAATACCTCTACTATTTAGCAGAATATACATTCTCTTCAGTTTTACACAGACCACTTGCTAAGATAGGCTTTATTGTATTAAAACATTATCAAATAATTTCTAAGTATTAGAATTATACACAGAATATTTTTCCTTACATTTCAGCACTGTGTGCTGAAGCATGACTTGGAATATTCAAGTCTCAGAGCTGTCTTCTGTACACATAATGTGTACTTGTGATGCCTTGCTCAGGGGGAAATCAGGCATGTAACCACATTGTTCTCAGGGCATCCAGATTACAGCCGGCACAAGACACTCTTAGCAGAGCATCACACTCAGAAAGCTAGGACAGCCCTAAGATGTGCTAGGACCAAAGTTAATATAACCAGGACTTCAGAAGCGGAGGGGAACCTGGCATACATTTTTTTTCTTTGAACTCCAGTATATGAAAAAAATTACTGAGAGAGTCAGAAAATCATTGGATATTTTAGATATTTGTATTTTGAATATTAGAGCATTTAACAATATGGCTAATAAAAGTAATATTTAGTAATGTGGTTTATAAGTATAAAGTTACTAAACATGTTCATCTCAAAGACTAAATGTGTCATCTCTTATGCTTTTGCATCAGAAATGAATTTAAGTCCTTGAGAAGCATTTTCTTTTTCAGGATTGGCCTTGAATCATGCCTTCTGGCTTCTTGAAGACATATCTGCATATAGCTATTGCCTTAACTTAGCTCTTGGGACCCATCTAAATCTGTCTTAACTCTTCATTTATCTCAATATATGAGTGCCAAATTTTCTTGTCTTAGTACTGAGCTAATATACTCATAATAAATCATTGAAATTGCTTTCAAGACAAAGAATAAGAAATAGGAAAAATCATACTATGGATTATACATGAAAAATTAGATCACTTTACCAATTCCAGAAAGAAATGGAGGTGCATGGGTTATGTGTGGGTTGGGCCAAGCAGCTCATGTTCCCATTTTGATTGTGAAGGATGACTAGAGTGTGATTTTTTTTTTTTGTGGGGGGAGGAACAAAAAAAAAGCCATGAATGGAGGAAACATGCTGTGGGTAAAGAATGTGAGCCTTAAGGATCAGCTAACCTGAATTCAGTATCAACTCTGATAATTATTGGAAAAGAGGTAAACCTTTCTGTAGTTTTGCATCTTACTATTAAACAGAAATCAACAACCTCTGCATAATGGTTTTAGATGTAGATTATCCACTACCAACACGCAAGGAAGTATATTCAATAAATAGAAGTTATGGTTGTCAAATATTTATTATCTTAGTGTCTGTTAATAATAGTAAACATTTAAAAGATATTATATTACTTACATTAATATATAATAATGATCACATTATAAGCTTTAACATAATTAGTATAATAGACAATATAAGTAACATATTAATTCATAATATATACAATATAAACTGTATATTAAATCTATATATATCTTCAAGTCAGCTAAAACATCTACAGACTGCTATTAGCAGCCTCTTATTTGAAACATGAGAGCACTCAGGCTTGAATTGACTGCTTGCAGTATTAGTATGTACAGGTTCTGTTAACTTTGGAAAAAATGTATATATGGAAGTCATAGAGGCTGATAGACTTGGGAAAAGTATAGGTTTTTGAATACTGGTTGCTGATAATATTATGATATTGGAGCAGGGGAGGAAAATAATCAGACAGTGAGGGAAGAGCACCCATTGACAGAGTAGATGGTCCTGTGGCTGACAAGTTCAATGTTCTTCCTGGAACCTAGCTAGACAGCAGCTTTTCTAAGCTCCTGGCAGGCTAGGTGTGGCTGTGGACTGAGTTCTTGCTTAGGGAGTCAGAGCAGATCTGTGCCTCATTGTTAGGCCGACCCATAAAAGTCCTTCAAGGGATGCTCTTCATGTTATTTTCTCTACATAGGACTCAGGACCACCAGGGAGCCTGCATGGGACTGACATAGGCCCTCTGCATATATTTTACAGTTGTATAGCTTGGTCTTCTTGTGGAACTCCTAGCAGTGGGAACAGGGGCTGTCTTTGAGTATTTTGCTGAATTTGGGGACCCTATTCCTCATAATAGGTTGTCTGGCCCAGCCTTAATGCAAGGAAAGGTGCTTAATCTTACTGCAACTTGATATGTCATGTTTTGTTGATATCTATGGGAGACCTGCCCTTTTCAGAATAGAAATGAGGGAGGAGAGGTTGGGGGAAGAGAAGGTGAGAGGGAAGGGACTGGGAGGAGAGGAGGGAGAGGAAACTTCCATTGGAATGTAAAAAGAAAAAAAATACTCAGGATGCCAGCCAGAATCAACTAATGGAAGAACTCAGAGTCCCCTCAATATCTGCCACAGATAGGAGCTGCCCACCAGCCAAAAATAAAGCCCTTGGGTTTCACAAGCAAGAATCACTACCATTGAGTGCGCCCACTAATGTTTTAGAGTTTATTTCAGTAGGTGACCTGTACCTACTCCCACAGCCTGACATTGCATCTGGTCCCTTGGTCTGCCTAACAGATCGTGAACAAACAAAGATAAGTTTGTTTTCCTGTTAGGAGCCACCATAACTAAATGTGTTTGCTGTAAGTCTATGTTATAATCTGTTCGGACCATTTTGCTGTCATCATATTTATTGTTTACTTATGAAGTTCCATCTCATTTCATCCTCTAATTAACTGAGGATTGTTGGATCTAGAATTTGTATCACCATCATTCAGAAGGTCTGTGGCCCTTTAAAAACACACCCATCCTTTAAGACCCAGCTCATCTTCCCTCATCCAAAAGGTGATTCTTAAGGCTCTGGCACCCCCAAAGTCACTCCTTTCTCTTAATCTCTTTTTTTCTTATCTCTTATCTTTGTTTGTTCATGATCTAAACACCAACATTTCACAGTCTGTTATGCTTTAAAGGCAGATACTGGTCTTATTTTTATTTTAAGTATTTATCATTTATTACTGTACTGGCTAGTCTTATATCAACTTGACACAAACTCGAGTCATTTGGGAAGAGGGATTCTCAATTAAGAAAAATCTCTCCATAAGTCTATAGTACAAATTTTTTTGGTTGATGATTTATGCAGGAGGGTCCAGTTCACTGTGAGTGCTGCCATTCCTGGGATGGTGGTCCTGGGTGCAGGCTGAGCAAGCAAGCCAATGAGGAGCAAGCCAGTAAGCCGTACTCCTCCATGGCCTCTGTTTAAGTTCCTGCCTCCAGGTTCTTGCCCTGGCTTCTCTCAGTGATGGATACAAGATGAAGTAAACACTTTCCTTCCCAATTTGGTTTTGGTCATGATATTTTGTCACAGCAATAGAAACCTTAACTAAGATACCTGCTTTAAAAATCATATACTGGCCTGAAGGACCACTCAGCAGTTGAGATTGTGTGCTTCTCTTGTGGGAGATCAAATTAGGTTCCCAGTACTTACGTGAGGTGACTCACAACCTGTGACTCCAGCTGCTGTGGAACCCACACCCTCTTCTGGCATCTGTGGATACTGTACTCATGTGCACACCATAATCCTATATACATATAATTAAAAAACTATTAAAAATCATCTATTCATTAATTCAAGCCACATTTAAACACTTATACTGATTTGGGATTGTGCAGGACACTAAGTGTAAAGATACCAGTCAATACAACATGGTTCTCTGTGTTCAGGCTGTAACAAGAATATTATCAAGTAGTAGTCTAAAATTTAATTAATATGATAATGGCATGTAAATAGGGCTTTGGAAGCATGACAAAGATAGGAGATGTCTGAGGTGGGTCATAGTCATGTTTTGGCTCATTGTCAATGCTTATAAGTGCTACACTTGTGTTAAAGCCTTTGAGTTCATGGTGTCATTTGATTCTCTAGTAACCTGTGGGTGCACTGGACTTATTTTATAGATGAGAAAATAAAGACAAAATTAGTTCAATATACCCATAATCAAGTGGTGGTTGAAAACCCTGTAGGTGGTGAGTTCTAACCACTAAAATCTCAAGAACTCATCTGCAAGGCTGAGTTCAGAGGATAAGGAGTAAGGTGTTATGCATAGGACTCATAGTGATGAACTAGGTACTTCATTGAGGAAATGGAGTTACGGGGACCTGTGGAGAGTCAGGTGAGGTGTCAGAGTCCTCATGAAGAAAAAAGAGGTTGGAGATACTGTCCAAAGGCCTTGGTATCACTGCCAGGCCTAGGATTTAAGATCTGAGGCAGTGGAGGGTGCTGGAATATTCCACCTAGGTAGTTCATTTGGTAATGTGTAAACATTTCTTGTTGTTTGCCATGTGCTGAAGGCCCCTCTCCTTTCATGATTCATGTATGGTAGATTTCAGGGATGTAAGAATAAAATCAAGGACACATTTAAGAGGCTAATTAATAGTAGGATAAGAGACAATGAGGGGCTGAAAGATGGTTCTGGAGATGCGAGGAGATAGTTCTCAGTGAGGGACAGGCATGGGTTCCCAACTGTCTGGTACAAAACAATGACTGAAAATGTAGCTTCCATCCCTGCCCCAGTGAGACTGTTATATCTTTCTTTGCATTGAGGACAGGAGCTGATAAAATGGGACACTTAACTATGGTTCTAAACATAGCTTACAGATCAAGTATGTCCTCTATAAGTAGGATGGATTACTCCTTTTCTGAATGGGCCCCAGAACCCCAGTTTTCTTTAGAATAGGCTTGTAATGCTTTACAAAGATGTGTATTATTTATGCTGAAGTTCATTATCATTCTGGGAGAAAATGCCTGGCCTTTCTTCATGCCTCAGAGAAAAACAGCTCCTTAGTTTGGACAATTTTCTGGTCATCTGTAGTGAGTTTCAATTACTGTTTTGGGCTGCTAGACACAGAAACCTGGCCTTGGGGACATCCTATCTATTTGGAGAGGCCTGTGGCACCACCACACCTGCACAGGCACAGCATTATCTGCTGTTGAATTCTAACTCTAACACAACTTCCCCCATGTCTCCAATATAATGCATAAATACCAATCTGCAGTGTCCCAGGGAACCTTATTTGGCATCCAAATCTAATGTCATAAAAAACTGCATTCATGATTCAGTTACCAATTTATCTTTTCCTCGCTCTGCTGATTTGAGGTGAATAAGCATCTTGTGCTTCTCAACACATTTTATTTCATTCCATGAACAGCTCTGCATCTAGTATCACTCCACTCCACAAAAGTCCTTTTTTTCCCCCTGTGGGTTTTGACAGAGACCAGAAGGGATGGTTTGCTATGATGAACACCTCAGGATACTTTGGGCAGTGACCAAATGCCAGCCAAAAGACAGTACCTGGGAAGGGATAGAAGCAAAGTATGAGGCAGGGTTTATGCCTCAAACTGAAGGTCCTTGTACATGAGCACACATTGCTATGTTGGGCCTTTGACATGGGGTGATATTCAGCCCTGCTCTTCTTTCCAGTCCCTGAGACTATGATGAGACCATGTTAGGTCAAAGCAAAAGTCTTAAATTTACAAACGGGTACCTATGTCTGTAGCTGGTAGGTACCTGACTCCAATTCTCAATTCAGCTGTGAATTTGTTAAAATGTAATGATGGCATGTTTGATTACTGGTGGAAATAAGAAACTAAAAGTATTTTAAGAAAATATGAAATGTAAATAAAATCTTAGGGGGCTGGAGAGATGGCTCAGCAGTTAAGAGTACTGGCTGCTCTTCCAAAGGACTCTGGTTCAATTTCTAGCACCCATATAGCAGCTCACAACTGTCTATAACTCCAGTTCCAGAGGATTCAACACCTTCATACAGACATACATACTGGCAATACACCAATGCACAAGAAATAAAAATGAAATAAAAATTAAGAAAACCAAAAAACCATAAATTTATAAAAAAAATAAGATAGGTATCTTGATAAGCATGTGAGTTCTATAGGTATATGCATCAGTCAAACTCAGTGAGTCTGAGACCCACTTCAGAAGAGGGATGCCTAGTACTGGAAAGCTGCTGCAAAATTTATCACCGAAGAGGTCTCAGGCCATAGGGAGAACTTAAAACTGCTACTTAGCCAAACTAACACAGCATTAAACTGCACCCTAAATATCTGTGATTATACCCCAGAAAAAGGCTACCCTCAGGCTTCAACAAAGACTGCTCTCCTTGCAGTGAGCAGATGTGAAAGTTCATGTCTGCATGTGATGGCGAGAATAACAAACAATTGAGAGCTCTGCCCTAAACATGATGTTTGAGCCGTTTTCTCTAGGGCTCAGAGACGATTACAGAAGAGGAAGACTTGGTGAAAGGAATGTAAGAAGATGAAGAACGGTGGTGACAAGACATGACACTGTCATGGAAACCATGGGTTCACAGTAGCTGTTCTCAGTCCAGCCTTCCTGACAGTTATGGATTGGGGAAGAGGCTTCTTCTTATTGATATATGGGTTTTACAGATTATGGAAAATGGAAAGACACAGTATGCAGTTGTGTACCCTCTGGTGAAGCTACCAGGCTCTAATGGATAGTTCTAAACCTAGAGTCATGCAGGCAGCCCTAGTAAAACTTTACAGAACAGAGGACAAAACAAAAAGTGAATATAGGAAAGAGACAAAAAGGACAGGTGGTAGTGGTAAGGGTGGGAGGGAATAAGGACTAGAGGAGGATGTATTATATACATGTATGAAATTGAAAAAGAACAAAATTCGTAAACTATATAGGCTTGGAAATTAAAAAAACAGACAAAACTCATTGAACATCACTTGTAAAACTTGTGCATCTCACTATGCTTAAACTTTGTCTCAATAAAGTAAACTGTAGTTGAAGTTTATTTTAGGCTATGAATGGTGATTTGTATAGGGATGTTGCATAAAAATTTATGCAAATTAAGTCAAAATATATAAAAATGAAGATAAGTTATAGTAATGGATGGGCAGGCATGAGATATAACAAATACAGCCAAATATATTTTTTAAATTTTTATTTATTTTTGTTTTATGTGCATTGGTGTTTTGCCTGCATGTATGTCTGTGTGAGGGTTTCAGGTCTCCTGGCACTGGAGTTACATACAGACAGTTGTGAACTGCCATGTGGGTGCTGGGAAATGAATCTGGGTCCTTTGGAAGAGCAGTCAGTGCTCTTAACCTCTGAGCCATCTCTTCAGTCCCTACAGCCACATATTAATTGTAAATTTATTTCTCTGTTAATTGTATAATTACTTGTACATATTTGAACATTTTCATAAGAAAAAGTTTAGACTAAGAACTCAAGAAACTAGACATCAAAATACCAAATAATCCAATTAAAAAACTGGGTACAGAACTAAACAGAGAATTCTCAACAGAAGAATCTCAAATGGCTGAAAGGCATTTACGGAATTGTTCAACATCCTTAGCTATCAGGGAAATGCAAATAAAAAAGACTCTGAGTACCATCTTACACTTGTCAGAATGACTAAGATCAAAACCATTGATGACAGCTTATATTGGAGAGGATGTGGAGAAAGGGGAACACTCCTCCACTGCTGGTGGGAGTGCAAACTTGTACAGCCACTCTGGAAATCAGTATGGCGGTTTATCAGAAAATTGGAACCTACCTCAAGACCCAGCAATACTAGTCTTGGGCATATACCCACAAGATGCTCAATCATACCATAAGGCCACTTACTCAACCATGTTATAGCAGCATTATTTATAATAGCCAGGACCTAGAAACAATCTAGATGCCCATCAACCAAAGAATGGGTAAGGAAAATGTGGTACATTTACACAACAGAGTATTACTCACCAGTAAAAAACAATGACATCATGAAATTTGTAGGCTAATGGATGGAGCTAGAAAGAATCATCCTGAGTGAGGTAACCTAGACCCAGAAAGACAAACATGGTATGTACTCACTCTTAAATGGATGTTAGATGCAAAGCAAAAATTAACCAGGCTACAATCCACAACCCCAGAGAAGCCAGGTAAAAAGGAGGACCCTAAGAGGGACCCACATGGAGGAACCCAGGGAAGGGAAATAGTTAAGACCTCCTGGGTAAACTGGGAGGGTAGAAGGGAATGGATTGATGATGGGAGCAGGAGGGATTGAGATGGCCAAGTTGAAGGAGAGACGGAGAGGAAGAACAATGAAAGAGATATCTTGGTAGAGGGAACCATTAGGGGGTTAGAGAGAAAAAAAAACTGGTGCTAGTGAAATCCCCATGAGTCCACAAGGATGACACCAACTAAGACTCCTAGCAATAATGGAGAGGGTACCTGATTTACCTTCCTCTATAATCAGATTAGTAACTACCCTAATTGTCATCATTAGAACCTTTATCCAGTAACTAATGAAAGCAGATGCAGTGATCCACAACCAAGCACTGGGTTGAGCTCCTAGACTTCACTTGAAGATATGGAGGAGGGATTACAGGCACAAATGAGATCAAGCTCATGATGGGGAAAACCACAAAGACAGTTGACCCAAGCTGGCCTGTCAGCTGGGGAACATGCATGGAACCCAACTAGGCCCTCTGAATGTGGGTGACAGTTATGTAGCTAGATCTGATTGGGGAGTCCCTGGCAGTGGGACCAGGACTTAATGGCTTTTTGGAACATATTCCCTAGGGTGGGATACCTTGCTCAGCCTTGACACAGTGAGGAGGGGATTGGTCCCACCTCAACTTAGTATGCCAGACTTTGTTGACTCCCCAAGGGAGGCCTTACCCTCTCTGAGGAGTGGATGGGGTGAGGTAGGGGGAGGTGAGGGGAACTAGAGAAGGGAAGGGAGGGAGAACTGGTATTGGTATGTAAAATGAAAAAATAAACTTTTTTAAAAATAAGTTAAAAAAAGAACTCAAGGACAGGCTATGGATGTATCCTCATAACAGGAGCTTACGTAAGAGGCCAGCGAGATGTCCTCTCGCCTTCTCTTGTTCATTTCTATATCTCATCTACAACAGTTTCTTCTACTGCTTTATCCATTTGGTTCAAAGCTTGACTGCCAAGATTATAATAGGTTTATATTTCTTGGCTTTATTATCAGAGACTGACAATATTCTTCCTGTTCCCTTTCTGTTCCTATTGCTGGGGAGCAATATTTATTGGTCTAGCTTGGGTCTGGTACCTACCTATGGACCAATTAAGTATAAGGATCAATGTATCTTGGATAAATTATGTCTGATAGAAAATGAAGAGATACAGAGAGACAAAGGCTTCATAAAGATTAAGAATATTTAATGATGATTTGGAATTAATTTGAATGATATATACCTATCACACAAAGAATAGAGGGCCCCATGTCATTCATGTAATCAAATTTACCTCAGTGATGGTTAATTTTGTCCAGTTGACAGGATATAAGATAATCTAGAAGACAATTCTCTGGTAAGTCTGTGAGAGATTTTCTAGATTGGGATTACTAAGGTAGGAAGACACAGCCTCAATGTGAGAGGTGTCATCCTGTGGCTGGATTTCCAAACTGCATTGAAAAGGAGAAGGCAAACTGCTGTGGGATGGTCTGTATGTCAAATGTGTTGCTGATTGGTCAATAAATAAATCACTGATTGGCCAGTGGCTAGGCAGGAAGTAGAGGCGGGACTAACAGAGAGGAGAACTGAGAGAACAGGAAGCTGGGTGAGAGAGACACTGCCAGCCGCCACCATGACAAGCCGCATGTAAAGATCCTGGTAAGCCATGAGCCATGTGGCAAGGTATAGATTTATAGAAATGGATTAATTTAAGCTGTAAGAACAGTTAGCAAGAAGCCTGCCACGGCCATACAGTTTGTAACCAATATAAGTCTCTGTGTTTACTTGGTCGGGTCTAAGCGGCTGTGGGACTGGCGGGTGTCAGAGATTTGTCCTGACTGTGGGTCAGGCAGGAAAACTCTAGCTACAAATGGCGCCCGACGTGGGGCAAGAGTTTCCACCTAAAACCTGAGTAAAAAGATTCTAAAACGGAGCTAAAAACAGCTCCTAGTTGTCTCTTTCAAGCTAGAGACAGCCTGTGTGTTTCAGCCACTATGGCGGCTGGCAGTGTCTCTCTCTCAGCCTTCCACTTCCCAGAATTCTTCTCCTTGTCCCGCCTATACTTCCTACCTAGCCAATGGCCAATCAGTGATTTATTTACTGACCAATCAGCAACACACTTGACATACAGACCATCCCACAGCACTTCCCCTTTTCTTTTCTTAAAACTGATCTCTGGCAGTCATTGCTTCCTGACTGCAGATGGGAAGTGACTGACTTCACACTCCAGCCACCAAGACTTCCCCGCTTCAATAGACTATACCCGGAAGCTGTGACCCAAGAAAACCCTTTGTCCCTTAAGTAGCTTCTGTCAAGTATTTTGTCACAGCCATAACTAATTGATGCAACAGAAAGATATAATAAAGGGGGGCGCAAAGGACAGACACTCAAAGTCATCAACAGAATGAGGCCCTGTAGTGGGTAGCCATTCCAGCTTTGACCTGGAAGCTCCAACCCCCATTGAGGCTTTGGTAACGGTCACGCCTACAAGGTGGGGCTGAGAGAGGACACTGAAGACTGGGTTCCAGATGCGCGGGCTCTCTTAGTTCCTGGACCCTGGATGCTGGAGGTAGACCGAGCAGAGTTCTCCAGAGAACACTGCCGGACTGCGTCACGCCTTTCCCAGACTCTGTAAACTATCCACTCACTTGTAAGTTACCCCACAAAATAAACCTCCCTTTTAAATACGTGGAGTGGCCTTAATAATTTCACCAATAAGGCCCAATCTAACAGTATCCTTTTTTGTTTAAATCTTCATTTTATTTCAAATTAATTTCATTTTATTTAAATATTACTCATCTTCTTCATGTGTTACCTTCAAATGTCATGCTCTACACAAATATATTTATTTCTCCCACTATATTTTGTGACCACACATTGTCTTTCATTTGTTTATAGTTTTGCATGTAATCATCTCCCATTACAGGTTACAAGCTCGGTAAATATTTAATAATTGTTATTTCTAGCATTAATAATTACCAGTTCACTTTCTTTTATCCCTTGCAACTTTCTAGTCCAGTTCTCTTACTCTGAGTAATTACATGTTTGGAAGGCAATTTAGGAGAAATGATGCTTGACATTACTTAAGCCACATGCATTGGATGCTACATAAAAAGCAAAGCAGGTGACTGTCAGGGTGGCTGGTACTGCTCTGATACATAAAGGAGTTCCAGGCTTGGAAAGATATGCTAGTACAGCTATCAAGATGAGAGATCAAACACAAAATGTTTGCCAAATATGTGACAATGCTTTTTGCTGCAAAAACCATTGGCCTGAGTATGGTCATGATTATCTTGCTTTGGAAAGTCTCAAAGAAAGAAAGAGGAGATCTTTTTTCTAGAAAGTGATGATGTCTCTACTTAACAGATTTCCAAATCTGAAGTTGGCATGTAAGGCTCATTAATTTACACTAACTGAATGACAATCAATTAAAATTTGTAAAAATTGAGACAACTGAGATGTGAATGAAGTGACTCATGTGTTATAATTAAAAGGCAAAATGCTGATGAACAAGGTGTTATCCCTAAGAGAACCATCTTCAGAGTCCAGATCTTGTTTTTGTAGGATGAAAGCAATGCTCCCCAGGGACTGCAACAGCTTATTTTCTGCCAACAGAAATGGCCTCTTGTTTGTTTTTAGTGTTTGTGTCGGGCTTTAAGATTTTCAGTATCTTACAGGTTGAAAGTCTATCCTTATGGAAACTTATCAGATGGCCAATTTTCAATGCTGGCCCTCAACTGGGAGCCTCCCAAGGGGTTGGAGGGATGAGAAATCGGTATTCTTGGTTTCCATTGTGCCAGGCAACTCCTTACCACTGATCCGGACAAATTCTAACACACTATTATGCCTTTTAAAAGAACATTCATATCACCATAGGGTAAAAATTCCAAAGAGGATTCCCTGCCCCCAAGAGTGCTTGGGTTCCTCAGCATAATTTCTGAGAAGGATTACTGGCAGGGAACCCAGAGAGTGTATCTTGATGATATTGTCTGGGAGCGCCATAAAACTTATGACTTCTTTCCTGTTTCAAATGAAAGATTTATGTCCCCAGATAAATTTAAATCAGTTTTTTCTTTTGTTTATCTGACAACAGCATTTAATTGGCATCAAACTAATTGACTCTTGTAGCAGGAATCTTAAAATTTCTTATTAATAAAATTAAGCCTGAGGCCAGTTATTGGGGTGAACACTGGAAGATCAGAGAACCAGAACAAGCCACAGCTAACCTCACCTGGCCAACTTCTCAGCTGATCTTGTTTTCCTCAGACTGGAAGCCTCTGTGTCCTCATATCCAAATGGCTCTCAGCTGAACTGTGCTGCTCAAAACCTAAAAGCTTAACCAGCCAAATGCTTAACCAGCCAAATGCTGCCAGGCCAAATGCTTCTAGTTTCTAGTCCTCACGCCTTATATACCTTTCTGCTTTTTACCACCACTCCCTGGGATTAAAGGCTTGCTTTCTGGGATTAAAGGCATGAGTCACCATGCTTGGCTGTATGCCTGAACATATGGATTTCTGCCTCTGGAATGCTAGGATTAAAGGTGTGTGCTACCACTGCCTATCCTAAGTATCTAGTGGCTTTTCTGTTCTCTGACCCCAGATAAGTTTATTAGGGTATAGAATATTTTGGGGAACACAATACCACCACAAACTCTCCACCCAGAGTCCTCCATGTTTCTTCTCCATGAGAGCAGTTCTCAACTTTCATCAAAGAAGTTTTTTTTTCTTTTTCTTCAGTAGATGGCAGTTAATATAGAGACTTACAACTGGTCAAAATGCCAAAAGTAAGTAAATTTGGTGTGCTCAGCCCTATATGGGACATCTATATCACACCCCATTCCATCAAGACTCAGGGGGAATCACAGAAGAGGGGACAGACAGGAAGACTGAAAGAGCCAGAAGCTTGGGAGGATCACTGCAAAACAGTGTGCCTTTGAACTCTTGAGTTTGTAGCACTGGTGGTTGCCTGTATAACATCAAGCCATCATGATTTCTGTATAGATTGGGGAGGGAGAGAGTCTATTTTCTTCATGGATGCAGCCCTTGGTGGGATATCCATCTACAGTGGATGGTCCTACACCTATGCACATGATGCGCTAACTGGACTCAGTGGGTTAAAAAAAAAAAAAGAGCATGAAGTTGGGAGGGAGAAGTGGTAGGGTTCTGGGAGGAGTTGGAGGGGAGAATGGGACATGGATATGACCTAAGTACATTGTGTACACATATGAAATTCTCAAAGAATAATTGATATATTAATAATTGTTAGTCAAATGAGAAGATCTTTGAGTTACTGTTTACAAAATGTCCTGATGAGCTAATAACTCAGATGACCAGGGCCAGGTAAGAAGTCTCAGATAATCGTCACAATAGTATTAGACAATCATTGCTGTAATAGTTCAAAGTATATTATATATCTACCATCCATAGGTAAGGAATTGGAGGCCCAAGCAGATTTGATGTGTGCTAAAAGAACATGCTTCTGATAGCTGAAGGATTGGAGTTTGAGCTAAGTTTATTTGAGGCAGTTTATCTTCTTTGGAGCCTTTGACTTCACCTCAGTTTTCCCTAGTGAACAGTTAGCTGCACTTGGATCCTGATTCTTCTTCCCCCTGTGCTTAGCCCAAAGGTCTCTTCCTTGCTTGCCTCCCTCTTTTGGGAAAAACATCCACACATCTTAATCACACGCTAAGTGAAAGTCTTCAAGGACCTAATAAAAATGTATATCAATATGTAAAACATATATTTATTATTTAACAAATGGTGATTTCTTTCTCCCAAAGTAATTACAGGTTTATGAGAGAAATTCTCATGACATAATTTGGTGCATGTTTATATTATTTCTATTAGTCAGGATAATAGGTGCTTCATGATTCCTCAAGTAGGAGGAAGAACTTTATTTGTCTAAATCATCTTTCGGTTGTCAAGATCACATGCAAGACTTCCCAGCCCCCATGATCTCTTTCCTTATCATTAGGGCCACAAAATCCTCGTGGGCTTGTAAAATCTCAGTCTTTTTACAAATAGTCCTTTAATTAACCATCCAGCAACAGATGAAATAAGGCTTCCTTTCCAAACTTAGTTATTTGCTAAGGATTCAGATTTTATCAAAGAATCGCAAATTTTGATAGATGATCAATTTTCATTTTGTAGAAATTTTCTCTGAAAAAATTTTTTTCTCACTGGGCTTAGGATGTCATTCTGCAATGGCATTATGCTTTGGTTGAACCAGATAGGAGAGAAGTTTGTCAAATTTTGCCCCTATAATTTCCACCAAATCAAGCCAGCTCCCTCACAATGAAAAGCTTTTTGAAAAGTGATATATTTCTTAAAGTTTAGGCAGTGTATGATAGGGATATTTCTGGCTATTAAAATATAAATGAAATATTTCTTTCTTGGATGAGCCTAGCTAGGTGATGTCTCTGCAGGGACAAGTTTTCTAAGATGCTCTGTGATTAGGTTTGATCTTTTCATTCAGACCTCTGTAGAGAGAGGCTTTCTGAGTTATCCCATGCTCAGCCCTGCTAATTGAGGAGGGCAACTCTCTACAGGCAGAACTGGACCCTGTGAAGGTCCTGGAGATATCTTGGCTGGATTTTGGTAGCTCTAATTAAATTAAATTCTGTATCCAGGGAGAAAATAAGAAGATCAATTATCAGCTTAAAGATTGGGTCTATTCAGGTGGCCGAGCAAAGATTTTTAACCACTGTAGGTCAATATATAATGGCAATGCACTGTTGGCTGTAGTTTAGATGAGGTTGTGATAAATGTGCTGTGTTTCAATTAAGCCTCACAACAGCCTTTTGATGTAGATACTGATATCATTAGCATACCCATTTTCTTTTTTCCTCTTCTTCCTTCTCCTTTCCTTTCTCTGCAATCTTTTTCTCTCTCTCTCTTTCTCTCTTTTTTTTTTTTGGATGAGGAAGCAGAGGATCAGAATTGCTAATAGATGATTTGAGTAAAATCATGCAGACATGAAGCTAAGGTTAAGTACAAGTTTGCCTTCTAAGTACACACACACACACACACACACACACACACACACACACACACACCACATTTGTTCACCTTTGTATTTGTCTCTTTTGCTCGTATACAATGAGTTTATACTGATATAATCAATTCTAGTCACACAATAAGGAGAGCATCCTTTTCTTCTTCTTCTTCTTCTTCATATTCATAGCTCTGATTTAAAAACTCTATGAAGACATAATGGCATGTATTAACCTTCTGGTCCACGGCTTGATCACAGCAATAGACCTACCACAGGGGCCTCATGTGAATAGGAAAACTATGTAACACCTTCCAGATAGACAGTGGACTGTGACTGTTTTCAAGCTTCTACTCACCCATTGGCCAGACCTCTTTGCTGCACCACCAGAATAGGGCATGTAGAGGCACAGAAGAGTCAGTATTCAATAAGTGGGAAATTATTTATGCCCAAGGACAGGTATTGCAGGAAAATGGCAAAGAAACATACAAAGAACTCTTGACTGATGTAATTTTTCCTGAGAGACCTTTTCATAGCTAATAAGGTAGTTTAATAAAAAGTGTCTCCAAGGTTTTCAGTTTGGATGGGAAAATTAATGCAACCCAGAGACTTTCCAATAACACCAATTATTTCTCATTGGACATAATTGAAAATGGTTTGACTGACCTATTATGATTATTTCTTTTAACCCACTGCCTGACTATGTCATCCTAAGCTCTGAATTAGAAGCAAGATGAAATAAAAACACAAACTATCACTGCTTTTCCAGAAGCTTGGCAGCTAACCAGGAAGAAATGGATCTATCTATAATACAAAGAACACAATTCAAAATGGCATTAGAGGGAAGGTGGTTTTGTTTAATTTCATGCTCTTGAACAGTAAAGGTTGCTGACAGGTTAAGGTGCATCATCTTGCTAACCACCACTGTGCTGAATTTTCTTCACATATTGTCTTTGGAGAAAGGCAGATCAATTCATTTCCAGGCCATTCAGATGTTTTTTTTGCCAGTATTTGATGGACTTTAAATCTCTCAGAGAGAAACCACTTGGATTTGACTTGATACAGTAAACGGTAGCATCACAAAGCCATGGAAAATGTCATGGACCTCCCCACTCGTGTTTTGATGGGGTACAGGAAGGTGATGCTGAGCAGCACATATTCTGCAGAAATCGGGGGAAGCCTTGTAGGTAGTTGCCTTGTAGAGAGACATGCCAGCATTCTACTGATATGACTTGGGTCACTGTGACAACTGTTTACACCCAGTGCTCTTTCTGTAAATCTTTCAGTGGAGATAGACATGCAGGAGTCCAGACCATGGATCTTATCATGTGCTGAGATAGGTGACAGTGACATCTAATGAGTGCCTCAGGGAGACCTCGAGAATTAGCATCTTAGCCAGAGAAAGGTGGAAGCAACATGTTTTACCTTGAGCTGTGATTCTAAGAATTTTAACATAAACGTATGAACTATTACAGATTTAGAAGCAGATATAAATATAGTAGAATCACTTAAGTAAATATCTCTGCCATGGTGGGCTGGCATGTCAGAAACCTACAGAATAGGCTTATAAGCCAGTAACTTAGTCAGGAGTTGATGTTACAACTTAAGACTGCCCTGGGAAACCTCATTGGGTTTCAGGCCTTCTGTGGATTTGATGAGGAACATTTTATTGTGCAAATGTCCCCAGAGCAATACCTTCTCATGTTCAGTCACAAAGCTGGGTACCAGAGTGCTATCAAGATGCTAACCACCACACATGCTTTGCTTGGCTCTAATGCCCTTTGTGGTCAAAAGCCAAGCTAGATGACTTATCTGTAGCTTGTTTTCTAGTCATCTACTCCCCCAAGCAGTGTTTACTCCATAGATTCCCTGTCAAGGAAATTATGACTGAACTCTCTATGAGAGAAACATGAAAGCCCCTAGCATGGAGCATGCATCTGGTAGGTGGCCAGTAAATGGGTCTCCCTGCTTCATCTTGCAAGATCCCTTTTCATTCCCAACATGAAGAAGGAAGGATATTCCTTTTGTTCAGAGATGAGCTGGGTCTGAAGTCTATGTGAGTTGATTCCTCAGTTATAGCTGGGTTCAGGGATCACACTTGTCATTCCCTTTGACCACTAGGGAAATTCCAAATACAGGTGGGAAGATGCATCATCACTCTGGTGGTGAAGGGTGGTTCCCAGTTAGTCTTCATTATGGTCCATCTGTGTGAAGACATAGAGAGTGGCCCACAGGGAAGGTACTCACACCTAAGAGAATTTTAGAATGAAATGGACCAGATTTGGAACCTACTTTCCTTATCTACCAGCTATGCCATATGAGGAAATCACTTATATCTCTATTAGTGAAATTAATCCATGTACTTGTTGTGTGAGGTTGAGGTGAAGTTTCAATTGGATAATGGGAGAAGAACTTGGTTTAGGCCTGCAACTAAGAACATGCTACCCATAAGCCATCACTACTTTAATTTCAAATCCTACCACCTAACAAACAGTCCTTCATTTTGAAACTTTTATACATGGTCATCTGTCACAGTGTCACCTGTTAGAGGCACTGAATTATGTTGCCACCATCCAGTGTTCATCCAAGGCACTTCCTACATATGCAGAGTGATTTTGAGCTGTTGGGTGGAGGTACAGGACAAAGGAAGTGCAAATGGATTCAGTATATTTTAGAGAATCAGATTGCAGATGGGTTGACATTTCTTAAGGAGAACAATTGGGAGAGCCTTATTAGATGCCATTCCATCATCTTTCTGTCCTCTAATAGGAATGTCCAAGGCCTATTGCACTGCTGTTAAAATATGCCATGAGAAGAACTAGATTATACAATGAAGAAAACTTAAGTTTAATTCTAAAAAAGAGAGCTGAAAAATGGAGCCAGTCAATTATTACAGAGGGAGAAAAGTGAATATGGTGAAAGAGAAGGAAAAACAGAAGCATGTGAGCACTGAGGTGATGTCTCTGACTTTTTTGCTCTTTGTATCAAGATTGTGGTCTCCAAATTTTCCTAAACAGAGCATAATGTAGGTAAAACTAAGCTGTATGCAACCATTTTCAAAAGACAAAACAAAATTCCCTCAGGCTGCAAGACACAAGACATCTAAAGCAGATGAAGGATGTTCACTGATCACAAAGAAGTGGCATAATCAGATGGCCTGGATGTGAGTGCCAGATGGAGCCCTGGACATCTGGGTTAGCAGGGCCTGCATGAAAGGAAAATAATTTCTATCTCACAGGGCTCTTGTAAGGGGTGATGTCACTATGCAGCTGAAGTGCTTAGCTATGTGTTTCAGATTTATGTGCTCATTAAATTGCTGTTTGATCATCATCATCTCCACCCAACTCACACAACCAGAAAAGAGCAGCATCCAAAATGGAATTACAGTGAAGAGCGGTGGAAAATACCTATGGAAACCAGAGTTTATGTTACATTACTCTAGATAAGTCCACAGTTGGGATTTGATGAACTGAAGTTTGAGTATCCTAAGACCAAGCCTATTTTAAGGTCATTTGAGTGACCATATAAGCAAAGGAAAACAATTTGCAGATAGGACCAGCACAATGTGTTGCTGAGGGATGCTTGGGTTTAGGGTCCCTGGCCGGGGAGGCAAGTGTTTTGTGAATGAATGGAGCAGAAGACCACACAAGGCAGAAGCTGCAGGCCATCAGCAGCACTTACTTAACTTATTATCACAAATGTCTGAACGATGCAAATTCACACAAACATAACAAATGGGAGAACACAAAATGACCATTAGGATTTTAATATGTGCATAAGAAAGCCATCAAACACTCCCAGCAAATTAAGGGCCATCTGAATACTAAATAATTCCACCCCTCATTACTAATAATAATGTGTCATCTGGATGAAACAGTCCCTTAAGTATTTCACATTCCCTGCTGGAACTGAGCCATTAATCCCATTGATACAGTTAATGGTGAAGCTCTGAGTCCAAATTATGTTCCCTGAGAAGATGAATTAGAATGTGGTTCAGAGGAGATCCATTATCCCTCTCCTGCAGATGCAATGTTGGTTTTCCATCTAAAATACTTTGCCCCTCAATTCTTTGAATTTTGAATAACGCTTTGGAAAGAAGTGGCTACTATGGGTTATGATGGTTCTGTGTTGAAAAACCCATGGCATTACTGGAACCTTAAAATAACCCAATCTCTTTATGACATTCACATTCTATTGTGGCACCAGAAAAGGAGAGACAAGGATGTCCAATGGTTCATCCCTCCCAAACTGTAAGGTAAGTAGCCTGTGATTACCTTTGAGAATGTGAGGAAATAGAGCAGGGTGGCTTAATGGGTGGGCTCTGGATCCTGGGACCTGCTGTTCATATTAGCTTATACTAGTATGTGAATTGTCATTGATTGAGCTACAGACCAGCTTACCTTCTCTCTAAAAGAAAAATAAATGTTTAAAAATGGATGTATCAATAGTAACTACTTTGGGTTCTATTAGAAAGTTCTTGTGTTATTATTAGAAAAGAAGAGAAGGTTGGAAGACAGGAAAAGTGAGAGAATTCCTCAAAGAATTCACTGCCTCATTACCAAAGTTTCCCCTTCTTGTGAACCTGATTGGAGAGTATTCTCTTTCTTGGAGCCTGACTCAGTCCCCTTTGAACAGTCTTCTGCTCTTATGTTTTGATGGGAGTAGAGAGCGATTTACTTAAGTACTACAAAGAGAGGGAGCTGGGAGCTTGCTGTGCGGTCATAGTCCCAGATGAGGACATCTTGGCTGAACCAATTTGTCCTTGCTCTGCAATTACAGGCCTAATTAGATGTAGCCTAATTACAGCAGAGGATTCTAATGGGTCTTAAATGACCATAAGCCACTCTGGCTACATATATAGTTCAAATAGAGAACATATTTATAAATACATGGAGAAGCTGTATTGCCCCTTAGCTTATTTCAAGAAAATGAAAGAAGTTTCCACAGAACTCAGGGAAAAGATCCTACTGTATCATGAATCCTAATTGGTCTTAATAATAAAAACTCGGAGTCAGATATCAGGACGAAAGCTGAAAGACCAGAGAAGCAGAGCTGCCAGCCACTAGAGAGACTTCTTACTTCTACCAAATCCTCAGAGTGAAAGGGGGAGCTCCTGTCTCCTTCTGCCTTATATTCCTTTCTCTGCCCAGCCATATATCACTTTCTGTCTCCACCTCCCTAGTGCTGGGATTAAAGGTGTGAGATCTCAAGTGCTGGGATCAAAGATGTGTGCCACCACTGCCTGGCTCTGTTTCTCTTGTAGA
The DNA here is from genome assembly GCF_949786415.1 of Peromyscus eremicus. Taxonomy (NCBI): domain Eukaryota; kingdom Metazoa; phylum Chordata; class Mammalia; order Rodentia; family Cricetidae; genus Peromyscus; species Peromyscus eremicus. The sequence goes on from NC_081416.1 coordinate 9,137,133, forward strand.
TTGGATCAATCTTGTGTAGCCCAGGGTGGCTTTGAACTCCTGATCTTGCTGCTTCCTCCTCCCAAGTGCTGGGATTAAAGGTGTGTGCCACTACTGCCTGGCCTCTATGGTTATCTAATGGCTAGCTCCACCCTCTGATCTTCTTGAAAGCTTATTTGTTAGATCACAAACATAATATCACCCCATCCTACCTCTTTATATTGCAACTGATATAAAGACGTTTATGAGGGTCATTTACTGTGTTCTTTCTGACAGATCATTCTATATTAGGGGTTTCACAGATGGAGCTGATTGTCAACTGCTACATACTTTATTAAATTCTATATCTCAAGTATAGAGATAATGTATTAAAAATTTTCTCTTTTATTTCATAAACAAATTCATTTTAGATGGGAAGATTGTTCTAGACACCCCAACTAAGCTTTTCAAGGCTATACTGTGGGTAAGTGCTAAAATAGGATTTCAATCTGTATTTATCCTACTTGGAATCTCACACTTTGAAGCCATCATGGTTTACTTTCTTTGGCAAGCAAGAGCATGCATACTCTCTGTTACATGAAAGAGGACAGAGCCAAGGGTGTCAATAAAGGTAAAATAAGCAGGTAACCTCTGAACTGTTAACAATGCTGATAATAGCGACCACCGCCAAATTGGGTGTAATGTGATCTAAGAATGGAGATAGATTAGAAAGTAGAAGTCCTTTGCTCTGGTGTAATTTTCAGGGATCCTAGGAACTGGTAAATGCTGAATTGTCTGCATTCTTTCCTTAGAGACGCTTGGCATCATGGTGTCTGTTTTGTGTAACTGTAGCTTTTTTCTTGGCATTGAAACATCTCTTCCTTGAGAGGAAACTCACAAGAAACTTATAAGACTCATGATGTTCCTCTCTGAGGAGCAAACTGCTGGGGAAGAAGAGACTAGTGATGGGCTGCCCATAGGTTGTACAGGGAAATTCAATGATGGCACTTTCAAGAATAGTTACCTGGCTTTGCAATGATGCAGGTCCTTTTCAGTTACCCATGGTCCTATAAGTAACCCTAACAGATTCATTGGTTCACCAAGGTGAGTTTGTATGGACTAATTTCTTTATTATGTCATTGACCTTTCTATCAGGGGCAGGGATGGGCAAGAAAAATAGTCTTCCTAGGTCAAATCATGCAATGTGGTGCTTTGTTACTAAGTACCTCCCAGCATACCCTCCCAAGAATCCCTGGAGTCTAGTTCTGCTTCAGTAAAGCAACAACTTTGCCTGATAGGAAAGAAAAGGGCTTACTTCCTTGCACCAGGACCCAAGTGTACAGGTGCACCTATATTATGGGATATTAATTTAAGATGTGTTGCATTCATTTATGCCGTGGAATATATGTTTCATGATGCAAAGATGTGTTGCATTCTTTTATGCTGCATTTGTTTAACTCTGTAGAGCTGTGTTACTTTGCCTGAATAAAACACCTGATATAGATCTACTAAAGAGCTGAATGGCCAGTAGCCAGCAGAGAGAATAAAGAGGAGGAGAAATCTAGGCTCTAGAGAAGAAGACAGTGGGATGAGAAAAGGAAGAGAGGAGGATGCCTGGGAACAGCCACACAAACAACCATGCAGTAAGAGGGGAAGAAAAACATACAGAATACAGAAAGGTAGAGCCCAGAGGCAAAACATAGAAGAAGAGAAATGAATTAATTTAACTTAGGAAAGGTGGCAAGAAACAAGCCAAATTAAGGCTGGACATTTATAAGTAAGAATAAGACTGTGTATTTATTCGGGAGCTGAGTGATAAGTGCTCAAAGAATAATAAAACACCAACTACAATCTGAAGCTATATGGGCTCTGCCAGAACTCATATTTAGCTTCCTCCCTTAAAGATTCTTTTTGTTCTGAGAATCAGAGTCCATCCTTATGAACAACTGAAGACATCTCTTAATATGCACTCTACAAAATACTGAATATATTATCTTTTTAAGACTAATACATTTAAAACAAAATTAAGAATTAGAATGAAGGTTCATTCTTATGCTTCCCCCTCCTTCCTCTCTCTCTCTCTCTCTCTCTCTCTCTCTCTCTCTCTCTCTCTCTCTCTCTCTCTCTGTAGCTAGAGTTTTCCTGCCTAGCCCACAGTCAGGACAAATCTCTCTCACCTGCCAGTCCCACAGTCACTCAGACCCAACCAAGTAAACACAGAGACTTATATTGCTTACAAATTATATGGCCGTGGCAGGTTTCTTGCTAACTGTTCTTATATCTTAAATTAAATTAATCCATTTCTATAAATCTATACCTTGCCACATGGCTCATGGCTTACCGGCATCTTCACATGCTGCTAGTCATGGCGGTGGCTGGCAGTGTCTCTGACTCAGCCTTCCACTTCCCAGCTTTATTCTCCTCCTTGTCCTGCCTATACTTCCTCCTGACTACTGGCCAATCAGTGTTTTATTTACTAACCAATCAGAGCAACACATTTGCCATACAGAACATCCTACAGCATCTCTCTCTCTCTCTCTCTCTCTCTCTCTCTCTCTCTCTCTCTCTCTCTCTCTCTCCATGTGTGTGTGTGTGTGCAGGAGCATGTATAGAGGCCAGATTAGGACATTGATGTCCTGCTGTATCACTCTCTCTATTATTATTTCATTGAGATAGGGTCTCTCACCAAGCTTGGAGCTAGGCTGGCACCCAGTAAGGTCCACTGATCCTCCTGTCTCTAACCCTGAAGGCATTGGGGTTATAAGTGCACAAGTCAACACTCTGCACTTTACATGGGTGCTGAGGATTTGAACTAAGGTCCTCACGCTTATGCAGAAGGCACTCCCACTCACTAAATCCACCTCCCCTAGATAGTCACTGTTAGTATTTTCATGTTTCCCTTATAGTTTAAAAAAATTGAAGTGAAACATGGATATATTCAATTCTTCTGTTTTTACACATAAAGCAGCATACTGACTCTGTTTTTCTTTCCAATTAGAATCAAAAAGTTTTTAAAGCACATGGAAAGATTTCTCATCCATTTTTATAGGTGCATAATACTGGATTCATGGATATACAATGATGAATTTCATTAATTTCTAATGAAAATTGGATTGTTTTCATAATTTTATTTCAAAGGATGCTACAAAGAAGACCTTGTGATGCCAGGTAGGTATGAAGTAAGAGGATAGTTGACATTACAGCCTGGTAGCTGTGTCTGCTGATGGTCAGAATGCCCTCTTCGTGGTCAAACATACTTAAATCTGCATTAACATTTTTCCTGTTATATTAGAAATTAAGTCACCATGGCATTTACCAAAACACATGCACTGACAAATGATCCCCACCATATAAGACCTGATGTCATTAGAATCATCAAAATGTCACTTATATTATGGTATAAGCAACCTCTCCTTCTGTAGACTTTTCATGGAAAGAAGTACCCTAAAAAAGAGGTCTATTCACCATGAACTTGGAGGGAGACTACTCACCTTACCCATGCATATATCATCTACTTCATAAATACTCATAAACATTTCTTTAAAACCAAAATTTCTCCACAACATTGGGGCATTCATATTTGGCCTACAGGTTAGACTGTCTGACAGACTTTTTTGTGAAGCGGAATTTTGAAGGACTGTCTTATCTTGTCTTGGCAAAGTCTGGCAGTCACCTTTTGTGTCCTGCTTGTCCAATTTGGACAGCATGCTGTCAGCAGTCAAAGCAAAGGCAGTTTCATGCCCAGTGGCTAACTTTGCTACAACAAAAGCAAATTTCATATGGAGGTTCTTCAATGTCTATCATCTTTTTTGAAGTAAATTGGTGCTGCCAGGAGCAGACTTGTCCCACTGTCACAAAAAAGCCTTATGTTACTAAAACATTTTAAATGCCATATTCTGTAGGTGTCTAAAGTGTTTGAAGGCACTATATCTTTTTTTGACCTTGAAAACATACCTGACATGACTATAAGTTTGATTGTTATAGATGACTAACTACTAATCTGGCTTTCTTTATTATCCTAATAGCTTTCAAGGACTAGAACCTTACATTATATTTTTAAATGAGCTACATAGGTACAATACCTTAAACAAGAATAGAAACATATATACAGTATAACAAAATAAACTTAAATTTGTATCAGTATTCAAAAATATCTTAAAATAAGGATAAAAACATATATACAGTATAACAAAAACATTAAATTTGTATCAATATACATAAATCTATACCAATGTAAAATATTTAAGACTAGTTACTCTTTTAGTTTAAAAGTAGATTCAATAATCTACCCTGTTATCCTATCATTCCTATATCCCCCTTTTATCTTTTCATAATGAGATCCTTGAAACCAATTTCTGTTGCTTAATTTTCTCCCTGCCCATGACCAATAACGACTTGTAACCAACCCCCATACACAGTGATAAACAGCCATAATTCACCACCTCTTGGGAATATTTATTGTGTTCTTAAAATTATTTCCTGTCATCTGAGGGCAACAGCATATTTAGGGGACACTGAGAAAAATGAGATAATCAAGACCTGGGAGTGCTAGCTGTTGTCCAGTCTCAGTGTGATGGGAAAGTGCAGGGCTGAAGTCCTGGCTGGAGTAGTCTATGAGGTTGGAACATTTCAGCTAACTGCCTTGAAATTGTCCTGAGATATTTGTAGTCCAAAGCTGATCTTTGGGTGGTGTTTATCACCTTAGTGGCATTACCACAATCCAATTTTGGGGCCCAGCATCCTTTAGGAGACTTCAAAGGTAGTGGTTAGGAATGGTCATGGTTCACTGCAGAGAGCTTAAACATTTTAAATGTCATATGCAGCAGATCTTGGAGAGATTAAAGGACCACAATCTAGTAAATACACTAAGTACCTATTTCAGACTCAAACCTGAAATCATGTCCAGGAACCTAGATGAAGTCTGTTTCTAGAATTAGTATTCTATATGACCATTAATATCACAACAGAAATTTAAGTATGTGTGTGTATGTGTATAAAATAAATTTTGAGATAATATTTATACCTTAATAGAAGTCTTAAAGAGTCAAAATAAATCAGGTAGTGGTGGCATACACCTTTAATCCCATCACTTGGGAAGCAGAGGCAGGCAGATCTCTATGAGTTTGAGGCCAGCCTGATCTACAGAGCGAGTTACAGGACAGGTCCAAAGCTACACAGAGAAACTGTCTCAAAACAAAGAAACAAACAAAAAAGAGCCAAAATAAAACCAAAGGATTATAAGATTAGTGGCAATAGAATAGTCCCTTAAGTTTTCTATTGTCCCATACCAGGTGGCTCTTCTCACATGAGACAGAGATTTTCTTTCTCATTTTTTTTAAAGAAATTTTCTATTCACTTTACATACCAACCATAGATCCTCCCTCTTCTCTCTTCCCACCCCCCAGTCTTCCCTCTCAACCCAATCCCCATCCCCACATTTTCCAAATCAAAGTCTCCCATGGGGAATCAGCAGAGCCTGGCACACTCAGTTGAGGCAGGTCCAAGCCCCTCTCCCATGCACCAAGGCTGTGCAAGGTGTCACACCCTAGGCACTGGGCACCAAAAAGCCCACACATGCACCGGGGACAGATCCTGATCCTCCTGCCTGGGGGCTCCCCATACAGTTTGAGCTAAACAACTGAGACATAGATTTTCAATTTTCCTTTAACAAGCATGCTTGGGTTTAGAGAAGGAGAGAGCCATGCTCCAACTCCAAAGTTTGTCTTTAAGTTTTAATTGATTTGGGATTACAAAAAGGCCATTTGCCTTATACGTCTGTAGAGAACAGCAGAAACAAACATTTGGGAAGATTTATGAGATTTTTATCCTATTGGAAGTGTGATATACCATTAGGCCAATTATCTCTTTTTCTTGGGACATTTTCTCAATGATTCATCATTGTTATTCAGATGTCTCATTTGTCCAGTGGTCTTCAGATTCCTTAGATGGATGCTTTTATTCTCCTGGAAAGACAAAAACAAAACCCTGCCCCAACCTTAACTTTGGGAGTTTCCCTTCTTGGCAGGTTGAATGGTCACACGATTTGACCTCCTAATCAAGAGGTCTCTCCTGTTCAAATCTAATCTTTATCAAATTTGATGGTATCCATAGCTTTTCTTCTTCTGTGGAAACAAAAGCAAAACTTCTTCCCCAACATAACACATATACTGGTTTCCATTCTGAGGTCAACATATCCTTAAAGTATACAGGCTGATTTAATTCAGTGGTTTTATCTACTATTCAATGTCTCTCTGCAGATGTTATTCCTTTCTTATTAGCATTTAAAATAATTAAAGTTAAGGTATTGTGTAATATATCTCTGGAATATTTAAGGATATCTGTTTGTTAAGCATATCTTTTACAGTGCTATTAGATCTTTCTATAACTGCTTGTCATATAGGAGTGTGTGGTATACCTGTAATATACTTTAAGTAATATGTAATATGCAAAAAAATGTTTAATTTTACTAGAGACATATGCTGGAGCATTATCAGTATTAATTTGTACAGGTATTCCCACAATGACTTTAACTTCTAATAAATGTGTGATTACAGGATCAGTCTTTTCAGAACTCAAAGCAATTGCCTATCAAAATCCTGAATATGTATCTATGGTATGGTGCATACACTTTAATTTTCCAAACACTGCAAAATGAAACACATCCATCTGCCAAATTTCATTTCTTTGGGTACCCTTTGGATTTTTTCCTGCAGGTAGTGGAGTTTGATTATTAAAGAACAAGTAGGACATTTCCTTATAATTTCCTTGTCTTGTTGTCAAGTGGTAGAAAAATCTTCCTTCAAATTCTTGCTATTAACATGATGTTTCTTATGAAATTCTGAGGCTTCTAGCACATTTCATACCAATAGCTGATCAATTTTATCATTACTTTGTACTAGAGGATGTGGTGGACCCATATGGGATCTGATACGTGTTATATACAAGGGATGATTTATACTTCAGATTATTTCTTGTAATTGAATAAAACAAAGTTAATTCTGAATCATCTGGAGTAAGTTTATCAGTTTCAATATGTAAAACAACACTTTCTGCATATTGAGAGTCAGTAACTATATTAAGAAGTTTTGTAAAATCTAATAATATCATGAGAATAGCATGTAATTCTGACTTTTGAACAGAATCATAAGGGCTTTGAGCCACTTTACTTAAATTTCCTGATTTATTTGTATCAGTATAGAATGTAGGAGCTCCAGAAATCAGTGTTCCTCATACTATGTGAAGAAGGAACCAATTAGTTCTTTTTAAAAACTGAAGTATCTTGCTTTTGGGATATTTGTTACTAATCTCTCCCAAGAAATTACTGTAAGCTCTTTACCAATGCTCATTTTCTGCCAATAATGAGGACATTTCAGCATTCATTAAAGGTACTTCAATTTCTGCTGGGTATATTCCTACTAGTTGAAGGCTTAATTTTCTTTTCAGAATCAATTCAGAATTTTTTTCTCTGTTTGTATGACAAATATATCCATTCTAAAATATCTTCTTGCTGCAAAAGAATTTCTGTAGGAGAATGTGTAGTGTGACTAGGATACCAAGCTCTGGATCTAAGCAATCCACATGCACTGTAGTTTCTTTCTGCCAAAGCCAATTATCTCTCAGCATCAGCTGATAATTTTCTTGGACTGTTTAAGTCTTTATCACCTTGTAAGGTTTGAAATAAATTACTTAGCTCTTGAGTTGTTAATCCAATTGTGGGTTGTAGCCAGTTAATATCTCCCAGTAATTTTTGATAATCATTAAGAGTTCTTAATTGATCTCTCATGATTTACATTCCTGTGGTTGGTTTTTTTGTCTTATATCCTAGATTAATTAATTAATTAATAAATAGAATCTCCTCTTTGTATTTTTTCAGGAGCAATTTGTAATCCCCAGCAAGGCAAAATTTTCTTTACTTTTTCAAACATTTTTTCTAAGGTATCTGTATCTCAATCAGCCAGTAAGATATTGCCCATAAAATTGTAAATTATAGATGTAGTAAACTGTTTACAAATTATTTACAATGGCTGTTGTACAAAATATTGACACAAGGTGGGGCCTGTTTAGTATCCCTTGTGGGACAACTTTTTACTCATACCATTTAACAGGCTGGGAATTATAAGTAAGCACTGCGAAGACAAGTTTTTCTCTGTTTTGCTCTTGTAAAGGTATAGTAAAAAAGCAGTCTTTTAATTAAATCATTATACTATACCATACTTTAAGTATTAAAGAAGATAGGGAAATTCCAGGCTGTAAACAGCCCAGTGACTGAATCACTGTTTTTTTTTTTTAATGGATCTTAAATCTGTTAACATTCTCCACTTTCTAGATTTCTTTTTAATGATGAATATAGGAGAATTCCAAGAACTGGTTGATTCTTCAATATGTTGAACATTTAGCTGCTCCTGTACCAGCTGTTACAATGCCTGCAATTTTTCTGATGACAAAGACCATTATTCCATCCACACAGGTTTGTCACCTAACCATTTTAAAAGTAGAACTGTTGGTACCTTTGAATGATCAGCAGCTGTTGTGTCTGTTTATATACAGTCTGAATGGTCAGTGACTGTTCTTGATAATACTTTCTGATATTTTTCTCATAAGCATATGTTAATTTATAGTTTGTTTCTGAGATTGGAGGAATGTTAATCTGTGTTTTCCATTGCTGTAAGAAATCACATCCCCATAAATTCATTGCTATGTTAGTCACATATGGCTTTTATTTCCCTACCTATCCTTCTGGCCTTATACACTTGACCTATCTTGTGCTTTGTTTTAGCCAAGATGAAGTTCCAATCCCAGGAGCTGAAGATTTACCTCCTGAAGAGGCCAATCAGGATGCCTAGATTTTGGTGAAATTATTATTACATCCATACCTGTGTCTACCAAACCCTCAATTTCAAAACCATTTATATGTATTTTTAACTTTGGTCTTTGATCACTTATAGAAGTTTGCCAAAATACTTGTTTTATGCTCTCTTCTGAAAATTTTGTTTTATCTATTGAAGCTGTTTTGTCATCCAGAGCAATATGGCTTTTAACAATAGGCATTAGAATTTTAGTTGCTCTGTGGAGGAGTTTCTCCAATGCTGACAGGGAATGATTGAACCAAATTTGATGCTGGGGCTGTGAAAGTCCCACTAAGGTATTTCCCAATGACAGAAGGTTACCTTGTCTGTCCCATGTTGATCTGCATTCATTAGTTCAGTGCTGGCCTTTTCCATACCTTTTGCATATTCCAGAAGCCTGGGGCCTTCTGTTTGGATTATCTCTAGAAAAAACATTGTTTCTAGGAATGCCTATTTTATTTGTGCACCCCAATAAAGCTTATCTGGGGATCAGAGGAAATAGTTAGCCACTATATTAAACATAGAGGTCAGGCAGTGGTTGCTGTGGATATCACTCTGTATAAATAAAATGATGATTGGCCAGTAGCCAGGTAGGAAGTATAGGCAGGAGAAGCCAAGAAGAGAATTCTGGGAACAGGAAGGCTGTGGCAGAGAGACACTGCCAGCTGCCACTATGAGAAGATGTTAAGATACCGGTAAGCCACGAGCCACGTGGCAACTTAAAGATTAAAAGAAAAGGGTTGATTTAAGATATAAGAACAGTTAGCAAGAAGCCTCCCACGGCCATACAGTTTATAAGTAATATAAGTCTCTGTGTGTTTACTTGGTTGGGTCTGAGCAGCTGTGGGACTGGTGGGTGAGAGTGATTTGTCCTGACCGTGGGCCAGGCAGGACCAAGAAAACTCTAGTTACAAGTGGTGGCACATACCTTTAATCCTGTGACTCGGAAGGCAGAGATCCATCTGGAGCTCTGTGAATTCAAGGCCACACTGGGAACAGAGCCAGGCCTGGTGGCACACACCTTTAACCCCATCACTTGAGATCTCACGTCTTTGCTTGGGAAGGACACACACCTTTAATCCCAGAAAGTAATATGGCAGGGCAAAGAAAGGTATATAAGGCATGAGGAAACAGGAACTCAGGCTCTTGAGGCTGAGAATTTCAGTCAGAGGATTTGTGGAGTTGGTGAGGCATTAGCTGGTGGTTTGCTCTGCTTATCTGCTCTTTCAGCTTTTACTCCAAAAAACCCCGGGTTTTTATTAATAAGACTGTTTAGCAATACATCTTACATAACTGAGGATCAGCTTCCAATACTGCTGGAATAGGTAATTCTTTCCAGTCTTGTGGAATAATTATCTTCTGCGTTGCTCATGCATTTAACATCTGCCTCAGAAAAGGTGAGTGCATGCCATATGAAACTACTGCTTCCTTAAATCTCTTCAAATATAACATTTCTACAGGATCCCAGTTAACTTCTGAATAGTATTGGGTGTGGCTATCATTTGGTGGTCTTCTTGAATGGTTACTGGATAGATTAAGGTTGGTTTTCTAATAACCTTGGGCCAATCCTCTTCAGTTTCATAATGCAATGGTATGGTAGGTTCCTGTCCAAAGTCCTCTGTCTGTATGTGAATATTTTTCTTAGTTTCATTAGATCTTTTTAAGGGTTGTATCTTATCAGTCAATATTTCATATTTGGCACCAATATCAAACTACTTTTTAAAGGATAAAGCATGAATTCCCAAATTGATAATGATTATAATCAACATTAAATCAATCCCAGAAGAATTGATTATCCCTTCCTTTAATTTTTCCAATTTCAATGCACATCCATTGTGGAACCACACAGATCTAACTTCCTGTGTTGTAATATTTATCTATCCTAACATGGGAAAGATATATATATATATATCTTCTGCCAGGCTGAGCTGGGAGGGGAAGTGAGAGGTCTGAGAAGTGGATGCGAAGGGAAAACAGTCAGGAGGAGCTGGGGCATGCTCTGGGTGGGCACCTGGTGACCTGAATAACAGAGCAAGTCAGTGATGTATGGCTAACTCTGGTGGCTGTAGAGCCAGTGGGCAGCTGCAACTGTGCATTTGGGGTCCTGGAGTGCTGTTGCAGGGAGATCACAGTGGGAAACACCCTTGCCGGTGACTAGTGGTGTGGCAGCTTTAAAAGCTGCAGTATGATCTTGCCCCATGTTGGATGTCAGATAAAACAGCTTCTTTTATTATTTTCTTAACCAAAAAATGGTCAGGAGCCAGATATTAGGGTCAAACCTGATAGATCCACAGAATGACAGACTTCCACTCTCCACACTTTCCCTCCTCAAAAGGTCTGTGTTATCTACTTTTGGACCCTCTTTCTTTCTCTTGTGTGTCTGTCTCCTCTGAGTCCTCCAGAAAACTCTATGGCCACTCCACTCAGCTGAATGTAGACCCTATCCTCTGAACCAAGGTGTGACTCCATTAGGGCTCTCGGAGTAACAACACAAACAAATCTCTAGCAGCAGCGTGGAAATCAAAGACATTCAAGACCAGCCTCCTATGGATTTTTCTCCTTCTCTCCATGTAGCTCTGCACTCCCTGCCTGCCATCACCAGACCTGGGCTCTCCAGCTGGAAGACCCTCCTTCTTACCTCTCCAAGACACTTGATTTTCTCTCTCATTCTGGTGCCCACTCTTTGTTTTTTAAGTTTTTAGTAAGCATAGTAAATGAGCTTCCTTATGATATTTTGATACACGATTGTCATTGCACTTTGCTCAGAGTCACTTTTCCTTTTTCACTTCCATGGTGATCTTGTCACACTCTATTGTGACTATCCATCTTATCACTTTCTAGACTACAAGATGTTATATAGGAGTTTGTCTTTTTCAGGAAACTACTGCCACCCTTAGCCAGTATCAACTGTGCCAAGAGTCAATGCTCAAGGGGTGAGTAGCATGTTATTATAATCCCAGCCTTCTAGCATTTAGAAGGCAGAGTCAGGAAGGTCTCATGTGCAAATCTGGGCCAGTATGGTTACACAATAAGGCCTGATCTGAAAACAAAGAGAGAATAAAGAAAAAGTAAATATATGTAGTGGGTTTCAGCCCCTAGATGTTTATGCTCTTAACTCTCTTCTTTTTTTTTTAAATAGTGTTGACTCTAATTTTTTAAAATTATTTTATTTTATTTATTTATTATTTATTTATTTATTTTTATTTTGCAATACAATTCAGTTCTATATATCAGCCACAGATTCCCTTGTTCTCCCCCCTCCCACCCCCTTACCTTCCCCCCAGGAAACCCCCATTCCCTCCTCCTCCAGGGCAAAGCCTCCACTGAGGACTGAGATCAACCTGGTAGACTCAGTCCAGGCAGGTCCAGTCCCCTCCTCCCAGGCCAAACCAAGCGACCCTGCATAGGCCCCAGGTTTCAAACAGCCAACTCATGCAATGAGCACAGGTCCCGGTCCCACTGCCTGGATGCCTCCCAAACAGATCAAGCCAATCAACTGTCTCACCCATTCAGAGGGTCTGATCCAGTTGGGGACCCCTCAGCCATTGGTTCACAGTTCATGTGTTTCCATTCGTTTGGCTATTTGTCCCTATGCTTTATCCAACCTTGGTCTCAATAATTCTCACTCATATAAACCCTCCTCTTTCTTGCTAACTGAACTCCCAGAGCTCCACCTGGGGCCTAGCCATGGATCTCTGCATCCAGATCCCTCAGTCGTTGGATGGGGTTTCTAGCACAGACACTGAGAGAAACAATCAATGGGACCTCTTGAAACTGAGAAGCTTTTGTAGAGCAAAGGATATGGTCAACAAGGCAAAGCGACAGCCTACAGAATGGGAAAAGGTCTTCACCAACCCCACATCTGACAGAGGACTGATATCCAGAATATATAAGGAACTCAAGAATTTAGACATCAAAATGCCCAACAGTCCAATTAAGAAATGGGCTATAGAACTAAACAGAGAATTCTCAACAGAGGAAACTCAAATGGCTGAAAGACATTTAAGGAATTGCTCAACATCCCTAATCATCAGGGAAATGCAAATCAAAACAACTCTGAGATACCACCTTAAGCCTGTCAGAATGGCTAAGATCAAAAACACTGAAGACACCTTATGCTGGAGAGGATGTGGAGCTAGGGTAACTCTCCTCCACTGCTGGTGGGAATGCAAGCTTGTACAACCACTTTGGAAATCAATATGGCGCTTTCTTAGAAAATTGGGAATCCATCTCCCCCAAAATCCAGCTATACCACTCTTGGGCATATACCCAAGGAGTGCTCAATCATACCACAAGAGCACTTGTTCAGCTATGTTCATATCAGCATTGTTTGTAGTAGCCAGTGTAGCTAGAGTTTTCCTGCCTGGCCCACAGTCAGGACAAATCTCTCTCACCTGCCAGTCCCACAGCCACTCAGACCCGACCAAGTAAACACAGAGACTTATATTGGTTACAAACTGTATGGCTGTGGCAGGTTTCTTGCTAACTGTTCTTACAGCTTAAATTAATCCATTGCTATAAATCTATACCTTGCCACGTGGCTCGTGGCTTACCGGCATCTTCACATGCTGTTTCTCATTGTGGTGGCTGGCAGTGTCTCTGACTCAGCCTTCCACTTCCTAGCTTTATTCTCCTCCTTGTCCCACCTATACTTCCTGCCTGGCCACTGGCCAATCAGTGATTTATTTATTGACCAATCAGCAACACATTTGCCATACAGAACATCCCACAGCACTTCCCCCATTTTTTTTTTCAAAAATCAAGGTTTTAACCTTAACAAAATAAAATTACATATAATTTGGAAATTTGGGCGTAGCTTCTCTTACTACTTCCTGCTGGAGGGGGCACTGTATCTTATGGGGACACAAAGAAAATTTTAGGATTATGGAATAGTCCATGAGGCTGTATTGTCTGAGCCAGTTGCCTTCAAACCATTCTGGATGTTGGATCATCTGGGCCATGGTGTCATCAGAGACCTTTCAGGGAGTCTTGGCTGGTCAAACCTGAAGTATCTTAATCTGGAACAAATACATAGCCTCTTGCTTTCTGTGGGAACAAAAGCAGAGTCTCCTTTCCAAAGCAACATATCCTTATATCCAAATTTTGAAGTCAAGGTACCTTTAAAATATGCATATTGGTTTAACTCAGCTTCCTTTACAATCAAATATCTCTCTGCAGTTAAGAATCCCAAAGACAACACAATCCAGATTTTCTGTGTGATATTCATCTTCACATGGCTTATTTTTTATATTAATTTTACTGTCTCTTTCAAGCCTACATATATTTTACACATATTGTAAATTATTACGTCTGAATCTGTCTTATTGTGAATCTATTGCTTTAAACTGCAGCAGCTGTGGCTGCTGGCTCCGCCCACCTCAGTTTCCCAACATGGCGGTGGATTAAAGGCGTGTGCCACTACCGCCTGGCTCTTGCTATGGCTCTAATAGCTCTGACCCCCAGGCAACTTTATTTATTAACATACAGTTAAAATCACATTTCAGTACAAGTAAAATACCACCACAAGCCAGAACATGGAAACAAACTAGATGCCCTTCAACTGAAGAATGGATAAACAAAATGTGGTACATAAACTCTCTTCTTTTTAGTCTTTAGGAGAATGGAAGGCCTCTTCCCTACAGTGTGAGCTCTTATGCCAACCATGGACTTTCTTTTCCCTCTCCAGTTGGTGGAAAATTTCTTACATCTTTCTAGTTTCCAAATCCAGAAAACAGATTTAACAACAGTGCTAGGTTCAATTTTCCAAGTCTTTATCTGCACAGAGGAACCTAGAAATCAAGTCTTACAGTCTATTGAGTCTCAAGTGCACTTTGTCAGGCATGCACTCTGAATTCTACTAGCGGCTCTGCAGTTATATGGGAAGGAGGCCATCATATTCCCCTGTTACCACATCAGTGTTCTCAAAGCACAGTCCAAGAATTAGGGTCATAAGAGAGATTTTGATGCAAATCAAATTTGGCAAATCTTCATCAGATTATTAGAGTTGATTAATGAGAACACCAGTAAAGGATTAAAGAAAAGCATTTGTGACTTCCCAACTCCTAGCAGTTACATTGGATTTTTCTTGTGGGAGGTACATTAGTTATTTGTGCTTGTGATACCAAACCCTGCAAATCTCCCTGGTGCAAACCATTGTGCTTAATTTCGATTCTGCAGACTTGCTGTGTTCTAGCCAAACTGTAGGCTGTTTTGTTTAGTTGGGGCGTCAATCTGGCTTCTTCTTATTGAAAGTGTCAGCAAATGCAGCTCAATCTGGATGAAGTTAAAAAAAATCGATTTACATCCATGAAGGGACATTTTAAGATCTATGTGCCACTGCTGCTAGAGGCTCCATTGATTTCACTTTCTTGAATGCTGGCTTCAGGCTCAGACAGATCTCTCCACCATCAGACCCGTGGCAACAATGTTGGAGCCTCCACACCTCAAGTCCAGCAGATGAGGGCTTCAGCTTCCCTTACAGAGCAGCTGCAAGTGGGCTAACTGGGGTGACCTGTTCACTATGGCCAAATGGAATTTGTACTATCCCCAAACACAAACACATGCATTTACACATACCTGTGAGACCACAATCACGTATGTGTACACATTCACACATGCACGTGCATATACTTGTAGTTACCCACATACACATGTATGTGCATAACTTCAGGTACATGCTAATGCACAGAGAAGAAATTTATTGGAGAAGAAAATCCTTATTAGTATTACCAGAAAAAAAAAAGATATTGTGTGGGCAGAACAGACTATACCATAACACAAACATTAAAAGCAAACACAGCAGTCAACCAATGTAAGGCTATGGGTAGAGATAATTGTGTATGACAAGAATTGTGAAATTGTATTCAGGCTCATGTTCTTGCTTCTCACACCTGTCTAAAGCTATTGGGGCACTGACTGTTTATTGTTTTATAAACCTAGAAAGAAGTGATGATGGCTGTCCTGAGAAATTCCCTTTAGAGCAAATGTTTCATTGGTCATTACCTTCCATATATTATAAGACCCATAGAGACAAGGTCAATGGCTGTCTTATTCAGTGTTGAATATTCAAGAATCTACATGGAACCTGGTATATATACCAGGTACTGAATGATATTTGAAAAACAAATGAGAAAACTGTTTAATATTCAATATTGGAATGTCTTACAACTCATCCCAAGAATTTTTCTCTTTTACTATAATTTCTTCCTCCAGGACAGTTTTCAACATGGAACTGGTTGGACTCATATGAATGATAAAAATTATTATGTTTGATATTTAAATTTTTACTTTTATGACATGTGTACATAGATATAAATATCATTTCCCATAAATATGCATAGTTATTTGTAGATGTAACCAACCGTCTTATTAAATAAGAAACACAGAGCCGATTCAGAGAAGAAAGCCAAGAGGTCAGAGCTAAGAGCCTTACTCTTCCTGCTTCAGCCAAGAGAGCTCTCCGAAAAGGACCTACTTCCTGTGTGTATGTCTTTATATAGTCTAGCTGTTCTGCCTTCTCATTGGTTGTAAACCCAAACACATGTCTGCTTTGTCACTGCCTGTATGTACAGCCCTCCAGGTCCTCTATGGTATTGAGATTAAAGGCGTGTATCTCCAATGTTGGCTGTATCCTTGAACACACAGAGATCTACCTAGCTCTGTCTACCAAGTGCTGGGATTAAAGGTGTGCGCCACCACCGCCACGCTCTTGCTATGGCTCTAATAGCTCTGACCTGCAGGCAACTTTATTTATTAACATACAATTAAAATCACATTTCAGTACAAGTAAAATACCACCACAGTTATTTGTCAATTAAATATTTTTAAACAGTTGAAAGATAAGACAATCAACTAGAACGCTATTGAGCCTCATTTCTGGGCTTGTGGTAATAGAAAAATAGATTGTGTATTGAAAAAGGTGTTAGGAGATCTGAATTATTATCCCATATCTGCTGTTGATTAGTATTTTGACATTAATAATCATCAAAGCTCTCAAGCTTCCATCTTTTTCTTATTGTTAAATGTGTACTGGAAATGGATACTAAAGGGAATGATCCCTTAGATCCCTTTACTGTAGTTAAATTCTATCAGTTCATATGTGGTAAAAAGGTTGGATATTTTTAACAAAAATTTAGTTCATTTGAAGTATTAAATTTTATTTCGGATGGGATGATTAACTGTGGACCAGAACAGTAGGCCACAAGCATAAATTTTGACAATAAGAAATACAATTTCACACTTCATTTTTTACATTTTAAAAATGATAATTAAACACTTGCTCAGTGTGTTCTGACTTCTTGATGATTGAAAATCAGTCTTGATAATCTGCATCCCTCTCTTTATTAGGGACCCCCCACTTAAGCCCTGTAAGTTCTCTTTGATCATAATCAAAGTCCAGCCTTCAAAGATTTACCATGTGCGACTAACAGACGTTCATTTCTGACTTTAATGTATTATGAAAACGACAGAGGTTAAGCTTCTCTGATGTGCAATCTTCTGAGAATAGAATGTTGCTATGAAAAAGATAAGCAGCTCTCTTCTGGAGAAAGGCTTCTCAATGCCACTATCCTCTACTTTGTGACTTTTGTTTTCTCTTAGGTAGATTAATTTGGTTACACTTAGTTTTTTTTTTTTTAACAGATTTCCTGGTCCTCAATCATAAAGTTGGGCCAACCTTGCCAATTTGGCTTCTCTTATGATATCTTTGCTTGTTCGACAGTTCACCCCATTAAGAAACCAATGACCAATTCTAAATACCACAGGCAGAAACCTGACAAAAATCAAGAAAAAATTGACTTTTTTCTTGACCACTTGGATTTATTTAATAAGAAATAGTATTTAGTATTGTCAAAGTGGTTTGCATGAGGATGACACTTGGCCACAAGTTGGTAGGACTGTTTTGGAAGCATTAGGAGCTCTGTCATTGCTGGAGGAGGTGTGTGACTAGAGACAGGTTTTAAAATTTCAAAAGACTTGTACATTGCCATTGTGTCTTCTCTCTGCCTCCTACTTTTGGGCCAAGATGCAAACTCAGATGTCCCTGCTGCCATGCTCTTGTTCAACCATGATGGACTATAACCCTCTGATTTAGTAAGCCCAATTAAATACTTTTAAGAATGTTTCCTTGATCAAGGTATTCCATCACAGCACCAGAAATACAATGAATACAAGGATACCATTTTTGTTTTTTTTTTAACCTTGCACAAGGGGAAGTTAATTTTAAGTTCTTTACTCACTTTTTCCTTTCGCTTCAAAACTGTTGATTTCTAAAAATCAATCTTAGTTCTTCCAAAATTCCTTTGTAACATATACCTGCAAGTTTCAAAGCCAGGATCGATAAGGATAGTACTGGGTTTATGACATGAACACCTACAACTGCCAGTAAGCAGGTGTTTCCAAGAAGTGGACAAAGAACAGCATTGAATTGCCTTTTTCTGTTCTCTGTAAGAAGCCTCCACCCCAGATATACAAAAAGCACTGCTTTGGAGCCAACCCTATCGGTGGAGCAACAACAAACTCATATACACAGCAAAAGAATGAAGACATTTCTAACTACTGTGCAAACATCCCATAGATATGAAATTTGGGGCACTTCAAGTTTTGATTTCAACATCTGAAATGTACCATATACCAGTACTTATATAATAGTGCTGAAAATGAAATAATGTAAGACTTATGTGAGACCAGACAGTGGGCCTGGCACTGACTATATGCTCTGTAAATGGTGGACTCAGATGTGTGAATGTCTGTGGTGTTTTTTTTTTTTTTTTTGATTTTTCAAGACAAGGTTTCTCTGTGTATCTTTGTCACCTTTCCTAGAACTCACTCTGTAGTCCAGGCTGGCCTCGAACTCACAGAGATCCATCTGGCTCTGCCTTCTGAGTCCTGGGATTAAAGGCATGCACCACCACCGCCTGGCTAAGTGTCTGTGTTCTTGTTATCCTTATTTCCACCTCTTGTCTTTGTGCAAGCAAAGTAGGAGCTTCTGGATCTACAGATAAACCAGAATGAGGGGGAGGGATTCCTCTTGTTTAATTAATGATAGTGTGAGAATGTGTAGAATGTATAGATTGAGAAGTCAAAAAGATGAGCAAAAACATCTTCATGTCTACGTCTTAAGTCTATGCGCCACTGACAGCTTCAAAACTGGCTGGTTTGGTCAGCTGCCTTACTCATAAGCTTCTTATTCTCAGTCATAGGCTTCACTTCTTTTTCATGCCTTCATTTGCATACTATCTCTAGGCTTGTGCATTGGTAGGCAAAGTCGTAAAAAGCAGATGGCTTTCCCTTGTTCTGCTTAGGTGAGACACTGAAGATCTTGTTCTAAGAACAGCTTAGATGTACTTTTTACTGAAAATAACCACCATGACCTGTCCCCATCTGATAAAGAAGACTATGTAAGCTGCAGTACCCACTTATGAGTGAGTACATACCATGTTTGTATTTCTGGGTCTGAGTTACCTCACTCAGAATGAAAATGCTTTCTCTTAGCAACCTATAGAGTTGATTTCAAGGAACGAAGGAACGTTGGAGCTGCACTTTGAATGTTGGAAGACACCAGGAGGAAGAGTCTTAGGGAGCCTCAAGTCTAATTAATGGCCTGGAGTCTCTACTCTCTTGCAATAGTGCTTTTTGCTTGACTAGAGGTGGCCAGCATTTGACACACTTACCAGGGAAGCTGTTTTCTATCGGGTCAAGAGTCAGGAAGAAGTTGGTAAGATTGAGGCTTTTGTGGTTTGCATCTGACACATGGCCCTTGGGCTCATGCCCTGAGAGCTTGTTCTCCGCTTGGTTGCCTTATTTTGGGAGGCTGTGGAACTTTGAGGAGAAGGGGTGTAGTTGGTGGAAAGAGGCCCTGCAGCTTAGCACTTGAAGGCTACATCAGTATCTCTGGCTTATGACTTATTCTCTCTGTCCTGATCTACTTTGATGTGGATAATATCCACCACAGGTTCCCACCACCGTGAAGGAAGCCATTCTGCCATGCCTTCCCCACTGTGATGGACTAAAGTCCTTTGAAACCATGAGCCCAAATAAGTTGCCCTCCAATGTGGTGGTATTGTGTTCCCCAAAATATTGTGTACCTTAATAAACTTATCTGGGGTCAGAAAACAGAAAAGCCACAAGATACTTAGGCTAGAAAATGTTAGCACACGCCTTTAATCCTAGCATTCCAGAGACAGAAATCCCTCTGGATCTCTGTGAGTTCAAGGCTGCATTGGAAACAGCCAGGCATGGTGACTCACGCCTTTAATCCCAGAAAGCAGCCTTTAATTCCAGGGAGTGGTGGTAGAAAGCAGAAAGGTTTATAAGGCCTGAGGACCAGAAACTAGAAGCATTTGGCCTGGTTAAGCATTTGGCTGGTTAAGCATTTGGCTAGTTAAGCTTCAGGCTTTCGAGCAGCAGTTCAGCTGAGAGCCATTGGGATGAGGACACAGAAGCTTCCAGTCTGAGGAAACAGGACCAGCTGAGGAATTGGCAAGGTGAGATAGCTGTGGCTTGTTCTGTCTCTCTGATCTACCAGCATTGACCCCAATAACTGGCCTCGGGTTTGATTTTATTAATAAGAACTGTTAAGATTCATGCTACACTCCAATTGTTCCTGTTGGGTATTTTGTTACAGAGATATAAAAACAACCAGCACAGAGGTCTTATATGACCTTATGTGTACATGTACAAATTATCAGGCCTCAGAAGATCTGGAGAAGCTTGATAAAAAAAATAGGAAAAAAAAATACATCCAGCACCACATCCTTCCATTCCCTTTTGAAAGCCCTCTAACACATTTCTAAGAAGGAATGCCCACAATGAGGACATTTAACATGCAATTTTAAGGATATCTTTAAAAAAGAAAGAAAGAGGAAAATCCTTCCTTTGAATTTTCCTGAATAAGTTTAATTACATATTGGGAGCCACCAAGGCAACTAATCAGGAAGCATGTCAATGTTTAGATTGTCCCCATCGACAAGCTGTCATAAGTCTTTGATTTTTAAAAGGAATCATTTTTGAGTTGAATAAGAGCCCCAGCCTTTGTTAAATATCAAGTAAACAGAAACAGAGACCGATGGAAATGAAAAAGGTGAACATTTCATGGCAAAGCCTTTAAAAAAAGTGTCACCAGTCATAATTTTGTTAGCAAATTAACAATATTTAGATCTCCCTTCAAGCTGTCAGGGAATAGTCTGTGTGTTCTCTTTGAAGGAGATGTTTTCATACTCATTAACGACTCTTTACAAGAGAGGACATGGTTTCTCACTATACCAAAATGCTGAGTTACCAAGGGTTGGTGTGGAGATGATGAAGCGTGTGGCTGCAGAATCCTCCTCCTTCTCTCTTTTGGTGTTTGTGTAGAGTGTGCATAATGTGCATGTCTGTGCATGTACATGTGGGGTGTATGTATGTGTGTATAAATGCATGTAGAAGCCAGAGATCCAAGTTTAGCGAGTTCTTCTATCACTTTTCACTTCAAATAAAATAAAAACACCTCTATCTGTCTGTCTATCTATCTATCTGTCTATCTATCTATCTATCTATCTATTTATTGTGGGGGCACATTTATGTGCAGGCCCAGCTTATATATGGAGGTCAAGGAACAGCTTTTGGGAGTTAGTTCCCTCCTACCATGTAGGTTCCTGGGATCAAACTAAGCTCATTGGACTTAATGACAAATGCTTTCATTTGCTGAGCTGTCTAGTCAGCCCTCCTCTCATGTTTGAGAAAGGGTCTCTCACTAGGCCTAGAGATCACTGATTAGCTAGTCTGGCTGGCTGATAGGCCCCAGACCTGCCTGTTCCCAGACTCCAATGCTAAGATTCAGTCATTTGAGAGGTGAAATTTGATTCCTAGCCTAAAATTTTTAGGATATCCACAGCCATTTTGTCCCATATTATCATTGTCATCTCACTGTGAACACCTGAGAGACTGTAGTGTAGAAACCATGTAGGTAGTCCAAGCACTGTGCTCTGCTACCTTCCCAGACTATTTTGTTAAATTATGCATAGTGCAGTAGGCAATAAACTTTTCGCTTAAGAAGTAATCTTTATGTTCAGTAGAACTGAAAATCTCAAATCTTCAGCCCTTTTTCTCAAAAAAACTTCATCAAATACACAGGCAAATCCTTCCATGAGGCTACCCCCAGGCAATTGCCAGAAATAACTGATCCAAAGCTTTCATCATAAGTTTGAAAAAACAAAAAAGTACCAGTTTGCCTCAGAGGCTCGGTCTCCATATGGCTGCCTGCCTACCCTCATGGGGGATTATGCCTGACATAGCAATGGGGAGCAGATCTGATTAGAGAGTTGCTAATAAGTGGGAGGATGGAGGCAGGAGACAGAATTAGTTTTCTGGCTTCTTAAAGGAGTGATAGTGAGGACATGGTGACTATTGTTTGTATATCCCCAGACCTTTGCAAATGGTTGGCCTTCCTAGAACCCATACTGCGGTGACAAAAAGAGACAGATGAAAATCTCCTTTCATGCAGGTGACTGCATTGTTTGCAGATTTCACTGGCTGCCCCTCATCATTTATCCATACGTTTCCCATTTCCAGGAGAACAAAGGTTGATTTTGGTGTGTGTGTGTGTGTGTGTGTGTGTGTGTGTGTGTGTGCGCGTGCGCGCGCGCTCGCGCGCGCTAAGATGTTGTACACTTTTGTTTTGCTCTGAAATGGACTTTTGTAAGTGCCATTCTCTTCAGTCTTCCAGCATCCAAAAGACCCACCATAGTCAAGACGATACTTAACATTTTTTGCAGAGTCAGTTACCATCTGAGCCTCAGTTAGATGCATCCAGGAGGCTTGGCCACTATTTCAAGGTGAGGGGAAAAGCTTGGTTCAGTATACAGAAATCAACTAAAGACTGAAGTCTGTATGCAATAGTCTGCTTTACTATCTCAACCTAATAGATAGCTGGTGTTCTAATTACTTGAGATTAAAGATTTGACTGCTGAAATTGATGGGGGGGGGGAGGTCACCATTTCCACGTATGAATTTTACCGAGAAACTGGAGCAGTTGTCTGGGAAACAGGGCACTCTGAGGTGGGTAGAGGACTATGGTTCCCAGTAACCAGTGCATTTATCACAAATGCTAATAAGAACTGTTGAGTAGAACAATATTCATTTCTGTAGGAAACAGCATTGCCAAAGGCAGTGTTGAGGATTCTCAACTCATAGTCTGGCTACAATATCTCGAGGTAATCTTGTTTCAGAGCAGGGAAATTAAAGGACGAACTGTAAGGATTAAATCATCATGTAGGAAGTTGGAATTCAGGAGGCAACTTTCACAATCAGAATCTAAGGTCTAGACTAGCAGTTCTCAACCTTTCTAATGCTGTTACTCTTTAGTGCAATTTTTCATGTTGTGGTGACCCCCCAACCATAAAATTATTTTGTTGCTACTGTTATGAATTGTAATGTAAATATGTGATATATGACCCCCATGAAAGGATCATTCTGGCCCCATGGGAGTCAGGACCCACAGGTTGAGAACCTCTGTTCTATATTTCCCCAAGAAAGGTACAAATAATGTCAAGTTTATGGTCTCCCCACATCAAATTCATTGCCTTAATGAGAGGGCCTAAGCTACTGGAACACAACACAGTGCATGCCAGGACTGAGTGAAGAGTAAACTGAACAGATCCTGGTGATAGTAAACCCAGTTGAGAGAGGCTGGGGCAGGGGTGTGGTTAGACAGTCTTTTGTCTCACTCCATTTGTGAGAGATGATAAAGGAATACAAACCAAGACCCATCTCCCTACTACAATTATCAGGTGCTGATTTATATACCTGGATACTCTCATTTGATTTCTCTCCTCGAATTTTAAGATGTGTGCTGCTGTTACTAAAAATAGGAAACTGAGTGTAAATAATGGGCCTAGGGTTTTGTAAGTAGGAAGTGAGAATAGAATTCTCAGTGTTCAAGGCCAAGCTGTTTGATTACTGAATGTGCATGCCTGACTGTTATGTGTATTATCCTCTCCTGTGTGTTAGGACACCCTGAATGGCACAAGCAAAGAACTGGCCATTCTTCTGGAACTCATGAAGATTTACCTCTGTGATCACCTATTATTTCAGAATCAGTTCATATGCTATGTAATTCATCTACTTACTGTATGTAATTCAACATCTCCTTACTCAATTTTACAACACTATATCATCAGAAGAGAAACCACAGGTCCTTTAGCTATTGTGTCTCAATCTTCCCCCTCATCCACTGCCTCTAAACATCTCTAACTTACTCTCTGTATTTGTGGGTTTGCCAGTTCTGTTCATCATATGGACTGGATCATATAATACACAGACTTTTGTGACTGGCTACTTTGCTTTAGAATCATATTAGATTTATCTAAATTGCAACATGTACTATGTCAGTAACATTACTTTTTATATATGAACGCTATTAAGTCATACAAATATACTAAGTTTTACTTATTGATTTTCTGTTTATTGGCCTTGGCATTGTCTAGCTCCCTTTGGCTATCAGGAATAATGCTTCTATAATATTTGTATGCTAATTTTTGTGTGGAAACGTCTTAATTTGTCTAATATGTCTCTTGGGCATATACTTAGCAGTGATGTTAGATGGCACCTCCATATTTTGTTGTTTTTCATAGTGGCTTGAACCATTTTACCATCTACCTCTCACCAAAGGGTGAAGGGTGTAATTTCTCTACAAACTCATCATCTCTTTTTATTATCTGTCTTCTCGACTCTAGCTATCCTATAGGGTTTAAAACGAGTATTTCATTATGTGTTTTATTTGCAATTCTCTGACTACCAGTTATATTACATATCTTTTCATGTTCATATTAACTAGTATGAAAAATAATTATTTATATTTGAGTTTTATAATTATTTATAATTGAGTTTCTGTCCTCTTATTACTGAGTTGTTTATTTTGTCAGATATAGACCCCGCCAGATTATGATTTGCAAATATTTTCTACCATTTCACGGGCTGCTTTTTGTTTTCTCAGTGGTTTCTTTTGTGGTACAAACCTTTGATCGTGTCTCATTTGTCTATTTTTCTTCTGTTGTTTAAAACTTTTATATTATATTAAAGATCCTCTTAACAAATCCAAGATCATGAAGATGTAGGCATGTCTGCATTTCCAAGGTTTTATACTGTCAGCTCCTACATATAGGGCACTGATTTATGGTGAATAAATTCCCAACAACAAGACACATTATTACTCTTGAGGTCTAAGAATTAATAAGGTTTTATAAATGGCTCTGGAGCAGTGGACCAGATGTTGATACCATAGGTACTATAGTTTGGTTAGGATCTCACCAAAAATTAAATCACATTACATGAGAGTATCCCATAACACTGTTTTCTCTCCATCGGCATTAGGATGGCAGGGGTGGCTGAAACCAGCAGAGGTGTACTTACAGATATGCCACACTATTATTTGAATTTATTTTGAATGCTTGTTATTAGTTGACTTTGGAGTTTAGCATAACAGAGACACATGAGACAATGAAGAGTTTAATTATATTTCCTTCAGTGGAAACCAGTCATACATGATAAATTATTTAGTAAGAATTGGAAAACCAATCTAGCCATGTATAACCAATGTGAATTTACTTCAAACAAATATATTTGATTGACAGATGACTTCTGCTTGCAAGATCTATAAGCTCAGTATAGAATGCCACTACAGCAACATGTTACTAGTTCTGATTCTCTGTTTTTAAACTTCCACCATGAGCTGAAGAATCATGGAGAAGTGTATTTTACTTTCAAGAAGATTAATTAAAAGGGACTTGTTTTGACAGTGTAAGCTTCAAGAAATTGTACCAAGAAATAAAGGCAATAAAAAACAAAACAATTTGTACTTGAACCTACAACTGTGGAAATCATCTCTGGTCAGTGAAAACCCAAAAGGAATTGACTGGTCCCATTGCAGCTAGAGTTTTCCTGCCTGGCCCACAGTCAGGACAAATCTCTCTCACCTGCCAGTCCCACAGCCACTCAGACCCGACCAAGTAAACACAGAGACTTATATTGGTTACAAACTGTATGGCCGTGGCAGGCTACTTGCTAACTTTTCTTACAGCTTAAATTAATCCATTGCTATAAATCTATACCTTGCCACGTGGCTCGTGGCTTACCGGCATCTTCACATGCTGTTTCTCATTGTGGTGGCTGGCAGTGTCTCTGACTCAGCCTTCCACTTCCCAGCTTTATTCTCCTCCTTGTCCCGCCTATACTTCCTGCCTGGCCACTGGCCAATCAGTGATTTATTTATTGACCAATCAGCAACACTCTTGACATACAGACCATCCCACAGCACCCCATTAAGCTACAAACCACAAAATGACTTATTACATCATGCACTCCTTCCCAAGAGAGCTTGGAGTTTAAGTACATTTCTATGCTTATCCAATTTAGATGGGACTTGGAAAATACTAAATATAATGCAGGAGAACTATATGAGTAATGCATCTGAAAACCACAACCAAGTGACATTTGAGTGGTGAATGCAAATCCAATGGACTAGATAGAATTGATAAGGGTGGAATAGGGATTAGTGGTGACAACTGGGTTTCCCAAGTCTGACACATCTCAAGATCTGGAAGAGAACCTAAGCTGTGGACTGAGTATTAGTATACTCAAATCACCACGGTGGTAGAATTAGGAGGTGGGCCTTTGAAGGCAGAGAACTCATGAGTAGGATTAGAGACTTTATAAAGGGGGTCTAGAGGAGTGACCTGCATCCCCTGGCACTACATAAAGACACAGCAAGAAGACATTCATTGTGATACAGGATGTGGGCACACACAGCCTATTTTAATCTTGGATTTTATAGCACCCAGAGCTCTGAGAAGTGTATTTCTGTTGTTTCTAATCCACTCAGTTTATGGTATTTATTACAACAGCTTGACTAGAAGGAGGCAGTCTGGTTTGACAAAAATGTCCATGAGCTTATTTCTCATTGGATTTGTGAAGCATTTGAAACATATGAAAAGAAACATTTTAGGATTTGACACTCTCAGAAACTTATTTGTGGTTGGGAGTATAAAATTAGAGGTCTCATCATGAAGATAAAACTACTGATGGGAAATTATAGACTGAATAGAGGGCCTAAGTTTGACCCTGAAATCTTGAAAATCTTTAAAACTATATAGTGTGGGGAGCATAGGAACCATGCAGAATATGTAAAGAGGGTGAGGCTGAGTCAATGATTGATAAGAACCAATGCTTTAGATCCATGAGAACTATAAAAAATTTTTTTTTCTTATGTCAGGTTCATGAAATTGGCAAAACCTTTCTTTGGTCTTTGTGAGGATGTTGGCAGTGTATACAAAAGCTAGCAACCACAGCTCTTTCCTCAAGATGACTGCAACCTGAGACTGCTTCCCTACCCAGACTAGCTAAGCCCTGTTCCTCATGCTATATGGAATAAACTCTCTGGGTGCTTTCTGTTACTTAGTTGGTTGGTGGCACTCCAACAGAGTGAGCAAGGGCCACCTGATCCCAGCTTTTTTATATATGTGTCTGTGTGCCTGTCCTTTCTTCATTCCCTGTCACCCCAATTAGATTTCCAGGACCAAGCCGTGCTTAAAGGGGTTGATACATGAAAAGGAAAAGATGAAAAATAGAAGGGACGATAAACAAGGTAGATGAAAAATCAAGAAGAGTTTGGGAGGACTGAACTCAAGAGATGTGTGAGCTGGGGAAAGGAAGGATGGAGTCCTAAACACTTCAGTGTTGCAGAGAGGGAAAACTATTGGTCTTAATGATGAAGCACAGTTTTCATGAAACAGAACGTGCCAGAGATGCTAAACCTAAAGAATGGCAGGTGGAAATCAAGCTGAAATTTGTAGGAAACAGATTTTAGGGATTTGAAGTATTAGTATCTTTGGGGACCATTATTCTGACTCTTATGTCTTCCATTGTGTATCCTAACATCAGCTTAGCAGCCTCATCAGGACTGGGTGGAAGGATTCTTACACTCGAGGATTCCCCTCCACCACCTCTGCTCTCTCCCTCTCCCTCTCCCTCTCCCTCTCCCTCTCCCTCTCCCTCTCCCTCTCCCTCTCCCTCTCCCTCTCCCTCTCTCTCTCTCTCTCTCTCTCTCTCTCTCTCTCTCTCTCTCTCTCTCTCTGTGTTTGTTTGTTTTTGTTTTTGGTCTAGTGTCGAATTATCAAGCGGAGTCCTTATATATGCAGGGCAAATGTCCTACCATTGAATTACACCACAAATCTCTGGTTAATCCTTTTGAATATTATATACATATATTTCAGGAAATCGGAAATGTTGCTATGGCTTACTCTGCTACTCCTACCATACTCTGCAAACTTTGGAAAAGAACAACAACAAAAAAAAGGTTCTATAATCTATTTTTAATCTTTCAATAATTTGCTTTAAATTTGCACCTGGTGAGTGACCAAGGCATAATGGTGTCAATCTTCTAAGCCAAGTTTCCAGAGATGACAGATGATGGATGGATTCATTCATTTATTATTGCACAGTGATTAAGTCAGTGGGCTTTACAGCTAGGTGAACTGAGTTTCAATCTTATTTTTGTCACTCACAAGCTGTGTGTTTCAGGGAAACATACACTCCAGTATTAGTTTCCTGGTGTGTGAAAAAAGATTCATGATAATTGTTGCAGGGTTGTGTGAGGACTAAATAGGAAAGTTAATGTAAAGCAAATAACATACAGCCTGGTATAGCCCGGTACCTGGCTGTCATCCATACAATTTTTTAAAAGTGTACCCTGTTGATTGATGAAGGTGACCATAGACCCCCACAGGATGAAGACCCAATACTCCTGAACTGTCTATTCTGTAGTCTGCCTACTTTGAGTTCAGAAGAGAGAGAATGTACTTCTTCTCAGGATCATGGAAATTCTCTGGGAGGCAAAGTAGAAACCTGGGTAGATGGTGACAAATGGAGAAGACAGGATACACATGGCTGCCCTCTGGCTGTGATGGAGATATGTTAGTCTATCAATAACATGATCGACATTGATTATCCACAAGACCATTCTTTTCTGTTCCCTAGAATCAATAAATTCTCCATTTTCTGCACATCACAATCTAGTCTCTAGGAAGACACATAGTTCCAATGAAAAGTAGTGCTTCCTACCTGAGTGCTACCTGGTTATACTTTGCTTGGTATACTTTCTTCTTCTGAGAACTTAACATCTTCTCAAAGCCGTTTTCTAATTCTCCCAGGCAGAATTAACTTCTCCTCTCTCTGTGTGCTTTGTTCATAGTGGGCAGATTTTCATTATTAGACTAATTATATTACATTTTAATTATTTGATATTTCCTCCCTACTTCCCCATAAGAAAAACTGAATTGTTCCTGAGGATTCAACTTCTTTACCCAAAAACCTCCTAGGATGCTTATTAACTCCCACAATAAAACTGTGTTGTCTAGAGGGAAATATATTAAAAAGAATATATGGAATTTTATGCTTAAAAGTCAGTGTACTCTTGAAAATACAAAGCAAAATGAGAATGTGTCCCAATTTAATCTTTGGTCTATAACTGCAGAAATATGGAAAAATAGTAAGCTATTTGGAATTTCCTGGTGGCCTGGGGGAGAGCTAGACTAGCTCCAAGCTTTGGTCTGCTACTCTGGGAGTCTTGCTCCGAGGCCTGTTTGATGGAGGAAGTTATATCCTACCCATGATTTTAAGACACTCTGCTAAGGTTTTCATGTCTACTGGGAAGCCAAACACTGCAACAAAGTAGGACAGTTACATCTAATTATGGAGTAATTTACTGAATGCCATGTACTGTTCTAAGTATTTTACCTGCATTTGTTTATTTAAGACTTAAAACAAGTCCAGGAGGTGACTGTTTTATTCACTGTATGAGTCAGAAAGACGAACTGATCTTTTTCAAGGTGTTGTGGGTGGTCTACAGACTTGACTGTCAGTGCCAGTGTCCTATCAAACAAATTTTTATATCTGAAAGTATCCGATACAGTTTTATAATGCATAATTCAGGTACAAGAAATACTTCATTAGAGATTTGTTGATGGACACTCTAGATGAGTGTAAATGGACACTTTAAATGACAATAAAATAGAAACTCTAGATGACAATATTATCAATTTATGAGAAATGGTCATGAGGGAGTTGGGGGCTACCAAATTCCTTAGCATTTACCTAACTATGAAACTTACAGTCTTGGATTATTAGGTGCCATATGGAGTTGACACCAATCAAAAGACCTTATAAATAAGCTGTCTTAGTTAGGATAACTATTGCATGATGAAACACCATGAACAAAGCAACTTGTGGAGGAAAGAGTCTATTTGGCTATTATACTTCCACATCACTGTTTATCATCAAGGAAGTCAGGACAGGAACTCAAACAGGGCAGGATCCCAGAGGCAAGAGCTGATGCAGAGGCCATGGAGGGGTGCTGCTTACTGGGTTGTTCCCCATGGCTTGCTAAGCCTGCTTTCTTATAGAAGCCAGGACTACCAGCCCAGGAATGGCACCACTCACAATGGGCTGGGCCCTCCCCCATCAATCACTAATTAAGAACATGCCTACTGTCAGATCGAGGCATTCTCTCAGTTGAGGTTCCCTCCTCTCAGATGACTCTAGCTTGTGTCAAATGACATTAAGAGCAGCTGCCACAGGTGCTTCTCAGGATGTCATGGCAAGACCTATAGATCCTGCTAAAGATAGACCACTGGAAGATATGTTTATCCCCCTGTGAAAGCATCAGGCAAGATACTTAAGTGATTAACTTTGTGTCCCAGTCTTTTCAACTCAGGAGTCTGTTCTTTTTCTCACAACAGTAAAAGATCTCCAATTCATAAATGACTAGGCTTTTTTTTGTTCACCATTTTATGCCTGACCCAAACAGTGCCTGAAACATGGTCATGGTTTGATATTTGTAGAATGAATGTTGACAGATTTTACTAACCCTAAAGAAAATTATAGTTGGAGTATTTGAGACTTCTAGAAAGAGAATATGAAAAGAGATCTTTTTCTACTGAAGCACTCTACATGCTCTTAGACATTGGTTAAAGTGTTTTAGAGTTTATTTTACCCATAAAATACTTCCAAATTGTTTAGCTAGAGTAATGAAGGATCCAAAGAAAAAGTCTGACCCTTAGTCGTTTTGTATGCTGAGATTACTCTAACTGAAAAGATGCTTGAAAATAGCACCACACCCTCAAGCATTATTGACTCAGAACTTACCTTGAAGAAGGAATTTCCCTTATGTTGGCAACCTCCAACTCTACCAGTAAGTAAAAAAAAAAAATAGATAATATACTCAATAGTGTCCGATATAAACTATGACATTGTAGTATTTCACCTAAAGGTGTACACCAGGCACAGGAAGCCATTCCTTTTGTATTTTATTTCACTAAGGCATCAGTGAAACCAATGTTTTTCACATGTAATTCAAGAGAGAATAGAATGAGATTTAGGGGTTGCCTGTACATCAGAACATAAAGCTGTAGCTGAACATTGAATCTGAGTATAGAATTGTGGTCTGTCTAATGAAATCACTTTAATTTTATTTTTAATATGAATTACATGACTCAAATCACATTTGTGAAAACCAATATCTTTGACTTTGGGAAATTATTTTTTATAGAGTAAATTTTTTTACTTCCTTCATGTTATCTTTGGCCAAAGTATATCCAGTTTTGCTTCTGTCCATCTTTGAAGAAAAAAAATTAGAATTCCTTTAATGTCACTGCTTAGTCCTGACCATATTTTCACAGGTAATGTGAAATTAGGCAACAAAGATTTAGGAGAAATTGTGGAATCTTCTAGAAAGTTTCAAATGTCAAAGTCAATTCTCTACTCCAAAGTTTGCAAACGGTGAGGGTCGATACTAAGGGCTCCCACTATTGTCATTTATTTATTATAAGTAGTATCCTAAAGTCTTAATCCTCACTTTGTTTTGATTATGGGTGTAATTTACGGCTGTATCTGACTGATAGAATCTTGTAGCTGATGAAGCTCAAATTCTAACACCTACAGTCAAAGGAGAGGGATGCCATTTTCATTATTATGCTGCTATATGATTCTGTTTAGTCTCTCTCTCAGTTTTCCTCTCTTTCTCTTCTCTCCTTTTCTGCTTTATCTCTGCTTCTAGCTTTGAAGAAGGTAGCTTGCATGGATTCCCTGAATTTCTGAGTAATTAATTCTAGAATAGACTGAAAGATTTTGAAAATAGACCTTTTTTTTTTTGGTCAAGGCTCTGATTGGAATCCAGCCATGTTGAGTACTTTGACTACAGGCCTATGAACAGTTCCTAAGATAAGGACCCAACTCAGTATGCATGAAAGCCTGGCTTAGACACTGTGAGCTGAAAAAGAATGTTGTTTTAAGTTGATTTATTTGTTATGTTAATCAGAATAGGATACTATCCCACACTGACATTCTCTTAATAGTATCTTATTCTCAAGAATATACAATTTTGGGAACTGACAGAAATGTGCTAAAAGATAACGTAGTTTATGATTCTCAAATTTGTATACTCTGTGTCTTCCAGAAATGTCCATTGTGGTCTGTTCATCCCAATAATCTGTCATCCAGTCTCATCTTCTCCATATCTATTACACTAACTCCAGTAAAAGACAAGGAAAATTGTTATACTGCTTAGGATAGAATTCTTTTTTTTTTTTTTTTTTGGTTTTTCGAGACAGGGTTTCTCTGTGTAGCTTTGTGCCTTTCCTGGAACTCACTTGGTAGCCCAGGCTGGCCTCGAACTCAGAGAGATCCACCTGGCTCTGCCTCCCGAGTGCTGGGATTAAAGGCATGCGCCACCACCGCCCGGCTAAGGATAGAATTCTTAAAGCAGAACACTGACATGGTAGATTTGAGAGTGCCACTCCAGAGGCTTTAAGTTCACCTGAAAAATTTGCACACTGGGAGGGAAAATGGAATTAACAAAAACCAGGTGGGCATTGCTTATTATCCTAGACAAGACAAGACTTATGTAGTGAGACTAAGTGCTCTGCTTCTGCTTTGTTTTCTTTCATTATGGCTTCATTCCAAGTCATATCCTTTCCTCATCAAAACAATGACATGAAAACACACTGACACCAAATACTCCTGGGGCTCATTCTGCAAGAGCAGACACCCCACTGGGGAGGACAGTGGTAGAAATGTCAATTCTATCCTCATGGCAAGTTATCTTTCTGGATACCCAGGAGGATTGTATTTCCAGATTTCTCTTGTAGCTGGCCTGAGACCAAATGTCTAAATAGGAGCAATAAAAACTGTGTCACCAGTGGCTGTTACAAGCAACGCTTCATATGGCCCAGTCTCTCTTCCCTTTGTCATCATGTCTTACAGGCCCCATCACTCAGACATAGAAGTGACAATGTAGCAACATTGCCCAAACTGAAGTGGACACTTTGAGGACAAAAATCTCATTTTAAGGTACTACAGTATTGTAGACAAAATTTTAAACAGTCTTAGTAAATAAGAAACACAGAGCCAAATACAGAGGAAATAGCCAAAGAGATCAGAGTAATAGCCGTGACTAGCTTTAGCTTACCACCAGCAGTAGCTTCCCCTGAGAGAGACCTTCTTCCTGTCTGACTTGTGTTTTTATTGCCTTTCTGTTTTGCCTTCTCATTGGCTCTAAACCCAACCACATGACTTTCTTGTCATTACCTGTCTATACACACCTCTAGGTCTCTATGGTTGGTACTGTCATGCTTGGCTGTGTCCTTGACCACACAGAGACTCTGCTTGCCATGTGATCAGATTAAGGGTGTGTGCTACCACCACCTGACTCCCGTTTATGGCTTGCTTTGACCTCTGATCTCCAGGCAACTTTATTTATTAACATACAAATAAAATCACATTTCAGCACAAATAAAATATCACATTTCCCCTTTCTATTCTAATAAAAAGAATAAAGGAAAAAAGTTATAACTAATATAAGAAAAACTATATACAGTAAGTAAATAACTATATACAATATATACAAGCAATAAATAACTAAACAATGTCTAGTCTATTTGATATTGACATTTGACAAACTCAGAGAAAATATTTCATTATCTATCCTATTTTGGTAAGTTTAAAATGTATCTGTGCAGCTGGAGTTTTCTTTCTGGGTCCTGCCAAGCCCCAGCAGTCCGACATCCCACTTATAAAATAAACACATAGACGCTTATATTATCTACAAACTGTATGGCCGTGGCAGGCTTCTTGTTATCTAGTTCTTCTATCTTAAATTAACCCATTTCTATTAATCTATACTTTGCCACGTGGCTCGTGGCTTATTGGCACCTTACATCTTCTTTGTCCTGGCAGCAGCTGGCAGTGTCTCTCTGCCTCAGCCTTCCACTTCCCAGCATTCTTTTCTCTGCTTGTCCTGCCTATACTTCCTGCCTGGCTACTGGCCAATCAGCATTTTATTTATACAGAGCAATATCTACAGCATATCTGATTCACTTTTTATCATAACTTATATTACTAACAGAAAACTGTCTTATAATGTCTTTCAAATTTATACACTTATACCTCTTTATTGAGTTTCTTTTCTGAAATTCTTGTCAAGGAAAGCTATAACAATAACTACTAATTTTCAACTAACTATAACTATAACCATAACTATCTAATCTTCAACTCCCTCAGAGACCCAAGAAGGAAATAATATTACCTAATAAAACAGGAAGTGCAAACAAGTGACTTCCAAAAAAATGTAAATTGACAGAAACAGCCAGCTGCCTGGACAGTCACCCGAGGTTTCTCTGCAACATTGGGGCATCATCTTCAGCCTATAGGCCTAGCATATCTGCCAGACTCATTTTTTTCTTTTCATTTTTTCTTTATTAAGAAATTTTCTACTTACTCTACCTACCACCCACAGATCCCACCTCCTCCCTCCTCCCACCCTCCAGCCCTCCTTCCCAAGCCACCCCACATCCCTACAGCCCCCAAATCAAGGTCTCCCATAGGGAGTCAGCAGAGTCCAACACACTCTGCCTAGGCAGGTCTAAGCCCCTCACCACTACACCAAGGCTGCGCAAGGCATCACACCACAGTCACTGGGCTCCCAAAAGCCTGCCCAGGCACCAGGGACAGATCCCGATCCCCCTGCCTGGGTGCCCCCCAAACAGTTCAAACCAAACAACCGTTTTCCATATCCAGAGGGCCTAGTCCAGTCCCATGGGGGCTCCATGGTCACTAGTCTACAGTTCATGGGCTTTCACAAGTGTGGCCGGTCATCTCTACATGTCTTCCCATCATGATCTTGACGTCCCCCACCTGCAGAATTCCTTCTCTCTCTCATCGACTGGATTCAGCCTGACAGACCCATTTGTGAAGCAGGATGTACACAAGGCCTACAGTTCAACCTCACATTTGATGAGAGTAGTCCACATACCAGATAAACCTGAATTCCACCAGTGTCCTGTCGTGATTCAGGATTTTAAGTTTTGGAAATTGTTGGTGTTTTTGGTATTCATCTGTCCATTTTTCTTGGCTTGTGGGTGGCTTCATCTCAGCATCCCATTCTTCTCTGCATCCCATTCTTCTCAGCCTGTGGGTGGCTTCATCTCTTTTATTAAATGACAGTCTACCATTGAGAGGTTAAACTCTGGTAGCCTAGTTACTCTTTCAAGAATAACTGTTTCAGCTACTGTTCCACTGCATATCAGAAGCCATTGGTCCACTGCCTGTTCAGCTGCCTTTGAAGAAAGGGGCACTGTACCTTTTCCGGATTTCAAAGGCCAATTTATCGATGGTGCCATATTGTCCTGGCCTCAGAGGATGCCTGTTGCTAAAGCTACAACCACACTTGTCTTGGCAAGAATTTGTAGTCCTTTGTTTCATGTCCTGTCTGTCCATTTTGTCCTATTTGTCAGCAGTCAATTCAAGGACACTTTGTTGTCCAGTGGCTAACTTTTGCCACAATGAAAGTTAACTCCATATGCCTGTCTGACTTGTGTTTTTATTGCCTTTCTGTTCTGCCTTCTCATTGGCTCTAAACTCAACCACATGACTTCCTGGCACTGCCTGTCTATACAGGCCTCCAGGTCTCTATGGTTGGTACTGGGATTAAAGGTTTGTGTCACCACACTTGGCTGTGTCCTTGATCACACAGAGACTCTGCCTGCCATGTGATTGGATTAAGGGCATGTGCTACCACCACCTGACTCCCGCTTATGGCTTGCTTTGACCTCTGATCTCCAAGCAACTTTATTTATTAACATACAAATAAAATCATATTTCAGCACAAATAAAATGCCACCACACAGTATTAACTTCATTATTTGTTCCTTCCACCTGGTCTAGCCTATGCAATTTGGTGTAAATATTGCTTTCCCAGCAGCTAACTTAGTCTGTTGAGGTTGTTCTCGTACCTAGTTGTAGAATAGCTTAAGCAACGGCAGTTGCATGTAAGGAAAAGTCATTCCCATGTGATAGGAAATGTGAAAAAAGCAAGCACACCCTATGGGGATTATTTGTCTTTTGGGAGATTCATTATTATATATTGAGGTCAATTTCCTGGATCATCAGTTGGACACTTGCTCAAAAGTCTAACAAGAATTTCAGAGATAATTGGTTACAATTGCCAACACAGATTTTTCAGTCCAACAAACAAATACTTTGTCAATTTGAAAAATTTTATGTTACTCACACTGTTTTCTTGTCTGTGAATTTGTATGACTCAGTTTAGTGTGCCTATTCAAATACAGGAGGGCTCAATGTAAATTCCTTATTTTCTACTGATAAGTTAATCCGGCTTTGTTTTTATTAAACATTAATGCATTTATATTGGAGAAAAATTTAAATTTTTTTCACAAATCCCACAGAAGTGAAAAGTTAAAACTCCAGAGATAATGATTAGCATCATAGTAGGGTAAACTCATCTACATTAATTCCATCCAGGGAACAATTTCATTACAGGAAATCTTTTTTGTACTGAGGAAGTGGGACAAGGAGTGTCAGCATCTTGAGATTGTAAGAAAACCTTGTTCTCCATACTAGTCTTTTAATGATGTAGGTGGAGACATTTTAGTGACATAGTTTTCTTTTTTTATGAATTTTAAACGTCTCTGGAACATTCTATTTCCATAATTGGACAAAATCTAGGCATTTAACTATTTTTTTCTTTTAAGATTATCATTCTTGCTGGCAATTACATTTTTATAGCTCAAATGCTGTGGTGTGAGCACTTTGATAATACTTAAAAAAATGTAGAGACCAAAAAAAGCAGATTTCTGTGCAGAATTAAGTGTCTAAATTAGTAATAGCAATAAAGTTGTATTGAAAATTTCACACCCACAAGTGTCTTAAAGAAGATACAATGGATGCCTGAGTTCACTTCACCATCTCCCACATTTATACTGCCACAAAATTTATCACTTCTTCTCTCTTGAAAATTTGTTCTAAAATTAGCTTTTTAATTATTGTATTATGGCACACACACTATGTTCATCACTCTACTTCTAGCTTGATTATTTTTAAAGTATGAGGCACATAAACTGTATATAATCTGATTTTTCAAAATCCAGCTGGTAATTTCTGCCTTTTGCTGGGCTGTTTAACCCATTCACATTTAATGCTGTCACTGATATGGTTAGGCTTATACCTACTGTTTTTGATTTTTGTTTTCTGTATGACTCAGATTTTAGTTTTTTGTTCTATTTTAAAAGCTTTACCTTTCTCCTTTAATGGAATTGTTTTGCTTAAATTTTTATTTGCATTCTGACCTCAGTTTTCCCTTTTTACTTCCAGTCCATCTCCAACTTTCCCTCTGTGCCTCCCCCACCCACTCCTCTGTTTCTATTTAGAAAAGGGCAGTCCTCCCATGGACATCAGCAAAACATGGCATATTTGTATTGAGTTTCAATAAGACTAGGCATCTCCCTGTAGCTAGAGTTTTCCTGCCTGGCCCATGGTCAGGGCAAATCTCTCTCACCTGCCAGTCCCACAGCCACTCAGACCCAACCAAGTAAACACGGAGACTTATGTTGATTACAAACTGTATGGCCGTGGCAGGCTTCTTGCTAACTGTTCTTATAGCTTAAATTAATCCATTTCTATAAATCTATACCTTGCCACGTGGCTCCTGGCTTACCGGTATCTTCACATGCTGTTTCTCATCTTGGTGGCTGGCAGTGTCTCTGACTCAGCCTTCCACTTCCCAGCTTTATTCTCCTCCTTGTCCCGCCTATACTTCCTGCCTAGCCAATGGCCAATCAGTGTTTTATTTATTGACCAATCAGCAATACATTTGCCATATAGAACATCCCATAGCATCTCTCTCCTATTAAGGCTGGACAAGGCAACCCAGTATGAGGAAACGGTTCTCAAAAACCAGCAAAAGAGTTAGAGACAGCACCTGCTCCTACTGTTAAAAGTCCCACAAGAAGATCCAGCTACACAACTGTAACACATATGCAGAGGGCCTAGGTCAGTCCCATGCAGGCTCCTGGGTTGTTGGTTCAGACTCTGTGAGCTCCTATGAGCCCAAGTTAGTTGATTCTGTGTTTTTTCTTGTGGTGTCCTTGACCCCTGGCTCCTACAGTCCTTCCTCCTCCTCTTCCACAGGATTCTCTGAACTCCACCTAATATTTGACCGTGGGTCTCTGTATCTATTTCCACCAGTTTTTGGGTGAAGCCTCTCTGATGACAATTGAGTTAGACAACAATCTATGACTATAGTAGAATATCATTAAGAATAATTTTATTGACTTTTTTTTGCCAGTCATGTCTGGTTCTCTCATAGGTCTCCGGGCTGTCCAGCCTCTGGGTCATGTCCCTCCAAGCAGTATCAGGGGTGGGATCCCTCTCGGAGCATGAGTGTTAAGTTGGACCAGTCATTGGTTGGCCACTCCCACAATTTCTACACCACCTATACTCCAGCACATTTTGTAGGTAGGACAAATTGTAGGTCAAGGTTATGTCCTTGGGTTGCTGTCCCAGTCACTCCATTGGAAGTCTTGCCTGATTACAGGAGATGGCTGATTGAGGCTCTATATCCCCCATTTCTAGGAGTCTTAACAAGGGTAACCCTTATAGATTCCTGAGAATTTTCATTACATTAGGTTTCTAGCTCGTCCCCAAGATACCATCTAATTCCAGCTGTCTCTCGAAGCACTCTCCTTCCATCCTCCCATTACATGTTCCCTCCTGTTCCTGTCCCCCATGATGTCTATTGTATTTTCCCTTCCCAGGAAGATTCATACATTCCCTCTTGAGCCCTCCTTGTTACTTATCTTCTCTGGGTCTATGGATTGTAGCATGGTTATCTTTTACTTTGCAGCTAATATACTCTTATAAGTGAGTACATACCATGTTTGTCTTTCTGGGTTTGGGTTACCCCACTCAGGATGATTTTTTTCTAGTTCCATCCATTTGCCTGCAAATTTCATGATGTCATTGTTTTTTAACAGCTGAGTAATACTCCATTGTGCAAATGTACCACAGTTTCTTTATCCATTCTTTTGTTGAGGGACATCTAGGTTGTTTCCAGGTTCTAGCTATTATGAATAAAGCTGCTATGAACATAGTTGATCAAGTGTCCTTGTGGTGTGATGGAGCATCATTTGGATTTATGCCCAAGAGTGGTATAACTGGGTCTTGAGGTAGATCAATTCTAAATTTTCTGAGAAACTACCATATTGATTTCCAAAGTGGCTATACAACTCAACATAACCACCAGCAATGGAGGAGTGTTTCTCTTCCTCCCTATCCTCTCCAACATGAGCTGTCACTTGTGTTTTTGATATTAGTCATATTGACAGGTGTAAGATGTTATCTCAGAGTCATTTTGATTTGCATTTCCCTAATTGCTAACGTTGTTGAACATTTCTTTAAGTGTTTCTCGGCCAAATTCCTCTGCTGAGAATTGTTTGTTTAGATGTGCACCCAATTTTTTAATTTGATTATTTGGTTTTTAGATGTCTAGTTTCTTGAGTTCTTTGTATATTTTGGAAATTAGACCTTTATCAGATATGGGGTTGGTGGAGATCTTTTCCCATTTTGAAAGCTGCTGGTTTGTAATATTGATGGTGTCCTTGGCTTTACAGAAGCTTTCCAGTTTCATGAAGTTCCATTTATTAATTGTTGTTCTTAGTGCCTGTGCTATTGGTGTTATGTCCAAGAAGTTGTCTCCTATGCCAATGTGTTTAAGGCTATTCTCCACTTTCTATTCTATCAGGTTCAGTGTATCTGGATTTCTGTTGAAGTCTTTGATCCACTTGGACTTGAATTTTCTGCAGGGTGATAGATATGGATCTATTTGCATTTTTCTACATGCCCACATTCAGTTAGACTAGCACCATTTGTTGAAGATACTTTCTTTCTTCCATTGTATAATTTTAGCTTTCTCTGTCAAAAATCAGGTGTTCATAATTGTGTGCATTTACATCTGGGTCTTCAACTCTTCCACCTGTCTGTTTTTATGCCAATACAATGCAGTTTTTATTAGTATAGCTTTGTAGTACAGCTTGGAACCAGAGATGGTGATATCTCTGGAAGTTTTTTCATTGTACAGGTTTGATTTAGCTATCCTGAAGTTGACTATTGTTCTTTCAAGGTCAGTAAAGAATTTGGTTGAGGTTTTAATGAGGATTGCATTGAATCTGTAGATTGCTTTTGATAGGATGGCCATTTTTAAGTATTTTTATCCCACTGATTCATGAGCATAGAGATCTTTCCATCTTCTGATATCTTCTCCAATTTCTTTCTTCATAGATTAGTAGTTCTTGTCATACAGGTCTTTCACTTGCTTGGTTAGAGTTATGTCAACATATTTTATATTATTTGTGGCTTTTGTGCATATTCCCTGGTAGAATTTTTGTTGTCACTTATGTATACTATCATATCATCTGCAAATACTTTGACTTCTTCCTTTCCAATTTATATCCCTTTGATCTCATTTTGTTGTCTTATTGCTCTAGCTAGAACTTTAGGTACTATATTGAATAGATATTGAGAGAGTGGACAGGCTTATATTTTTTCTGATTTTTGTTGAATCGTTTTGAATTTCTCTCCATTTAATTTGATGTTGGCTATTGGCTTGCTGTATATTGCTTTTATCATGTTTAGGTATGTTCCCTATATCTCTGATCTCTCCAGACTTTTATCATGAAGGAGCTTTAGATTTTGTCAAAGGCTATTTTTTTAAAAGCATAATGAGATGGTCATGTTTTTTTTTTTCCAGTTTGTTTAAATGGGGGATTATATTGACAGATTTTTGTATGTTGAACCATCTGTGCATCTCTGGGATGAATCCTACTTGATCATAATGAATGTTCTTTTTGATGTGTTCTTGGATTCAGTTTGCAAGTACTTTATTGAGTATTTTTTGCATCAATGTTTATAAGGGAGATTGGTTTGTAATTCTCTTTCCTTTTCTTTATTTGTTGAGTATTTGTGTGTTTTGAGTATCAGAGTGACTGTGGTCTCATAAAATGAATTTGGCATGTTACTTCTGTTTCTATTTTGTGGAATAATTTGAAGAGTATTGGTGTTGGCTCTTCTTTGAAATTGTGGTGGAATTCTACACTAAAATCTGGGCTTTTTTTTGTTGGGAGACTTTTAATGAATGCTTCCATTTTCTTAGGGATTATAGGTCAATTT
Organism: Peromyscus eremicus; assembly: GCF_949786415.1. Taxonomy (NCBI): domain Eukaryota; kingdom Metazoa; phylum Chordata; class Mammalia; order Rodentia; family Cricetidae; genus Peromyscus; species Peromyscus eremicus. The sequence continues at coordinate 9,178,481 of NC_081416.1, forward strand.
AAATTGTTTATCTCATCTTAATTTAACTTTGTGTGGTACTTTGAATGTTATTGGTCTCCATAATCTCATAGGGAGTGACACTCTTAGGAGGTGTGGCTTGATGGAGTGGGTATGGCCTTGTTGGACGAAGTATGTGACTGTTGGGGTGGGCTTTGAGGTTTCCTATGCTCAAGATACCACTCAATATCTCAGTTGACTTCCTGTTGCATTCAAGATGTAGGACTCTCAGCTCCTCTTCCAGTACTATGTCTGCCTGCATTCTGCCATGCTCCCTGCTGTGATGATAATGGGCTGAACCTCAGAAACTCTAAGTAAATCCCCTCAACTAAATGTTTTCCTTATAAGAGTTGCCCTGGTCATGGTGTCTCCTTACAGCAATAGAAACCCTAACTAAGACACTTTGGTGAGTGGTATCTATCAAGAAATTTATCCATTTCTTTTAGATTATCCAATTTTATGGAATATAGTTTTTTGAAGTATGACCTACTGATTCTTTGGATTTCCTTGGTGTCTGTTGTTATGTTCCTCTTTTCATTCCTGATTTTGTTAATTTGTATATTCTCTCTCTGCCTTTTAATTAGTTTGGGTAAAGTTTTGTCTGTCTTGTTGATTTTCTCAAAGAACCAACTCTTTGTTTCATTGATTCTTTGTATTGTTCTCTTTGTTTCTATTTTATTGATTTCAGCCCTCAGGTTGATCATGTCCTGCTTGCTGTATACTCCTCTTGGGTATGTTTGCTTCCTTTTGTTCTAGAGCTTTCAGGTGTGCTATTGAGTATGAGGTCTTTCTAATTTTTTATGAAGGTACTTAGTGCTATGAACTTTCCTCCTAACACCAGTTTCACTGTGTCCCATAAGTTTAGGTATGTTGTGCGTTCATTTCATTGAATTCTAGGAAGTCCTTAGTTCTGCCTTGACCCAGTAGTAATTCAGTAGAGAGATGTTCAGTTTCCATGGAATTGTAGGTTTTCTGTTGTTTCTATTGTTGTTGAAATTCAGTTTTAATCTGTGGTGGTCTGACAAGATACAGGGGCTTATTCAAATTTCTTGTATTTGTTGGGACTTGCTTTGTGACCAAGAATGTGGTCAGTTTTGGAGAAGGTTCTATGAGGTGCTGAGAAGGTATAATCTTTTGTGTGTAGGTGAAATGTTCTGTAGATATCTGTCAGGTACATTTGAGTCATAATGTCTGTTAGTTCCATTAATTCTGTTTAGTTTCCATCTGGATATTCTGCCCATTTGTGAGATGGGTGTTGAAGTCTCCCACTATTAATGTGTGGGTTTTGATGTGTGATTTAAGCTTTAGTAATGCATTCTGTTTTATTAAGTGAAGTTTTGAGTAGGAGGTTTTTCCTGAATTGGAATTGTTAAGTTAAAATTAAAATTTAAGGATTATATAATTTTAGTTTTATTTTAAATCTTGGTTACTTTAGGGTTTAAAACTCCTTAACACTGCAAACTCTACAATGGAGATGCCTTATTGTACCTTATACCAGAGTATTCGTCTCCTTGTCTGGCCACCTTCTTCCCTGAGATAAACGAAAAGCCCCTGACCAGTGTCTAAGGAATTCAGCTTTTGCTCCGTGCTTGTCATTTGTTGAGCAATTTCTTTTTTTTTTAATTTTTTTTTTTTTTGCAATACAATTCAGTTCTACATATCAGCCACAGATTCCCTTGTTCTCCCCACTTCCGCCCCCCTCCCCTTCCCCCCAGCCCACCCCGCATTCCCACTTCCTCCAGGGCAAAGCCTCCCCCAAGGACTGAGATCAACCTGGTAGACTCAGTCCAGGTAGGTCCAGTCCCCTCCTCCCAGACCGAGCCAAGCGACCCTGCATAGGCCTCAGGTTTCAAACAGCCAACTCATGCAATGAGCACAGGACCCAGTCCCACTGCCTGGATGCCTCCCAAACAGATCAAACCAATCAACTGTCTCACCCATTCAGAGGGCCTGATCCAGTTGGGGACCCCTCAGCCATTGGTTCATAGTTCATGTGTTTCCATTCGTTTGGCTATTTGTCCCTGTGCTTTATCCAACCTTGGTCTCAACAATTCTCGCTCATATAAACCCTCCTCTTTCTTGCTAACTGGACTCCCAGAGCTCCACCCGGGGCCTAGCCATGGATCTCTGTATCCAGATCCCTCAGTCGTTGGATGGAGTTTTTAACACGACAAATAGGGGGTTTGGCCATCCCATCACCAGAGTAGGTCAGTTCCGGCTGTCTCTCGACCATTGCCAGCAGTCTGTTGTGGGGGTATCTGTGGATTTCTGTGGGCCTCTCTAACACTTTGCTTCTTCCTATTCTCATGTGGTCTTCATTTACCATGGTCTCCTATTCCTTGTTCTCCCTCTCTGATCTTGATCCAGCTGGGATCTCCCATTGCCCCAAGCTCTCTTTCCCTCGACCCTCGCCCTTCATTACCCCCATTCATGTCCAGGCTGTTCATATAGATCTCTTCCATTTCTCCGTCATTGGGCGATCCCCGTGTCTTTCTTGGGGTCCTGTTTTTCAGGTAGCCTCCCTGGTGATATGAGTAGCAGTCCAGTCATCCTTGTTCCATGCATGCTGCTCTGAATCCATCCCAACAAGCATACCCCCTTCCTATTGCTTGGTCCCTGCTCCTCTTACAGTCATTTAAATATTCTGACAAATGCTGCCATTTCATAGTTATGTCCATTATCACCATGTCTGAAATTATACCTTTTTCTTAATGACTGAAAAGATAAATATCATCTGCAGAGAGATCACAGGCTCCTTTGCTCTTTAATTAACACACAAAGTCTTCTGTAATTTAATTATTTTCCTATTTGACACAAAAAGGTCTTGGGCTTGCTATATATAAAATGTACTTAGAAGTAATAATGTTTAGCCCTCATTCAACCTCATTCAAGCATTTAAATCATCATATTTATTTATCTTTAATCATTAAATTAATCTTTTAAATTAAATTTATCTTTAAATCTACCTTTTTAATTCTCATTTCTGGTGCTGTGAACAATGTAGCCGCTCCCTGCCCCCACACTTTCCATCAAAGGAAAATTTCTGTAAGGGAACAACACATACTGCCTCTTAAGAGCCAAACTACATGGATGCCACATTTACATAGCATGGTTCATACAAATGTAGCAGTGAGCACTATTTTAAGGTTCTCACTTCTTCTCTTAGAGTCTGCTGAGTCCCTCTAGAATGAATGAGGAAGGCTCAGGAAAACAATGTTCTGTTTTTATAGTGTGATACAGATTCCTCAGAGAAGACTCAGAACTGATTTATAATATCTTTACACATTAGAAGTTAGGGCACAGTAAACAGTTTAGGAGTAAGAAGAAAATACACCTATCTGTATTTTTTATTGCTGATTCTCATTAGTTGATCACTGAAAGTGAAATATTTTTTTCTTTTTTCTTTTTTTTTCTCCAAGACAGGGTTTCTCTGTGTAGCTTTGCGCCTTTCCTGGAACTCGCTTTGGAGACCAGGCTGGCCTTGAACTCACAGAGATCCGCCTGCCTCTGCCTCCTGAGTGCTGGGATTAAAGGCATGCGCCACCACCGACCGGCCATGAAATATTTTCTAATTGCTCATAATGTGAGAAAACAATGAATGCTAACTTGTCTGTAATTGCCCTGTTATCTGACACAATACAACATAAGACTGGCCTAGACTAGTAGTAACAGTGACATTTCTGATAATAACTATCAAGATGATTCTAACCCATCATGTTCTAGTAGTACACAGGCTGTGGCCAGAGTCAATATCCTCTATCAATTGCCTTAAAGTATAATAAAGCTCTTCACTATGATTACTATTAATGTGAGCTTTGGCAAGATTCCCTCATCAAACTATAGTGTTCTCATCTGTAAAATAGGAAAATAGCACAATTCAGTTACCGTAAGCTCAATTAAACTTGACATACACCATGCTTAATAAATGTTAAATTATCAGTTTTTAAAATAAACATGTGACCAGTTTTTGGTGATCTACATGTAAAACACCAAGCTACACTTACTGGCAGTTGTCAAAGCAGGAAACACAGTTCCAACATCCTAGGAGTTTACCCTCTGAAACAAGAACAAGAGAAAACCATCTATACTGAAATCTGTAAATCTCTACAGGTGCTCGGGAGAAGGAGAAAATGAGAGTAAGTTATTTATAAAGTGAACAATGGAGATCTCTCTGAGTCTCTCATGATATGTCAGCATCTAAAGTTGTTCATCTTCCTCACGAGTTTATAGAAACAAGCCATATTCTATTAATTTAGAGATGGTAAAGTCTGTGCTGTTATGAAGATACAAAATGTAACTGGTGCAGTTTCTGGTTTACCTCTCTTGCTATAGTGCCCAGGGTCTTTGTTACACAAGCTTGATTCCTTTCAGTTTTGCAATGAGATGTTTAGGCTAAAATTTGCAGACCAAATTTTATAATAAATTTAGAATGGGACCTGCTGTATGGTAAGAGCATGAAAGGAAGTAGATAGTTCAGTTTCTTATTTCATATATTGAAAGGAAAACTCATTGTCGCTCTATCAGAACTATTTAAATGTGTTAAGCATGCCATTTTCACTTTTGATTATATTATAAGGCATCAATAAAAGCTTTCCAGAAAGGTTTTTCTCATCAGAAACAAAAGAGGCAGGAATATATTTGTAACTATGGAAACATTCACTCCATATTTTTCACATTTAGAAGGTACACACTTTCATATCAAGTAATAAGGAAAGTGTGGGCATAATCATCTATTTCTTATTAATAACCAGTTTTTAATAAGAAAGAGAAACTTATCTGGAGACCATGCTTTTAAATAACTACATTAAAGGCAGCTATGTAATTATTACTCATCTTAGTGTAATTGAACTTGATTTGAACAAAGTTTTTCTATCATAATAAAATCTTAGAAGTGAATGAAGAAAGGTAATTGGCTCTATTACAGGCTGGTCATCTGATGTCACCCTGGAAACAATGTAGAATTGTCCCTAGAATAGTGTTGGTAGGATATTGTGCAGAACAGTCTGAAATGGATTCATAGGAATACCACATACCCATTTTAATTTTCATTTCAGAGAAATCACATAACCACTTTAATTTTTGCTTCATTATCTCAATAGTGACTGGTCTACTGTACCATCCACTGTGCATTAAAATGGAAAGTAAAACAGTATTGATGATTGCCATACTTGAAAGAGCATTGGCTCCAGACTATCTATGTATCTGTACAGAAAAAGGAAAACTTGGCTTTAATTTATCCATATTTATACAAAATTTGATTAGCAATGGATGGTTTACTTTAGCATTGATGCCAGAACCTCAAGACTTTCAGGAAACAAATAGAATAGTTTTTGTTCTATGTTACAGAGCACATAATTATACAAAACATTGAGCATCATGACATTTTTATACTCGCATACAATGTATTTTGATAATATTTTTCTCTACTCATGTTTCTTGCCTGCTTTCTCTTTATTTTCCTTCATCCTTTTGTACTAGCATGCTCCCCCAAGTTCTACAGTGAGAAAATATGCAACATTTATTTTTGTGAGTCTGACTTATTTCACTCAATGTAATGATGTCCAGGTCTACTCCTGTTTGTAGTGGGTAGCTGTTTTAGCTATGACCTTGAAGCATCTCCCCTAGTGAGGCAGCAGATAACTTCTACACCTGCCTATGACCTTGAAGTACATGCCCCCAGGGAATGGTCTCTCCAGATCCTTAAGACCTGGGATGCATGTACGTGGTGTTCTCTTTGCTCCCTCATGGCTTGGATGCTGGGACTGACCAGGTAGATCTTGGAAGAAGAACGGCATAAGGCATAGTTTGGTTTTCCCAGACCCTTTGATAAATACCCGTGCTGCAATAAGTTACCCCCCATAATAAATTCCCTTGCTCATTAAATAGACTCCATGGATTTCTCACATTACTCATTCTCCCACAAAGTATATGGTTTCATTTGTCTGAATAAAGTAGAATGAAACTCTATTGTTAGATTGTCTGTCATCTAACCCAATTCCATAGTTGAATATTGTAACTGTGCCACTCTAAGTACAGCCATGTGGGAATCACTGTTTTAAGATGGCTTTTATTCTTTTGGATATATCCCCAGAAAGTGTATAGCTGCATCATTTGGTAGCTCCAATTTTAATTTTTTTGGAGGAACATCCGTATTCAATTCCTTAGTCACTAGACTAACTTACATTCTTAACAACAGTATATAAAGGTTCAATCTCATTGACAATTGATGATAGAAGCTGGGAGGGGAAGACTCAGTTTTTTTAAAGGTGTAGCCCCTAGTTAGTAGGTCATGATCCAGTGGAAGGTCACACATCCAAGGGTATTGAACAGCACAAATTGGACTTGATGATTTAAACTAAAAAAGACACAAAGTTGGATGGGTACAGAAGGGACATAGATCTGGCAGGAGTTAAGGGACAAGAATGAATATAATCAAAAAACTGTTGGAAACTCTCAAGGAACTAATTGAAAAACAAGGGAACAAACAAACAAAGATCCAGCGTCACTGCTTTTCTCATATCCTCACCAATGTTTTGTTATTGTTGATGATCAAAACCACTGAACTTGGGTAAGATGAAATCTCAATGTGGTTATGATTGGCTACAGATATTGAATATTTTAATGCATTTAATGATTATTTGTATCTAATAGACATCTTCAAACTTCAGAATAGGAAATGTTATTTTTTTTAGAACAACAACAACAAGATAATAGTGGAAGAAAATACAATATACTAGGTTTTATAAAAATAAAAAATTCATGCCATAGAAAGAGCAATCTGTATTATGAGAGAAATGATGTGATTTCTCACATATAACTTAAATCTGGCAAAAACTGTATCAAATAAGTATATAGAGATATTCTCAACTGTAGAGTAATATTATCATGTTCTTATTTTAGTATATCACTGTAGAAACTATGCTAGATAGACTTTTAAGAAACTAGGATTGACAACAAGAAAAGCAATATGTAACAACAACCATCCCTATAGATATGATGAGGGCATAGTGCACAGGAAGCAGTTTCATTGGGGAAATTCTCTAATGTCTTTCTGTATAGTGAGGATCAGGACAAAATCTATACAGGTTTTTTAGTTACTTCTTATATACAAAAGTGGTACATGCTAGTATTTGGGCACCAAGTATGACCCTTAAAAATGGATAAGAGAACACTTTACTTATGATACTATAAAGAGACCATCTATAATCCTGTCCACACTAGATCTGATGACTGGCAAACAGCTTTTGTCATTGAATACAGTAGAAAGGGGAACAATGAGGAGTGGGAACAAGGCAAAGATAATGTAATATGAGGACAAGGAAGATATTCCACTAAGCAATGTTCAGTTCTTGAAAAGGTCTAAAATTGGGAAGGAATATTCAAGACATTAATCACATTCAGCATCAAAAAATGATCTAAGGTTAAGTGGATACAGAAAAAGAGCATTCTAGTTGTGAATTAAGTGAGAAAACTATTAAAGTCATTCAATAAAAATACATTCTTTGTCTCTTTTGTATTTTACAGACATGATCTTATTTTAATCTCAAAAATAACTGTGTACAATGGGATTCCCATTTTATAGATCAGAGAGCAATTCCACACTGAAAATGCTTATCTTTAATATCAATCAGATACACCTATCCACTTTAAGTGTTAGACTTAAAGCACAACTGCATTATAAAATATACAAGCCATGGCTAACCAAATGAAGAAATGTGTAAGTGTAGGTCTGGAAAAGTCTTACATGCAGAGCTTCTTGCTCTTTCTTAGTGGAATCACGGCCCCTTGTACTCACCAAAACAAGCAGCTCCCATAGCAAATACTCACTATCCACAGTTTTGCTGGAATTGTATTACCTAGACATGGTAGACTGAATTTAAGCTGAATGATAGAATTCCATCTCTGGCTCCCTTGGATTCCCTGGAGATTATAGTGGCTGAAAACTCTGAAGCCTACTCAAATGGTTGCTCTTTGCATTCGCTACATATTTAAGATGGAGGGAGATTATCAAAGAACAATGTTAGTGGGCACAAAATTAGAGCCAACTTGATACTAGTTCTTTTATATAAACAGGAAACACATTCTTCTTATTGTCTGTTCTGAAATTTCAGGGTCTGATAAGATTTCCCAAACTCAAGGAAGTGGGTGCCAACCGTTCCCAGCATCAGCTCACCTATGGAGATCACCTCCATGGCCTTTCATGACAAGGCTGGCCATTTATGTGTTTCAAAGTCTCAAATCAAACACACATACTTCATGGCTGCATCCCACATTCCTTCCTACAGGTGAACTCCTGAAACACCCAGATTTCTTGGTATTACTTTCTCATATCAAAGACTGTTAAAAATGTTCAACTGAGTTAGTCATCCCAGGCTTCCAGAACAAACAGCTCAGCCTTGGTGTTAAACAACAGGACTGCATTTTCTAAGGCTCGAAATCCAAGATCACAGTCTAGCAGTGTTCCCCTTCTCTTCTCTCTCCTTCTCTCCTTCTCTCTTTCTTTGTGTGTTTGTATGTATATAGATGTGTTCGTGTGTGTGTGTGTGTGTGTGTGTGTATGTGTGTGTATGTGTGCATGTGTGTGTGCATGTGTGTATATGTAACAGAGAGAGAGAGAGATCCAGAGATCACAACCCTCCCTTTTCTTAGACATAAATCCCATGAGGTTAGCATTTTACCCTTACACCTCATTTAACTTTAATTATCACTTATCTTCAAATGAAGGTTAAGGTTGCAGTATGTGTAATATGTAAACTTTGGGGAACACTAGTCAATAACAACCACTAAAGTTCTATAATTCTGTGTCTGTGAAATTGTGCCTGTTTCTTAAGGGTAAATTCATTATTTAATCAGTTTCTATAATAGCAGAGTACAGTGTCATGCCTGACACTTATGGGCAATCAGATGCATTATTGGGGTGAATGTATTTATGACTGAAGGGAAGCCTGACAGTCTGCCTTGATTTCCTATTGGCACCTGTTTTCCACAGAAGTGTATGACAACAATCCACATTCAGGCTCCTTTTGAAGTCACTTAGAGTGCTGTCCATTTTTTTGAAGGGGTTAAGTAAAATTTAGGTGTGAAACTCTCAAGGAGACCTCATTGAAAAAAGAACTAGACAATGTCTTTTGTGAACCACATGGGCAAGCTGCTTTAGTTCATGGAAAATTGTTGAAGTGCTTTCAAAAATAATTTATAATGATTGCATGTGATTATTCTGTGGAGTCCTGACTCCAGTGAATTAGTTTTGTCTGTGACAATGGCAGAGCCTGCAAATAAGGTGGTGGGCCATTAGTAGACATCAAAAAGAAGGGTATGGCTTGGGGAGGCCCATAATTGCATAAACACCACAGCAGAGACTCACCAACTCATTCCATTGCAGTCTCATTTTTAATTTGTTGCCATTGGTAATAGCAATAATAATAATAATAACAGTAATATTACTACTATTATTACTAGTATCTATAGTAATAGTTACTGAAAGAGGAGTCTCAAATGATGACATGAAATCAGGAGACCTGAATGAACTTAGTGATCTGTTGATAGCTTGAATCAATAATAGGAATTGCAGAGGTCAATAAAAAAGGTTTGAATCTTTGCTGAAAGATGTCAATAAACTTAAAAACTTGATATGAAATCCTCATTCTGGAATAGAATAAACTGAAGTCCAGAGAAGGAAGTTACCATTCGCTTTCTCACTTAGACTACATAGCTAAGAGATTAAGGTCCAATATAAATATAAAATCACTTTATCTTCATTGTAAGGTGAACTCCACAAAGACAAGGTTTTAATCTTCATGTATTTATATTCACTATTTTTCCCAGTTATCTGAAAAAGCCTGGAACATATAAGGCAAGCTCTCAGTTGAATAAATGTTAAAATACAGTGGTTAAAACTCGATATATAATTAAAATACTGATCTCCATGTACCAGATATGTTATGTTGGGTGTATTATTAAACTTTTGTAGCCCTTAAAGAAGGTATTCATTGAAATAATCTATGCATCAAGTTGAGCATTCTGGTACATATTGTGACACTCAATAAATGTGGGCATTATGATAGCATTAGTCAATTTTTACTTTAATCTTCCTGATTAGATTATAATTTTGAAAGCATCTTATTTTACTCAACTTTCTTCCCAAGTTCAAATTTTTAACCTTTTTGCTTTCATAAATGTTAGGCCATTGCCACATTCAGTCATTCTTTAAATGGTTTATTTAATTTTCTTTGGGAAAATACATTAACAAATGTGTTGAAAATTAGCATTCATATTACAGCCTCATTTTGCTTGCTGAGCAGTCTGTCATTGCTATTTTTCTCTAATTCATAATTACTCTCCAATTGCTCATACATTTAAGCAATCAATGTCATTATTACAGCCTCCATCACAAATATCAAGATAAAAATTACCTGATGGAAGAAACAACTATTGAGGAATATTTCCAGTTATATAATATGTATCCAGCAGTTTAAAATAGTGTTCCCCAGTGTTTCTGTTTATTAACTAAAAGAAAAATAAGAACACTCCAGAGTTCCATTTACTTAGAAATCACCACAGCACTAACAACCAGGGAAAACTGTTTAAGACTAGGATTGCCAGAAACTACATATGGCTGAGTGATGGAAAGGCCTGCTAGTATAATTAGCAGCAGCAGTTAGACCCTTGCAATACTAAGTGCTCCCCATTCAGCAGCATGGACATCATCTGGAGTTTGTTGAAAATGCAAATTCACGGCTCCACCTACTGGATCTGAATCTGCATTTTAAGAAGAGTGTCCAGATGACTAAAGGCAGCAAAGCGTTGATGTAGCTGGTATAAAAAGGCAGGCAGAATCCTTCAGAACTGCTCTATTTCGAACATATTGTTTCGTACAATGCATTCTTTTATGCCAGACAGTTTAAATAATATTGAATCAAGGTTATAGAAAAAGTAAAAAGTAAATCATGCCATTTAACAACAATCCAGATGACCTATGGACACGTGTGTAAATTCATATATAACAGGCCATGTTGTCCTTGGTGTTTGTCATGTGCTTTTCTTTAAACAACAGTGCCTCACACTTAACTATCTAAGAAAATAAACTGAGCTGTATGCCAGCATTTTAAACTTGGCTGACTAGGATTCAGGCTTTTATGTACCACTCTGGCTTATCAAATGTCCTATTGATTGAAAGTTAGTTTTTTCCCCCAATTTTATCGTTCAAGTAGAAATGTCTTTGTGTTATATTTTTTCATTTTGTATTTATTTCATAAATCCAAGGATATTCATCATCTATTAAAAGCTAGCTATAAAATCTTTTCATAGAAAAACTGGACAAGGGATCAAAAGACCTAGATTCTCATACAGATTTGGTTTCTATTAACTTTCTTGCTGACCTCTCAGTTGGCTGAAAATCACTGTTAGGCACCCAATAATGTCCAGTAGTCAATGAAAACAGTGAATGTCAAGTCTGTCACATGTTGTTAGAATGCATGTTTCAGGGAATTTCTGTTTGAGTCTAATATTTAATTTTAATTGTATATCTTAAGTTTTGATAGCAGAAAAAAGATGACCCAAGGATATTCTGAGATCCAGAGAGAACTTACCCTAGGATTACATATTTCTGTTTTTGAGAAGTTATTGTGCATTAATTTAATGAGGCATTGATCCCTTAGAGAAAGCACTGGATGGCATAACACAACCAAAAACTGCAGCCCAACTCTATCTATTTCCTTACACAGGAAAAGAATTGTGGGTTCAGACCATGAATTTTAAGTCATTATTACTAGTTTCAAATGTATCCTTATTAATCAAATAAGAGCTATTACAATCAATATATTTTATTTTTGGCTATAAGAAATGTGTGTGTATCATGTTGCAAATATTCATGCTTTGGGATCTGACAAACTCTTGGAAAACATTTGCTTCATCCTGCAGGTTGTGGAAGTGTTTTCTTTGGAAAAACTTGTTCACTTGCTCAAGGAAGTGGTATTTGGTTGATGAGAGGTCAGGTGACTATGGCAGGCAAGGCAAAACTTCATAGCTCTATTTGTTCAACTATTGAAAACTGTGGCAGATACTTTTTTTTTTAACCTATCAGACTTCTGGTTTGATAGTAAATACTGAGGCAGGGAGTGGGGTGCAGAAAGATTGTAAGAGACAGGATCAGGGAGTTTGCCGTGAGATTGCATCTCCTTAGTAATGTCAGGAGCTACATCTATAAACTCTCAACAACATGGCTGCCCAAACATGAACTGAATAAGAATGATACCAATGGACATGCCAAAGTGTATGGGGGGACTGAGGAAAGCTGGAGTGGGAGAATGGTCCTTCCCTGGAAGAACACACCAATTGGTTGTTCAGTACCAAATGGTCAGCCCTAAAAACATATATACAAATACCATTATGTGGACTGAACAGGGTATATTTAGGAATATATACTATATACATATATGCATGCAATAACAACTAATGAAAGAAGAGGTCATCAATTTGAACAAGAGTTGGGAGGTGTATATGGGAAGGTTTGGAGTGAGGAAAAGGAAGGGGGAAATGTTGTAATTATATTATACTCTCAAAAATAAAAAAAAATTCTTACCATATCTAAAAACCAAACCAAACCAAACAAAACAAAACCAACCAACCCACCAAACAAACAAAAACGAAAAATGTCACTACCCAGCTTGGCAGGAGATCACAAAGCTAGCTAGTTGTCAGTATGGATGAAAGTTCCCAAACAGAACACCAACTTCCACTGAACTTTCTGCAGGGCTCGTTGACTAATTCAAACTTCATTGGTTCTGAATAAGTAGGATGTTACAGGTCCGGAAGCTAATTATGATTTATTTTATGCTATTTTTAGCCCTGTTATCAGCATTCCTTTCCCACCTCTGTGTCTGACCTGATGTCCCAGTGATTAACAGGTTAAACTATGTAGAATGTATTAACAGACCTCTAGATTCCACCAACCAAAAGGCTTCAGTGTTGTCGAACAGAGGCCAATGGCAGAGATTGCCCCACCTTGTTTTAACTAACCCCTTCAGTGTTTCTACTAACATATTTAAGAAGTGCCTTAATTTATTACTTTCTTTGTTTCCTTATTTTAAAACTTTTTCACATTGTTACATCAGAATATAGAATTCAGAGTAACACTGTGTTCCTGGGCCATGTTCATTCATAATTGGCTTCAGTGTAAACTGTCTCTTACCTCTTTGAGGTGAGAGTTATAGTTTTTTTGTTTTTGTTTTGTTTTGTTGTTGACAGCAGTAACTACCCAAAACTAAAAAATGCTTATTCTTTTTTACCAACATTTCCTCATTAAGGAATGTATCCTGAAAAATAGTCACTGAGACATACAAACATATATGAGCAAAGATAATATCAGAAAGTACATGAAATCTAATAATAAAATGTAGACTGAGTAAGTTAGAGAAATAAGGCAGACCTGAAAGTCTCACTTTAAGAGAATATGTAATAGCATGAAAAATGTTCCTAATGCATTGTATGAAAAGTATGTTATAAAACAGTAGTTACAGAATATGCTCAAAATTTGTAAAATTTGGATAAATGAACATGCACAAAGTTACCAAAGAACTAGGAAGGTTAACAAGAAAATGTTAATTAATGTTTGTCTTTTGTACAAGGAATTAATAAGTAATTTTTCCTTTTCTGTATTTAAATGTCTCTGCTGAGATATCTTAACATATCCCCACTGTACTAAATATTCAGGCATTTTTTTTTTTTGTAATTCAGCCATTGCAAGCTCATTTAAGCACAAGCATGCTCAATCTTTAGTTGTAAAACAAATTACCCACCTTATTTAATCCCTCCAGGGGTCCTCAGATTTAAAATGTGGATTCATCTGGTACATTCTCATGCCTCCATGCTATCAGTCTACATGGTAAGTGATGTGATGACAAGATGGTTGGTTGTTAGTTCTAGAGATCCTGAGTACAATCTAGGAGAGATCCCATGGGTCTATGCCATCGCCAACCTCCCTTGACACAAAACATGATGCAAGACTCAGCACATACTAAAGGATATCCTCTTGCTTTGCTCTGTGTATCCTAAGGATCCTTTATGCTATGTCTACTCCAAGAACCCTTTACAAGTCTCCCCATGCACCATTGCTGAGCTGGCAAACAGATTTTGCCCTACCCGCTGGTTACACTACCAGCAGTTACTTCCTTTTTTGAACATGACTTTCCTCTTATATGAGTTTTGGAGCTAGAGGCCATTCAGTATCATCAAGAGATATTCAGTTCAGCTGATTATGAATCAGAATCTGGGTTATCTTTGTTTATAACAGGTTTTTGGTACCCTGGATTCAAGAATTCTTTAGCGTTTTTCTCCTATTGCTGTCCATTTTATTTACAATATCTTGATATATGCTTTTCTATATTGACTAAATTCATCAGTTTTATTTGTATGTGCTAACTTTAGAATCCTATTTTTGCAATTATTGCACTTGCTTCCTTTATTGTTTGCTATATTACCCCTTTGCTAAAGAATGTGCTCTGAACGTTTATTCGAATAACCTATGTTTGGCTGACTTTCCATTCTTTTCTTGTTAGGCAAATCCCCATGGCCACTAAACAAAGCAGAACACATTACTCTCAAAAACTATCTCACAACAGGATATATTAGGCAAGTCAGAGGTAACTTTCCTTACAAAGAGCAGGTATGCTAAACTTGGTATCATCCACATATCTGTAATCCCAGCTATGTAAAAAGCTGAGGCAGGAGGAGACTTAAGTCTGAGGCCAGCCTGGGCTACAAGCAAGACCTCATCTAATACACAAATGATTACCCAAAAAGACAGCAGGTACATTGGATGGAGTTATGAAGTATATTTTGAAGAAGTTTTAAGGTTCCTCACGTATTGGCCAACTAAGTGACTGAAAGTATTTATCTTAGAGGAACTTGGACCTCATCTCTAAGACTGTTCCTTGAAGTACTTAGGGTATAGTATTTAGGTGAGTCAAGAAAAACTGTAGCAGGGGTCAGATGAAGGAATCCCGGAACCAATTCTGGAACTGGGAGATTTTTCATATGTGCTTGAGTGAATGTTCAAATCACCTCATCCATATTCCTGCTGCTGCTGCCATGCAAGCAGATTTTGTGTAACTGAAGATTGCAGTCCTAAGTCAAAGTAGAAGACAAGATTTTAGCTCACATTAAAAAAAATTCTTAGGCTTAAATTTCTCAAAGATAAAACAAATGAAATTTCTTTAGAAACATTTCTTAAGGAACGGTTGCAAACATGTCAGAGCTAATTGAAGACATAATAGGTGAGGATTGCATTGATGAGCTCCAAGCTCTATCTCAAAGTGCACATTTGAAATATTTCACAAGAATGTCTGCTTGTCTTTCTTTCCCGTTTAAAAAAGATTTATGTGTGTGTGTGTGTGTGTGTGTGTGTGTGTGTGTGTGTGTAAACTGGTGCTGTGGAGGTCAGAGGAGGGTATCAGATCCTCTTGGAGAGGGAGTTACGGGTGGTTCGAATTGTCTGATGCATGTTCTGGAAATTGAACTCATGTCCTCTAGAAGAGCAGCAAGGGATCTTAACTGCCAAGTTGTCTCTCTAGTCCCCCTACTTTCTTGAACTCAATGAATGGGTTGGGGTAGGGGTAAGTATGAATTACTATTACTAATGTGGAGTTTCAATGAATATCTTCTGTACCTCAAGGAGTATATATGTTTTCTGGATACAGTATAGTACTCGAAGTATAGGAAATGATATACTTCAAATTAAAAAAGCCTTAATTATTCTGCCACTGGAGAGCTGATATATTCATGAATCATAGCATAACTTTTCAGAGAATTGACTTCCTCTAAGATTAAAGATATCCACAAGTCTTTACAAGATGTAATATTTAAACAAATAAGTGATTTTATATATGTAAAATTTCTACAAATTATCCCAAAGGTAACACTCATATGTAAGTATTAAGGTCATTTCCCCAATATATGTCTTTTAAGTAGGAGCAAGATCACTTTTCCCATAATATGTGATTGACAGGTAGTGTAGTTTCTAACCCCTTAGAAATGCAATTTTCTTTCTTTGTGTTGTCTACAGCTGACAAACCAAATATTGATGATTTTGCATTTTGATTATTCATGTGCCTCCTTTTGTTTGTGGCTACTACCCATTGTTGGCTTACAACCTAATATTTCTCTATTTCTACAAAAGTAATAAACCATTTACATAAATCATCTAGAAGAACAGCAGGATAACTATGGACCGAAAATACCTTGAATGACAGGCATGTAACCAATGGCATATGTGAAAAACATTAACAAGTTTACAATTTTTAAGAGAGAGAAAAAGTGATTTTTATATAGGAAATACCATGGTTGTTCAGTGTCAGATGAAGTGACAGAGTTACACGACCATTCACTGCCCCACTCTGCACACCTGCCTCCACTGCTTGCCTGTTGTCTCCAGCAAAGGGCACTCTCTATCACAGGAAGCAGGGCTAACGGACTGAATGGGCTGTATGGACGGTTGACTCATTTAATCACCTGGGGCAAGAAGTTTCTGCCCGATAAGCACAAGACTACATGACTCCATTGTAAGACTGGAGGCCTCCCTCATTTCAACCACCACTGAACACCCTCAAAGAATCATAGTGGCACTGATGAAAATCAGCAAGATACTTTCAAAATTGAACCTTATCCATCTGTAGGGGTTGGGAGTAAAGTAAAAAAAGCCCAGTATCTCCTCTAAGAATCCCTGATTACCTATAGATATCTGAATTGTTTTAGATCAACAGCAGACAATAGCGTGGTAAAATATTAATTTTTGGAATCTAATGCCTTATTTAGAATCCAAATCTCCCATGTCATAACTATCTAATACTGGCAAGTATTTACTCTTAAGACCCCAGTCCTTTTACCTGTGAATGAGAATTACTAATGTAACAGAAACACAAGATTGCTTTGTGTCCATTAAATGAAATATTTTGTGTCATGTGGGGGGCTAGTCAGTGCCTCAGCACTAGCTCTTGGGGATTGAGAAGGCCAGCATTCTTGAGTCCCATGATGCAAGGTTCCACCTAAGCCATTGCAAGCTGGGAAGATGTTCATAGGATCATTTGTCATCTCTCAACACTCTCACTTCTAAAATTTTGGAAAAAATATTAATTTGAGAGATTACAGTGGCATTAAAACATAAAACAGCCAAACCAAACTCCCGTTTCTACGTTTGTTATTTAAAAGGAAAAGCCAATAATTAGAGAACACATATTTTAAGTCAAGTTATGGTTCACAGAACTTAGGTCGGCCAGTCTCAGAAGCTCAGGTATCCTGCTTGTGAAGTGGGGAAAATAACACATGCTTTGCTTACCTGATGGAAAATTTGAATGTTAAAGTAAAACCTTATGTGGAAGTTTCTTGTCAACTCTTATTTTCAGATCACTGACTTGGTAATCCAGTGTCCCAGATTTATATGAAAGAAACAATTTCAAGGAAGAAAGAAGCCATTTCAAAAAACACCAAACAATTAGAAAGAACAGAAATGTATGTTATTGGTTTTTGTTTTAGGTAACTTATCTTAGGTAAATACAATTGAATGCTGCATTAGTGTAAATGAGTTTTATGCCAGTCTACATGGATGCTATGCTAATGTTATGTTAATGTTAATATAATATTAACTTTGCCATAGGAAATTATTATCTCCATGAATGAAGAAATTGTATTTCTCTAGGGGAAAAATTTCATGACATTAAATGGCAAAAGTCACTGAACTGCATTATATTACAAATATAATCATGTAGTATATGATGTACTTAGAAGTATAGAAAAGAAATGCAAAACAGATTAAAGCTCTGGCATTAGTCATAGATTTTATATTATAAAAGTCATGAATAAAAATCAAATTTTAAAAGAGCATTATGAGAATAGTTACTGGGTAATACAATATTAATGGAAATCCGATAAAAAGAAAGTCATTAGCCCAGAACTGTTTCTTTCCAAATGCTCCTCCAAACATATTTCCAAGATCAGGCTTAGTTAATTGAGCAGCTACTGCACAGAACTGATACCTGATACCTGAACATGGAAGGATAACCAAAGAACGGAAGGTGAAAACATATTTGTGATTGGATCTGGTGGTGGCCCTTCTCCTCTGGGCAAAGCTTACATCAAATTTGCCACTCATGCCATGTCTGCACTGGTAGAGTGAACTGCACGACAGAGGCATCATATAGTGGCAAACCTTGCTTCCAATCCTGGCCCACACCCGTATGCTCAGATGACTTACTATAAGCCACGGCTCTGGGGCGTCTGTCTCTCTTGATGTCTGGTTTAAATTGCTCTAGCCTTGTTTCAATTTCCTAGATTATTACAGATTACTTCTGTTTAACTTCCTACAAGACTTTGCTGTCTAGGACTCCCTGGACCTGCAATCTCATGAGCACCATGTGAAACATACCTCAGTGATATTAAAGGCTCTATCACTAACAGTGACTTGCAATACTAACCAAATATCTGTTCCTTCGCTGTCTGAGTTGCCACAGTGTGTACAGAGTGAGAAATCTAAGAGGACACTGGACAGAAGCCTGGAATGTGCAGTTGAAGAGCAGCTCCAAAGATCAACAGAGACAAGACAATCAACAGACTTCAACTCAGAGCTTGCAAATTTGAAGCCACACAGCACAGTCTGGTGGCAATGGGGATGGTGAAGCACTAATTCTGTAAAGATTAGCATAACACCTCCTAGATACCATTCTGTGAAGACATTGTGGACTAATACAGTGACCACATGGGACACTGGAGGCTGCCAGTCTACCTTAACTTGTGTATGTTTTCAATGCTGGTTGAAGAGGAGTAAAGACACTCATGTGGTACTATGCACATGTCCCACTGAGGGAGTGCATCCTTCTGCCCTGATTTCTCTTCCTGCTCAAGCTGCCCTCACAGACTGCTCTGCTGAACTCCTAAGACCAACCTGAGCTTTTGCCAGAAAAGGTGAAGAAACTTCTTGTTCCTGGGACACAGTGACGGTTTTGTTTTGGTTCTTCACATTGTCTCTAGTGTCTCTGTCCACTTTCTCTAGAGTCATCTAAGCATCTAAACCAGAGGTTCTCAACCTGTGGGTTGTGACCCCTGGGGTTGTTGAAATACCGTTTTACAGGGGTCACCTAAGATCATTTACATATCAGATATTTATTTACATTACAATTCATAATGGTAGAAAATTATAGTTATAAAGTATCAATGGAAATAATTTTATGGCTGGGGGTCACCAAAATATAAGGAACTGTATTAAAGGGTCAGAGCATTAGGAGGGTTGAGAACCACTGATCTAAAGTAAGGCAGACTCCCTGCCTTCATCTTGTTTCTAGAATGTGACACCCACATTAATTCTTTCAAGATGAAATCCAACCCCTTGGTATTTCATATCAGTTGAAACACTCTGAAACAAACATGGCTTTTTTCTAAAGGTCGTACATAAACTGAAAGCCTCTTATTTTGTTACAGAAAGTATTTTCCGTGATTAGACGAGCCAGTCTTAAGATCTTATTAAAACCCACAGTCAGCCGGGTGGTGCTGGCACATGCCTTTAATCCCAGCACTCGGGAGTCAGAGACAGGCGGATCTCTGTGGGTTTGAGGCCATCCTGGTCTACAGAGCGATATCCAGGCACCAAAACTACACAGAGAAATCCTGTCTCAAAATAAACCAACCAACCAACCAACCAAACAAACAAACAAAAACAAAAACCAGAAGTCAGTCTCCTGGATAGAATTTTGATGTTTTAGTATATACTCGGCAGAGTTGAGGGTGATTTTGTCTCTCCTTTCAGTCAATACATTAATAGAAATCTGTAGTTAAAGGTGTTAGGTATCCACCTACTATATGCTCAGTGCTGTGTTGAAGAGTTATAGGTATTTAGAGTAAATATAAGCCACAGTCTCTATCTTCAGTGAATTTATAACTTAGATATTGACACACAAATACAGATGCAGACCCTTAACTACAGTCAAGAACAACATTCGCCATCCACAGAGTGATTAAACTTCTAGGTCCATTTAAATAAGCGATATCATCACTTCACAACTGTTAAAGCTGTTGATCCCTTCCTATCATTTTACTTGCTATAAACTGAGGTTCACAGATTTTGGTTCAAAGCTGTATGTTAAGCAGAATGATGGTGTTAAGGGTGTCTGGCTCCAAAGTGGCTTTCATCCTCACTGTTTGTTTTAGTTAATTGACTTACCTTAAAATAACATGGATCCCTAGGTCATGTTAAGAGAGATTCTGTTCATTTGAGGTCCAGACATAGAACCTAATGAGTCTCCAAGTGAGAAAGGCCCATGTTAAATAATACTGCTGTTATGCACATGAATGCTGAAGATGTATGTGATAAGTGAAGTTCCGTGTGTGGAAAACAAGGCAATGGATGAAATCTGCAACGTGCACATATTGCTGATTCCTGGCCTACTACACAGTCTTGCTCTCCTTATCACATCTGAGCATCACAGCACCCAGGGGCGTGATGTCAAGGCAACTTAATCACCAATGAGAACTTTGACATCCACATGATGAAGTGCCTGGCTGAGGCTCCCTAGGCTAGAGAGTGACCTCATTCCATGCTCATTTCTTTGTAGTGCTTGGGCTGAGCTGCTCCCACAGTGTTGGAACTTGGTGGCACCAGTGCAAATTGAATGATGAGATCAATAATTGAAGAAGGCACTAATTGCATGAGGTGAAGGACATGGCTATATTAAAAACAATCACTACTCTTACAAGCACTTCTTAAGCTCCTAAGACAGATGCAGCTAAGCCTGGATTATCATAATCTTCCCTCTAAATAAATTATTCAAATTAGGACATGCATGCTCATGAGCTTATAAAATGCAGATAAACACATTTCCCCCAACGTGTTCTAGGCATTAATATGTATCCCTTTCCTCATCTCTTCTGAAAATACAAAGGCCCAAAACACTTTAGAGTGACCAGGTGATGGCACATGAATGTCCACTGAAGCACAGGCAGAGAATTGAGTTAGTAGCCTTTGGCAGAATTACCACATGTGGCCTGTACTTCCAGAATCTGAGTTGTTATAGAGTAATTAATTTGAGAGAGGCAGTGACATGAAGCTTCTATGACAGAGAAAGGAGTTGGAATGCCAGATGGTGTTATCAATGAGCAGCAGATGCTTGCCAGCGAGCTGGGATCTGTGTTTTTAATTCCCAGAGTAAAACGATTTTCTAAAATAAAGTGGAGCCCAGTGTTTTGAGTCCCCTTTGCAGAACTGCTGCGAGATCCAGCACATTCCATGCAGTGGCAGACAGGACCCAGAGTAGCTATCCTTGAGTCCTGTGACAGATTATCTTATCTTTCTAGAGAAACCTTAAGGACAATGAAACTTATGGACGTCCAGAAAACTCGAAAATTGGTAACTGGAAAATAAAGACAGGAAGAGAAAGTTCCTTAGTAGCTAACATGCATCATTTGGCAGGGGTCAGCAGTAGTGTTTGTCACATAAGACCAGTGACCTGAGTTTGAGTCACCAGGTGGTGATGGTAGGTGGAGACAGCAGAATGCCTGGAAGTTTGTGGATCAGCTACTCTGGAATACACAGCCGTAAAGAACAGAGACCCTGTTTCAACCAAGATGAAAGATGAGGACTGACATCCAAAGTTGTCCTATGCCCCTGTCCCCACACACAGAGATTTACAAGCATATAACACACCGCACGCTCCCATCATATACATACATTTACAAAAATGTATTGTTTATTAAAATGATAATGTTGCTTATAACTAAAAAGATGTAGCCAACCAAAAATAAGAATGCAAACATTACCCACATATACTTTTAATTCTTCAAAAAAATGTGTCTACTAATACTTTGTGAAATATTATTGGTTTTATTTCCATGCTATTTACATATCATTTACACAAGGGAATAGATTTTTTTGTCCTGAAGCCATAACAGTTGACTTTAAACCTAGCAGGAACTTAGGGATATACAGCAGACTATTTTGTTTGTATGTAAAAAATATTCAGTGAATAAAATAGGCTATGACTGAA
Source organism: Peromyscus eremicus (assembly GCF_949786415.1). Classification (NCBI taxonomy): domain Eukaryota; kingdom Metazoa; phylum Chordata; class Mammalia; order Rodentia; family Cricetidae; genus Peromyscus; species Peromyscus eremicus. The sequence continues at coordinate 9,200,500 of NC_081416.1, forward strand.
TATAAGAAAGTATTAGACCCATGGATCTTAGGAATCAGGCAAGACAGTCCCCATTTCCTGAATGAGTTGAAGGTGACCTGAGTAAGAAAATCTCTCTCTCTTTCTCCCTCTCTTGGGATTTAAACTAGGGTCTAGTTTGGAAAGTCTTTTAAAGACAGCAAACCATGAGATGTGATATAACTCAGCAGTAGTAGTTTGCCTAGCATATTCCAGGTTCTGAGTTTGTTCCCCAGCACAGATAAAACAAAACAAAATAAAAGTGGTAGAGATAAATAATCATTTTATTTTTGAATAAGCATTAAACTAGGATATGCTGCATTCCACATTAACTTGCTAAGAGGCTGCAAAAATAGAAATCTCACCCCTTTGTATGTCATGGGATATTTGTTTATACTGTGTGAAGATGTGTTGTTATAGTTGGTTTAATAAAGAGCTGAATGGCCAATAGCTAGGCAGGAGAGAATAGGTAGGACTTTCGGGCAGAGAGAGGAACTTGGGATAAATTTAGGTGTGCAGAAGATGCTAGCAAGACATGGAGGGAGCTGGACACAAAAAATGGTGGAGAGGTGAAAAGCCATGTGGCAGAACATAGATGAATAGTAACACGTTAATTTAAATTATAAGAGCTATTTGGGAACAAGCCTAAGCTCTCATAATTAATAATAAGTCTTCTGTGATTATTTGGGGGCTGGCAGTCCCACAAAGGAAAATCCAACCACATTTATGTTATTAATTGGTTAGTGTATAGACATTACTTCTTAACATAAACACTAGCTGACCATCCAGCAGGACTTGACAGCACCCTTTGCCACTCATAGCTCATCCTAGGTGAACCTGGCAATTGGGGTATACATCTGTGCTGGATAATCACATTTATATAGACAAGGAACAATTTTTTTATATCTCTACAACAGGAAGTAGTTTTGTAACTTGAGGAAGGGAATTCACCTCCCTCCAGCTCTCTCTGACAGGAATGGGAGATAGAATTGTTATTCTCCTTGATATTTATTTATTGTTCAGGATAAATTTTTTGTTATTATATTCTTATTATTTAAAATAGTTTTTCAATTTAAATATATTTTGATCGTATTCTTCCCCTCTGCCAAGTCCTTCCAGATCCTTTCCATATACCTACCCACCTAACTTTAATTTCTCACAAAAACAGACAAAAACCCAATACAACAAAACGAAGAAAACAAAATAAAATGATACTCAAGCTCTGTTTCCCTTTGATATTTATAACTCAAAGGATGGATCTCAGGCCCTTAGACAGAAAATAACTTCGTCATAAAACTGACAAAAGGCCTAACTGGTTTTCTGGAAGACCTATGTGCATTTCAGAGAGAGGGGAAGAGCTTACAAGGCCAAGTTTACAAGTAAATGCTCTGAGAGAGAAGAGGAGGGGAATCTCTCTGACAGAAAGAATTCCTTTTTCTTTTAGTCTTTGTTTGTGTCTATGAAAACTAACTCCAATTTTCCTTTTTGCTCAGCACCTGTCTTGACAAAACCCTTTTAGCCTTTTTTTATACTCTTGGAAGCTTTGCATCATTTCTGTAGCTCGCCTGAGACATGAAGGTTTGAGGAGAAGCAAAGAGGAAGGTACAGATAATTCAACAAATACTAGATTCATTTTGCATGATGGATTCTCATGAGTTTGTTCTTTTTACTTTCCTACTCAGAACCCTATTTGATCTGCTCCTAGGGCTGTTTATTCCTTTCTTTTCTCCTGGCCCTGGCAACAGAAAAACTAAAGGAGTATTTTCAAAATGGCTGTTGGTATACCTGCAGCTCTGACTGTTTGAAAATCAATAATTTCGTGATCTTGTTCATACGATCTTATTGCTGATATTTTTACCTCGCAGTATGAATCCTTAGTGCAAACTCAATGGATGATGAAGAGCAAGGCAGAGACAGGTTGATCCTTCCGGGAAGTGTGCACTTCTGGGTATAGGGACAGATACTAAGCCTCAGCTCATTGCTATAGGAAGTAGAAGTTAATGGTAGATATTCACATTGTAACTAGAAATTGTACACTTGATATTTTTAATCTCAAATTTTCTGATACCATGTTGATAAATAAACACACACATGGGGCAGGCAGCTTGTCTGACTGCTCTGAAATCTGACATAAGCACCGTCTTTAAGGAACCATAGCCTCTGTGAGAAGGAGACATCTCTTGCCTTTTGCTGTTTTGCTCAGAGTGTGCACCATAGTATAGGCATACCCTTGACCTTCCTTGAAGACTGACAAGCACAGGAGGCTAGTGCTGCCAATCCTGGAAAGGCCAGAGCAAACACAGTCACCAGATAGGGGCAAATCAATACTGCAGCCCCAGTCTCTGTTTAGTGAGCATCGGCTTGGCTTTGTCCTCCTTTTCTCCTGGGGATCCGAGCCCAGAGGAGAGCATAAACCTACCAACTTCCTCTCTCCCCTGACCTTTGCCCCCTTGCCAATACTAAGCCTGAAAGGGCCAGAAATCTTTTGCCTTTCTAGAGGTGGTAGTCTTTAGTCAATCTGCAGCTAGATATCATGTTTGTAAATATAAGTCTGAGGATGAAAAGAGTTGGCAATGACAAGGAGTGACTTTCTTTACAGATACCTAAATATAATCTAAACTTTGCAATCAGTTTCTCATCACATATTCCTTTGAACATCTAGTAGGAGGATGCAAGGAGATATGTACATTACATTTCTGACATTAGAATCTCATAATTTCCTGGTGTTAGGCTTGGGTGAAGCATGTGTTTGTTGTGATGCTGAAAATCACAGTGTGTCACTAAATACCAAGGCCTGGGACCAAAGAAATGAAACACAGCATCCCTGTGGTTATTAATGTAGCCCATTGGCTCAGATATGCAAGCGCCACCCTTCTGCTCATTTAAATGAACAAACTTTAGCTCCAAATAGCATCTGTTTATATTAGCTAACAATTTCATTTCAGTCACTAATGGATGGGGAGTCCATATTATGTGTGGGGCTATGCCAACACATTGCACTATAGGCAGTATCCAGAAAGAAGAAGGCAGATACCCCTCTTCCTACATGCTTGCTACAGGCATCCTCATTGTCTGAGTTTGCTGGATAGTGTTCTTTATAGATTCCTTCTGTTAGAGGAGGTATTCTGTAGCATCCCCAATATGTGAGGTCTCATTCCCAAGCCCCTTACATCTGCTTCTCTAGAGTACAATATATCTCAGCACCATTTCCTTCATATATTCGGGAATATAGCATTCTCTGCCATCTCTCCATCTTCCTCAACTATCAATAGAAAGCCCATCAGTGAAATGCCGATGCTGCTGTAGCCCCTTAGAGAGAAGATAACATCTGCATAATTCATCAGTTCTGTGTAGTATTTTAGAACACAATTATGGACCATACTAACATAGATTATGAAGTGTTCCAAGCTGCTAGAAATTTAGAGTGGTTTATGTTTAGCAAATTATTTAATGATATTTTTGTGCTGTTTCTAGAGAGTTATTCATTTATAGTCAGGTCCCCGTACTCTATGTTCTGCATCTGTGGACTCAAGTAATCTTAGATTGAAAACAATCCAAATTCTATTAGGTATTGACTTGTTCCTATTTGGCAACTGTGTTTACTCTAATTTTTCCAGGATGGATGATTGTTAGTATTCAAGGAAGGTTCTGTGTGTGTTCATAGTGTGGTGTCTATTGTGCTTAACAACAGCAAAGGACAACAGACACTTCCTGCCCTCAAGTGATTTAGAATTGATTTCAAGTACACGGGAGGATGTGCACAGGTCATATACAAATAATGTTATTTTACATATAGTTTGGGCATCAGTTGGTTTTGCTTTTTTTTTGAGGCCCTGGAACCAATCCCTCACAGATATTATGATGACCAGTCTTCACTGTCAACTTGCTTGAGTTAAGTTGGATCATGTGGGAGAATCACCCACCCTTGGGACTGTCTGTGAGAGAGATTTGCCTGAGGAAAAAAGACCGATTTTGAATGTGGACAGCATAGTCATCTCTCATGTTCTGGCTGCCACAGCTGGAGCGACTCTTGCCCCAATGCCTTTCATGTGCTTGATGCCGCACCTGCTGTGAGGCAAAGTAAAGCCTTCCTTCATTTATTTTAGTCAAGTATTTGGTCATAGCAGGAAAGAGCAGCTGTGTTCTCTGCAAACATTTTGCCTAGTGACCTTTACATCCCTGTAAGTGGATCCAGCCCTAACAGGATTTTGATGAGCAGAAGATTCATGTCTGGGAGCAATTAAACCACTTGCATTAGGGCACACTTTAGCTCTCTAATTCATGCTACTTGCTGTTTAGAACACACACAGGCATACATTCTAATGACTATTGTTTTCACTTGTGAATCCTTACATTAAATACTACTTAGGGAGCAATTAGGTTCATACTTTATATGAAACAAGAAGTAAAATGAAAAAAAAATCAGGAAAGACTAATAAAATGTATTACTGAACCTTCTGTTTTAGTTCCTGATAAAACAATACCACAGGTGAATTTTTTTTTAAAAAAGGAGGTTTATTTAGCTCACATGATTTTTTTGTATGTGTAGTGTGCATAATATGCATACAAGTTTGTACATATATATGTATGTGGGCACATGTGAGTGTGGGAACACGTATGTGCAAGTGTATCAAGGGAGGCCATGGATGACTTTGAGTGTCTTTATTCATTGAGGCAGGGTCTCACAATTGCTGATGCAGCTAATCCAGCTAGCCATTTGCTCAGGGTATCCCCTCTTTCTGCCTTCGGAGCACTGGGGTTACAGACGGAACACATACCTAGCTGGTAGTTACATAGGTTCTGGAGATCCAAACTGATTTCTCACCCATGTACAGCAAGTGACTGACCCAAGAGCTGTCCCAGCTACTCTTACCTCACCACTTTGGAGGATCAGACTCATGGGTCCTGATGGCCTCCTTTCTGCCAGCACTGGCACAGCACAGACATGAGGTAGGTGGTACTTGTGTCTGTCTGGACTCTTCCTCCTATAATGGCATCAGGGCTCAATCCTGAGGGCTCCGGTGTAAGGTTATGTAGTTCTAATCACTCCCCTAGAGGCCCTGCCTCTAAAATCCCCATCAGATTGAGTTTCTATCCTCTCACCACCTCACAGCCTAATAGTGGAATTCAAATCTCAACCCCTGCAGCCTCAGAGGAAACTCCAACTTCCCTGGACCATAGCACTTAGTTATAGCAGGTTTGTTTACAAGTGACACAAATCCAACTTAAAATTTGTTCTGCGGGGGAGAATAAGGGATTTGTTGGCTCTAACTCCAAAAGTCAGGACCGGGGTTTAGGTCTGGGGTTCAATTTATACTCACCACTGTATCCCTACCCATCTCTCCTCTGAATAGTTACATTCTTCTGCAGGATCTATCCATTTTTTAAAACAGAAGAGGAAGATGGTAGTTTATGGACTCACCTTGGCTCATGATCTGAGGCATCGATTTAAGTGAAATCTGCATCCACTAATCTTAGGAAAGAAAGCAGAGTGTTGCATTTTGCAGAAAATTGAATCAAAGGACAAGCTCCAAGGATAGCAGATTGAAGCAATGTAATTCAAGTTTTAAGCAATACATTTAGCAGTGTTCCTGTAGATGCTAAACTTGCAGGTAGGATGCTGGCAAAGAGGAAAAGATATGTTATTGTTAAAACCACTAAAGTCCAAGTCTTTACATTTTGCCTGAACTTTGCACTAGCTTCTTTTTATTTGGTGAGTGCATGTGCACCTTCCTAAATCTCTACCTGCCTTATATTTTTTGAGACAGAGTCTCTCATGGAACTTAGTACTCACTGATTGGCTAGCCTGGATGTCAGGCCAGCTCTAGAAACCTGCCCATTTTTGCCCCCACTGTGGTAAGGTTACAGGTGTATAGAACCACTTAGCTTTGTTATGTGGGTATAGGAATTCTGAACTCTGTCTCCATGTTCGCACTGCAGGCACCTTTACTGACTTAGCTATCTCCTCACTCCTGAGATCTCATGACTGTTTCATCATTCATAATTACTCTAAGCATTTTTTTGTAATATGTGATGCTATGATGTTGAGAGTTGAATTTAAATATAGTCTCAGAACCATACTCTCTTCCTTCTTTTGCACAAAGCAAAGACTAAATAACAACTAGAAGAATGATGAAAAGTGGGATGCAAACATAGAACCAAGACAATATATGTATAAAGGAAATAAAGTGATTTATAAAGTAGATACAGAAGTGAGCTTAATACTCAAGGCTGTAGCAATAGCAATAGAAGAAATCCAGGAAAATCTCTAAAACTGGCTTTTTTTGGAAGTAGGATTTCAGGTGAAGAACAATGAGACAGAAAGCTGTTGCTTGCTATTATTAACTTTCTTGAATTTTTGTCTCACCGTGAGCAGATACTATTACTTTAATATGAATACATTGATATAAGTTATGATGAATAATGTATTCATTATGTAGATTGGAAAGACATGAGCTAAAATGAGAAGTGAATTAAGTCTCACAACCCTGGTTCGGATACATGAACCAATATTTAATAAACTTCCCAGAAAGTAATGATACTTTCAGACTTTGTATCTAGAACTTGATATTAATGAATTCATTTGGTCTTCAAGACCATGCTTTGCAGTAGGGCTAGCTTTTACATCCTACAGAGGAGGATGCTGAATGATCACGTCAAGTTGTACAGTTTATACCAATAGCTTCAAAGCTGAACTTCTGGGCTATCTCCCTGGCTACCGAGGGCTACACTCCTTCCCTCCTCTACAACAAAATGGGTATGATGCATGTAAAAGGTCTGAGAATGTTGATTTACAAGATTATATTTGTGGATTTGGGCTTTGGGTTCAAAAATTCTAAATCACAATTTGGCAGTGTTTTAGTAAGTATTTAGTGGTTGGGATATTTGCTCCTAAATGTTGACCTCTGGTCGAGATGTTTCCCCTGAGCCATGGGTCTGTTTGTGCTTGCTACCTAGTCTCCATAGCTCAATGCACCTGGCTGTGCATTTGAACAGTCTTGAACAGTTCTCCTCCTAGCAGCCATTCTTTCATTGGTCCATGTCTTGGATGAGGATATCATCTTTCACATACTAAGAATTTTGTAAGTCTGAGAGTTACCCCCAGTGCCCCTCTTGTCACTCCTCTGCCATCGCCCTGTTGGTGTGTTGTCCATTACTTAGATCTGTAGACTGGAAACTTTTCTGTGTTCCACCAGGCCCACAGCAGCTTATAAAATAATCACTCAGAGGTTGAATATTAATTATAAACTGGTCTATGGCTCAGGTTTACTGCTTACTAGATCTTTTACCTTAAATTAACCAGTTTTTATTAATCTTTGCATCATCACGTGTCTCATGACTTTACCTGTATTCCATTACATCTTGCTCCCCTGGCAGCACTCAGCATCTCCCCTCACTCTGCCTTTCTTCTCCTTGTATCTTTGCTTGGATTCCCCGCCTGGCTATAACCTGTTTTGCCATAGCCAGAGCAGCTTCTTTACTAACCAATGGTAGCAGCAACACATAATCACAGCATACAGAAAGACCATCCCACAGCATAGGTCTGTTAATTACACAAGATGATATGCTCTCACCTTATGTGGTTTCCCCAGTCACATGACAGCAATCTCCCACACTGCTGCCCTTCCAGTCTACCTCTCACACTGCAACAAACTTGAGGGAAACACGATTAAGTCCTCACAGCCTAGCTTCTGCCAGAAAAACCTGTGTGAGCTCCTCCATTTTTGTCTTCTCCTCTCAATACTCCCTGAGCTCTGGGAGCCCAGCCATGGGCCTTCTGTTAGTTCTTCAACTGTTCCTTTCTCTGGCTTTAACCTCCACAGACCACATGCTGTTCTGGTCCCTCTGCCTCTGATGCTTCCCCTCAACCTCTCAACCTGGGTTAGGAGAGCTACTGGACTGCTGAAAGCCTCAGCAGTTTTGTCTATGAAATGGGAGTGAAAGTGTCATAGAGCTATTAAAAATGTGACATAAGGTACATAAATAATATTTTTGGCACAAAGAGATGCTTAATAAATATGCTTTCTTTATCATTTGCTAAATTTTAAACAATTTCACCAATGTTACATTTATTTTCTTCTTTTGATCTCTAAAATTTCAATGCAGAAGGGAAAATTTAAAGGCTTATTATCTGAGAAATGTATTAAAATCATAATGTATCTTGCCACAAAGCATTCGTGCTATGGTTTTTAATTACTATCATGTTAATACTATCCCTCAGAGTACAGTCTTTGTTATGCATAACTGTCAGACAGTTATAATTTTCAAAATTATAGCTTTGTTCCATGACCTATTAAAATATAAAAAACAATTAATGAAATGTACATACTTTAGAGTTAATGACATGGAAAAGAATTCCAAATAAATGAGCTAGGAAAGAAGACAAATCAGCATGCAATTTGTAATTAGATTGTAGTCCTTGATAATCTGAAACAAGTTAAACCTTCATGTGGATCTGTAAGGTGAGAGCCCCCCCATTTCCATTGATATTTAAATTACCTCCAATAAATCTCCCATTAAAATTGACATATTAATAGAACAAGGGTGTAATTACAAAAGCAACATCAACAACAAGAAAGATACATCTTACTCTGACTAGAAAGGGTTATTTAAAGGTCATTAAAGACATGTAAAATGCGGAGGTGTGGTGGAATGCTGGAGAACAAACAAACAATTATAAACCAATGAGTTTTTTTTTTCATTCAGTTATACTGATTAGAAACTACACTGAGATAGGCAGGTGATGTATAAAAATAAAAATACATATAATTGACACTTATATCTTGTGACTGTTAAAAATATTTTAAATATTTAAAATTGGAAACATGTATCATGGCTGGATAAGTATTTAAACTCAGTACTCAATAGTGCGTCTATTTGCCTGGAGGGTGCTCATAGAATTCCCAGCTGTGATTACTATTAAACATCCAAAGTAGTAAACACCCTGGGGGTTGGAGGGAAGGGTGTTATATGTGGATTATTAAAATGTAAGTAAGTGCATGTGTGCCTGCAGGTGAGTCAGATCTCACTTACCCATCACTCACTTGTGGCTGTGCAAATGGGTAAGTTATTTATTTAACCTTCATAAGCCTCAGTTTCTATCTGTAGAATGGAGCTGATAATACCCAATCTATGGGATCGTGATTACTAATAAGATATACAAAGAAAAGAGTTTGTGACAGGATTCATTTCAAATTCAAGTACAAAATCTTACACCTCTTAGTTTTTTCTAATTTAACATTAAATTAAAAGGTCACTTTTATTTTAGCAAAGAGGACTGTGAATTTGCAAGCATATGTAGACATATGTAATTAGAAACACAATAAAGGTAACAGTCTCATTGCTGCCAATGGGTTGCTGTCAGTTCTTTGGAATCATACCCTCTCCCATCCCCAACCTTTGGCAACTGTAATGGATTCTCTGCCATAGTAGTTTTGTCTTTTTGAGGTGTCAGTAGGAACGTACAGCACATGATTATTTGGGATTATCTTTCTTTCCTCAGCAGAACACCCTTGCAGTCCATCCAAATTGTTGCAAACAATAGTAGTATCTTTTTTTATCATTGAGAAACATCCCTCTGAAGGCTTGTATTAAAATTTGTTATTGCCTTTTGCTAATTAAAAACATTTGAGGCTTGCTTCTTTTTAGGAAATTTATGAATAGAGTATCTATAAAAAATTATTACAGCTTTCTATATGGTTTTCATTTCTCTGTCATAAATCCCAGAAGCGGGATATCTGAGTTCCATAGTACTTCTAGTTTTGTACATATGACTTTACATGTTTAACTATGAAAACCTATTAAAATGTTTTCTGGACAGGTGTGTCATGTTCGCAGTTCTAGTGAAGATGTGGATAAACATAAGGACTGGCTTAGCAAGTCAGGACTCCACTTGGTTTGGACTCTGCACTGTTTAACAAAGTGCCCAGTAAGTGTAGGGACTGCCCCTTCTGCCTGCTTTGAGCTGCACACACTCTACATTACAAAGAGTGGAAGAAGTTGCTCCTCTCCCAATAGCCATCAAACATGGAGAATTTTTATTCAAACACACTCACAGTTATATCTTGATATGAGGTTGATCTAGTCTGAATTGTTTTAAGTGCCTGCACCACAATAAGGCAAGCTTTGTTCTCTGTGAGAAGATTTAGGGGGACTTTCCTATGTACCATCTTTTGCCTAAGTGTAGTTAAGATTCCATGTGATTAAGAGTAAATGCATTATGGGAAAATACACGCACAATAGAAAAAGGGATCTAGGACTAAAGCATGCCCATCAAAACAAAGAGCTACCTTGGGCCAAACCTTAACAGTCAAACTTGCCTTGAACCATATAAAAGGAAGCTTCAAAAACTATTTAGGGCCCTTGAGCAGTTCTTACTCACGTGAATAGCATAGTTCTGATCCGTGTGAGATTGATTCACTTTTATATAGAATTTACTTGCTGCTTTTCACTACATGTGTGATTTCATTTAAGTTCCTTGAGTAAGCCACTAAGAATTTAGAAACCTCCTGTTGAGACACAGACATGTCAAAATGCATGAGAATTCCAGTTGCTCCATATCATTGTAAGTGCTACATTTGTTAGGATTTTAAAGAGATAGTTATAGTCAGTTCTCCCAATCCATCCATGGGCTCCCTCCTCTGGAGTTAACATGGGTTTTTCTCTGTCTGGAATTTGATCCACCTAATTGTATTTGCTTTCACAGCTTTCTATTAAATCTGACTTTTGTGTAGCTTATTTACTATTCCTAGATCTGATAGTGGAGCAAAAGTACTCACTGCCAACACTTTTCCTTTCTGGAAGATGGAATTGGAAACTACAGGATTTTTTCACTCCATTTCAGCTTGATTATACAAGTCATTATTTATAAATCTGAAATAATTGTGCAGATGATACACAGAAGCAGCTTGCCTGGCTTCAGCACTTCATCAGTGAAATCTGTTGCCTGGCTTCTGAATTCCATTGGTGAAGCATGCTAGCGCATCTTAAGACAGTGCTGGCTTAGAGTCATTTGAATTAGGTTTGTCGGCTTCTCTACCTGACTGGGTTATTTCTTTGGTGGCTTTGTGACAAGAGATAGTTTGGGGCACTTTGAAACTTCTGCTTATTGTCAGAGGACATTGGAGAACAGAGTTGTATAAACTATAATACCACGAAGCAATCAACTAACAAACTTTATGACCAGCTTATGGACCTGCATGATCTGACCTTTACTCAAATAGACATGAAAACTGGATAAAATAATGACCAAGACTCAGCGAGTCCTTCCAAGTGGACTCCTCTGTAAGGGCAAGACTAAGGAAGTCCTATAAATAAAAATAGTACTAAAGGAGTATAAAATGTACTTCCAGAACCATTGTGTGTGTGTGTGTGTGTGTGTGTGTGTGTGTGTGTGCACTAATGCACATGCATGTGTATCGTGTGTTTATATATGTGTGTGGAAGTTAAATATTGACCTTGGGTATCTTCCTTAAAACTATCTTATTCTTTAAATGCATTTTATTTTTGTTTATGTGGATGTGAAACTATTGAGCTGCCTGTCCAATTCCTTCATCTTATTTTTGAGACAGGGTCTCTCACTAAATCTGGGGCTTATCACTTCAGCTCAGCTGGGTAACCAGCAAGCTCAAGAGATTCTTCTGTGTTCACTTCCTGAGTGTCTGGACTGCAGGTGCACACTACTGCATCCTGACGTGCTGAGGATGCACTCGGGTTCGTCTGCTTGTGCAGCAAACTGCCAATTGAGCTATCTTCCTGGTGTTACCCCCACACACCCAACACACGGTAATGGTCCCTGACTAATGCCTTATCCAAGGACCTAGTTCTGTGTACCTCCGTTGAAGTAGTGGGTTATGGTCTCTGGGGGAGAGAGAGTAGAGTCTTCCTCATCCCGGGGGAAAAAGTGTTTTCTCTGAATTTCATCTGGGCTGGTGACACTTTACTTATCTTTTCTTTCCTGGAGGGATTGACCTACTTATCTAGTGTGGAAAGGAAGTTATTAGAGCATGGAAAGAGAGGGCAGGGAGAGAGGGAGGAAGGGAGGGAATGAGAAAGAACACATACTGTAACACTCTGAAAAGTTAGAGGAGAGGGAGGTTCACATGGAGTTCTGCCAGCCTGGCATGAGGAAGAATTTATTTTCCCCTCACTCATCCAGAGTCCATGACCTACAAGATGATATTTATTCTTGTCTGTTCACAAATCAGCAAATGAAGAAAATGCTGTATAGTTATAGAGTAGAATATTATTAAGCCTAAAATAGAAAGATATCTTGCTATTATGGCAATATGGGTAAATTTGGGAGACATTATGGTAAGTGACATGTCTGGCATAGAAAGGGCAGGGCTATGTGCTCTCTTTAAAGTGACTTTTTAAAAATCTATTTATTATGTGTACAGTGTTGTGCCTGCAGGCCAGAAGAGGGTGCCAGATCTCATTACAGATGGTTGTGAACCACCATGTGCTTGGTGGGAATTGAACTCAGGACCTCTGGAAGAGCAGCCAGTGCTCTTAACCTCTGAGACATCTCTCCAGCCCATGATAATATTAAAATGACTTAAAAAAGATTTATTTATTTAATTATGTGCTCTCATGTGTGAAATCTAAAAGAAGTCTGACTCAGAAACAGAGAGTATAACTGTGGTTGCTGGGGTCCAGGGATAGAATGGGGAGATGTTAGTCAAAGAGTTTAACATTTCAGTTAGGATGAGTAAGTTCTGGAGTCTGTTCTACAGTATGCTGACAATAATCAATGATAATAAATTGTGCACTAAAGATTGTCAAGGGAAAGGCTACTGAATATTTTTGTCACCAAATAAGTATGTGGTATAATGCCTATGTTATTCATTTTGTTTTAGACATTTTACAATGCACACAGATACCAAATCATAATCGTATGCAGCATTAATATGTATGCTTTTAATTGTCAAGTATATCTACAGTTGGGGTAAAATTTAAGCTTTATTAAGAATCTCAATTACTGAAAATGTATTTTAAAATTCATGCATCACAGACCTTCATCTGAACTTCCTAAGTCGCAGAAGAGGCACTGAAACTTTACGACAACACAATTCAGAGTTTTAGGTATTTGAGGCAACTTTGTCATGTAGCCAGCTCCTTCACTGTAGCTGGATGTATACAAGTATTCTGAGCAAGGAAAGGGCCTCTACAAATTAGTGTTGGAGCACCCAGCAGTAGGATTGAAGCAGGCTAATTTCATCTAGGTTTATCCAAAGATACTATATAGGCATGCTTCACCAACCCTGGGCTGGGTTTCCTGGTGAGGGCAAGGTCAACATTGATGTTGATTATGAGACTCAGCATGGGTACATTTTAATACCAACGCTATAAGGTGGTGAGCAAAATCTAGCACTGCTTTTTCTCATGGAGATCCTGGTTTTACTTTTGTGTTTTCAGGAAGTTTGTAGTCTTTTGGAAAGAGCAAAATACATTCCATCAAAAACGCAAAAGATAGCCAGTAGGAAAATGCTGTTTTAAATGCAACAGGGTACAGAGAGAAGGGAGCGCTTTAGGAAGTCCAAAGGGCACACACAATCAGTAATTCACATTCTTTTCTGTCCATAATGAACAGGCTGCTGAGGTCTGAGCCATTAAATTCCACAAAGAAAACCATGCCTCCCCCCTAGGACTTTGGGATTGCAGCAGCATAGAAGAACCGGCAAGTAGAAGCACCAGAGCCAGTGGTGGCTCAGAGCAGCAGGGGACAGCAGGTGCCCAGCTAGGAGGACAGGGCCTCCATCTTCTCAGGAGGCCACGCCCCTGTGCCAGCCACTGAAGAAGACCCACTTGGATGGAGTTGGGGACTCTTGTTCTTCCCCTGTGACCAGCGGGAAGGCCAGCTAGTCACCTCAGGTCTGGGATTACTTCTCTGCTCATCTTCCCCGAAGGGAGAAATTGGCCCTGGGTTTTTGGTACTGAGGGTGTCTAGGCCTCTGATTACCAGCTTGGTAATGAAGTCTCAAACCCCGAGACTAAGGAGGCTGGCATCTTCCACTTGTTGATTTTCTTAGTGAGTTCCTCAAAATGAGAACTCCAAGGTGGGGATGGGAACTAGCATACTTCAGAGAGCTTGAAAACAGAACCCAGTAAAATTACTTGCAGCACTTGAAGCCAACTAGAATGACATTTGCCCCAACCCACCAAATAGACTCAGGGTCAGCCCTGTACCACTTTTGTGGGTGTAGCACCCAGCAAAATTGCTTGCAGCAGCTGAAGCCAACCCGCGTTGACATTTGCCCAGCAAGAAGACTGAGGTTCAGCCTCGTACCACTGTTGTGGACGCAGCAAAAATATGATTAGTGGAGAGGTGAAGGGGTAGAGGCCAAGGAGCAAAAAATAGGAAAAATTTGAAGTTCCTGGATGATCCCATAATGGCTGTAGATGGCTGTGGCTTCTGGGTCAGCAAGAGCTAGAAACTGGAGCCTTGTTCTATTTACGGCAAAAAGGGTATTTTCTTCAGCCAGAAGTGCCCCCTCCCACCCAACCCCATTTTCCTTTCCATATCCTGATCCTCAGAGTCCCGAGTGAGCAGAGAGAGTGACCTGGTTTCCTGTCACATGGTGTGTGGTGGGAAAGACCAGGTGTAACAAAGTGCTGAGATCACGGGGATGAAAGTTAAATTCTTGGAGGCTTGGAGGCTGACATTTCTTCCTTTGCTCTCCAGACCTATGGGAGCTGGAAAAGACTCAAGTTATACCTAAAAGTCGGACATTTCCATGGTAGTTCAGATGAGGAACCACACTTATTAATTCTTCTCCTAAAGAGAGAACTTCACGGGGCAGTCAGTACTCCCTCAATATACCTTGGTCGTGGAGCATGCACGCACAGTGAGGAGGCAATACTGAAGCGCTGTCTCGCAGCCTGGGTAGTGTGTTCGGAAAGGATGCTTTTCCAGCTGTTGTCTGGTCTGACGAGTCCTAGAAGATAACACAGTGGCAACAACCTATCCTCTCATTCCCACTGCTTGTTCTGTAATGAAATCCACAATAGGCAGTCCCTTTCTGCTTTCAGAGGAAGGTCCAATGTGTTGGATTAGAGACAGCAGAATCTGGAGAGCTGTGTCAATGGGCTTCAGGGAGGGATAGGACAGATAGAATCAGTAGTCTTTGGCCTTATAGGCCAAGGTTTTAGGTTCCCGCCTCCAGCAGAAAATCCTGCATCTTTTAAGTTACATATAAACTGATTTAGGAAAATTAATTTCCTAACATATACATAGGTAGACACATACACACACGCATGCACACACACACACACACACACACACACACACACACACTTTGGACACCATAGTTAATGAACATACTAAAATGCTAAGCATATTCTTCAGGTAGCAAGAATGTCAGCACCTTGGAAAGCTACCCACTGTTTTTCTCTTGTCCCATAATCCCAGGAAGCATTCCTAGAGTAACATCATATTGAGTCAGTTTATAATGAAATTTATAAACATTTAAAAATGCTGTTTTGTCTTTGTGATCCACTTAGTATATAAGTCCAGATGCATCTAGACAAAATACAATAGTCTCTAACAGTTAATTTTGTTGAGTTTTGAACTTTATGTGAATGTGTGTTATTTCTGTACAGCTCTTCCTGTCAAATAATTTTAGAAAAAAATCCTACAAAATCATCCAAGATTTTACAAATAAAATCCGTAGGGACGTGTGAGTTCTATGGTGATCACTTCTGAGCCCAGTGTCTATCCATAGATGCATCATGAATTTTATCTCTGTCCACTGCAAATGATAGCAGTGGGGAGCTTGATTGGAAAAGCAGACAGAGCACAGATTTGTCAATTAACATGACAGGCCACCCAGGCTGGGATCAATATTTCTAAGCCTTCTCTCAAACCATAGTTTTATATACAAACTTTGCTGTGATACAGTTTGGCAAGGTCAGGAAAGAGGAGAGAGACAGTCTGGAAAAGACAGCTTCCCAAACTCCTGACTACATGATCCATCTTAAAAACTGTTTTCAGACCCAGGATTTAAAGAAAAGTTCCATCTAAAATTACCTTAATGGGACTTTACCTTGAAAAATAGCTACTCTTTGTAATTAAAATCTTAATATTGTTTTATTTATTTTTTATAATTCAAAGTGTCAGTGGCTTTATTTTCAATATGCCCATTGCATAAATTTTTATTTTTACAATTTAATAGGATCTAAATTGCTTACTTATTCAAACCTTAGCTGTGTTCAAAGAACAACTTTCCTATACTTTCCCAAGATTTACTTTTCAGCTACCTATGGTTTGTGCCTTGTGTTTAGTGAGACAATAGAAATAAACAGGGCTGGAGAGGGGGTGAGAGATGTGTGCAAAGAAGATAAAGGAATTTTCTAGAGCAGATTTGGAAATACTTCCTACTATTTCATAGGTGTAGGGGGATTCTTCTATACTTCTCTTGAGACTAGAGACATTCCTGTGGGTTTGCAGATAGTTTTACTCTTCACACTTCTCATTAGGAAGAAATTTCTCCTTTACTTTAAGTGTGATTGGTAATCTACTTGGCACCTTGTGAAGGTGAAGACACAAACAATCTAGAGAATGAAAAGTCAGTACTATGAGGCCGGCAGAGCTGAAGTCCAGAGGACCTTAGACTTTCGAAGGTGATACTGAGCTGACTGTTACATTGACTGGCCCATTTCCAAACTCTGTGATAAATATATGACAAATGGTGTTATTGTTTAGGTCTCTGTGTATAAGATTTTATTTTAAATAACAGCATACACAGGTAAAGGCATATGGACTGATCATGTTATATTTGGAAACATATACATGTATATACATCTACATATATGCATGTAATAACAATTAATGTAAGAAAAGGTCATGAATTTTGAAGGGGAGCAGGGAAGGGTGTTTGAGGGAGCTTGGAGGAAAGAAAGGAAAGAGAATTATTGTAATTATAGTATTATCTCAAAATTAAAAAAAGTAAAATTAAAAGTTATTCACTGTTGAATACATCCCAGTTGACACAGAATTCACTCCTGATATATACCTTCCTCTTATTTTCTTTTTTTGGGTTGGGCTAGTATTGCGGGTCACCCTACCTGGACACTCCTTGGGGGAGGGAGTGAGAAGGGACCTCATCAATGACACAGACACCGAGAGTCAGGTGTGAAGCAAGCAGCAGACTTGTCGGGTGAACCCATATACCTCCTCCTGATTTCCCATTGGCAGGCAGGGACTCTCTTAGCTGTGTTGTCTCTTTCTCATTGGCCCCCAGCATTCTGATAGGCGTGTGTCACCAGGTGTAGTAGCAGACTCCAAGTTGGCTAAGCGGGAAGTAGCTAGCACGTAAGCCTATGCACACTATGCAGAACAGGGCAGCTAAGGTTTTATCAGGCTAGCTGGCTGTGCTCCTTCTATGGGATGGGGTTTCCTTGAATTAAATTGAAGTAAGTGTCTAGCTTAGAAACCCAGAGTATTTCATTGTGCTGGCTAGTTTGCTAGTTTTATGTCAACTTGGCACAAGCTAAAGTCATCTGAGAAGAGGGAGCCTCAACTGAGAAAATGCCTCTATAAGATCAAATTGTAGGCAAGCCTGTAGGACATTTTCCTAAATAGTGATTGATGGAGGAGGGTCCATCCCATTGTGGATAGGGCTATGCCTGCGCTGGTGGTCCTAAGTTCTATAAGAAAGCAGGCTGAGCAAGCCATGGTGAGCAAGCCAGTAAGAAGCACCCCTCCATTTCCTCTGCACCAACTCCTGCCTCCAGCTTCCTTCCCTGTTTGAGTTCCTATCCACACTTCCACTGTGATGAACAGTGATGTGGAACTATTAGCCAAATAAACCCTTTCCTCCCCAACTTGATTTTTGGTCATGGTGTTTCATCACAGCAGTGATAACCCTAACTAAGACAATTGTTTCTATTGAAATGCAGAAAAGATTAGATTTTTAAACATTCAATATGTATGTTGTTAGTATGTCTAGTACATTAAAGCCCTTCCTGAAAAAGTCAGCTAGTATGTTTCAGAAGAAAACATACAGAAGAAGTGTGTATTCTCTGAAAGTACTTTGGCTCGCCTGGATCACCGAAAACAAAGGAATAGTACAAAGTGATGAAGACCAATGATAGTGACCCTTTACCTTAGATGATCACTATACAAGTCAGATATCAATTATTTTACCACCAGGAAGCCATCCTGAGGATTACAAGAGAGAAATCAAATGGGTTGGTGTACTCTATCCCACTCTATCTAGCCTCCTGATTGTTTTTGTAGATAAAAGTTTACTGAAACCTCACCACTCCCATTCATTCACTTACGTACTGTTTATGGCTGCTTTTGTGCCACCATGGCAAATTTTGGAACCTATAAGAGAGACCAAACGGCTTGCAAAGCCTTAAACATTTGCTACCTGGTAGTCATTGGTCTAACTTGGACCACAAAGCCTGAGATCCATTTGCAATGTTAAATAAACAATTACATATTCTTTGTAGCCAGTGACCTAGAGAGTATCTGTATCTTTATACACTGCCTCCTCCCCTTGTAAAAATAATAGTAATTTAGGATTTAACTAAATAAAGAGCTAAAACTTTTCTGCTTTGAGAGTATGGGTAACCCAGGAGAAACAAGATGCACCTTGGAATGTGGTGAGATAACACTTTACTAATTGCAAAATGGAGAGCTTGGGTGTGTTTTTTCCTTTTTTTGAATTGGTCTAGCTGGTAGGGACTTACATGATCAGAGCCTCTGTTTCCTCAGTGACAGCTGTGATGAGCTTGTGTCTAATATAGAAGAAGTAATATGCCCTTAACATGATAATAGATCAGAACTGTTACTTGTTTTACAAAGGAAATTACTGTTGGGTTAAATTGTGAGCTTCCTGGGAGCAAAGCAATAGGATTTTAGTAGAAAAAGGAGGTAATGAGGACCTTTGAAGAACTCATCATTTGAGATGGTTGAGTTCTGCCCTTCCTCTCTTTACTGCTGAAAGACAGATGGGCAGCTTATCCAGAAGGAAGCTCTCAGAGCTGGATATGGTGTTTCCTGGAAGCTAAGCAGATCTGTGAGGAGTCAAAGGTCCCACACAGTGACAAGTAATTAAGGATTCTGTGCAGCATTGGAATGCACCATGCAGTTAGGACATAGTACTTTAAATGCTTTCAATTTATGGACTATTAATGCCCAGTAGTAGGTGTTCTCCTTCCTG